>NW_020455555.1:1740727-1814495 GCF_003342845.1 Nothoprocta perdicaria | reverse complement strand
ATATATAAATATATCAAAGGTTTCCAATGTCCAGTTACAGTATTCTGTTAAGATGAAACTGGTTTTGTCTGGCAACTGTATTGCACAAAAAAGTGTGTATAGCCAGAAGTAGTTCTGAACGTCATGGGATGTTTTATGCAAAATGTTGTCCTTCTATTGTTCTTTAGTTCTTATTCAGGTAAATATGGAGGGCTTATTTTTGGCTGACATTCAGTGGGAGGTTCAGAACTCATGGGAAGCAACAGTGAGAAAACACTATATCCTTTAAAGCTTCTCAGGTAGCTTATGCTCACTTTTTTTTCTATGAATGGGAAGATTGTCTGTTATAAAAATAACTTGACTTCAATTTACCATGCAAACRGTGATGAAAAAATAACACATGTATGTACATGTATGGAAAACTTGAATGTGCAACCTTTTCAAAGAAAAGTCTATTCTTGAAATGTCTTTCTGGAATAGAAGCTCAGTAACTTCTATTAGGATTAGGAAGGAATCTTAGTATTTGGGAGCAGATTSTCTCAAYKATTTTCTTCATTTTCACGAAGATGAATTTTTCAAACAGCAATGAGTTCTATGGAACTTCTGACATTTAGCAGCTACGATGCAGGGCATGGTGTGGACACAATCAAGTATGCACCACAAATAAAAGTGGAGAAGCTAATTCTKAAATTTACTCGGTATACAAATTTGTCATTTAATGTTTTACTGTCATTTAATGTTTTAAGTACCACTGTGTAGCAATACTAATACTTCATTTTCAGATACTATTCAGGCTTGTTTAAATCTCTAAAATAAGAGTTTGCATTTTTCACTATCAATTAGAATCAATAAAATGGAATGGAACTCAGTTTTTCTTTTTTATATTTTTCTGAAATGAAAATACATTTAAAATAATTCTTTGGCACTTAGTCTTACTGATTGGAAGCATCAGTGGGGGAATGAAGTGATTGCTAAGCTACTGACACATTCTGCTAATTTTAATCACCTTCATGCAGAGAGTCGGTTGTGAGGGCCATGTTGACGGGTCAAGTGTATGAAGTCACAAGCAAGAACTGTCCTTGACTCCTAAAATGTTGCTGCTTGAAGTATTGGGATGTGTTTTTATTTGCTCTACCTTAATTCTAGACCACATAGCATGCATAGAGAACTTCTGTGTGCAGATATACTTGTATGCACTTATTTTACTTGTACCTAACTTAGAATAARTTGGTATTTCATCCTCTGTTGAAGCTGTTCCCTTATTTGAGAAAGTCTTAAGAAAACTGATCGGGACTATATCTGTTAAGGACAACTGTCCTTTCTTTGTGTTCACATCCAACCAAGTGTTACTRTTAGGTAAATATGTCTCTGATATAGTAAGGGTTTTGCCTGCTTGTTTATTTTTTTGCCCATTGTGAATACATCATCAAAGGTTTTGAAAGGATTGAAATATGGCTAGTATGTTCCCTAAGTTGATTGCTGAGAAAAAGCTTTATTACTGTTAATAGGACTTTCTGGTCTATATAATACCCAACCTGAAAAAATTGCTTCTTAAATGAGTAAGGATTATTTTTCTCATTCTTGGCAAAAATAAATGACACTAATTTAAGTTTATTTTGGATAACTTTAATCTCAAAACGTGGACTCTGACTCTCAGGCTAAAGGTTGCAAGCTTTGTTAGCTTAATTTATATGAACACTCTGAGGTTTTAAAAAAAATTGTTTGGTGCATTACTCATCTTCTCGTGGAAAAACAGCAGATATAACAAACTTAACTGCATTTGTCTGAAACTACAGCTTACTGATGACTTCAGAGGTTTATTTTAAAGTTATGTASTGAATTTGGGACGTATTGAGCTCATTCTGACTCTACAGCTGGAGGGAGGAAGAGTGAATAGATATTTTCTAGTTACTGGTGTAATTGTGGGAGGTACTTATTGAATTACTTTCATGAGAAATTTTGCATCAACAAAAAGTTATGTTTTAACCATCTTCTGCTTTCTGATCTAGGTCTGCTTTGATGACAATCGAAGATGGAGGATATGAAATTTATGTTCATGTGGTATCAGAGTTGATGGAAAAAATCTTCCTCAATATTCCCGCAGACTGGCTGAACAGAGCAGTAGGTATGGCTCCATGGTGGCTTTGTTGTGGAACCTTCAAGAGCCACAAAGCTCACAGTGAAAGCAAAGTTTATAACTACTCTCTATATTAGAATCAGCATGAAATGCTCATTCTGGATAGGTGTGATGACAAATTATATCTTAATATATAACCTGCTTCAGAGTGAATTAAAAACTGTTAAGAAAACATTTCAGCTTCCATGAAACAAATGTGAGAAGCTGGAGTTCCAGAATAAAGGTAGTAAGAGTACAAGGTAAAATACCATTTTTAAATAAATGAGCATTTATTACACACTCAATAACTAAATATTCAGTTACTAAATGGAATTCGATGTATTTCATGTATTCGGTTGGAATCTCTTAGCAGTTTTGAGCAGTAGCTGCTATAATTCAGCTCAATAATTGAACTAGATTTTTCTAGTTCCTCCTATTTGACTTGTTGGGGTGTTGTATGTGATTCACTGGTGTTATGATTTAATGAGAAGCATTTTTAACAAATTATTTGGAAAAGAAAGTGATTACAAAAGTTAATTTTCTGTTCAGATGCCAGACTAAATTTCCAGTAATTAATGGAGCTTTCATGGGGGTAGAATTTGTACTTTAGGTGCTGTTACGAGCATAAAGTGAATTGGATTGTTCTATCTTGCAGTGCCCTCCTCAAGTATGACCTACTGTGTAATTGTAGCAGAACTGTGTCATTTGCTGCTGGCAGATACAGAAGCATCCTATGTGTTGGAAATCAGGAGCCATTTTGTGCTCGATGAAAACAGCTATCCTTTGCAAAAGGATTTCCATCTGCTAGATTTTCATCCTGATCTCTGAAGCATTGACCTCTGCAATAACTGATGTTCAGAGACCGTATGAACAAGCAGTTTGCAAAGAAGAAAAATGAATTAGATTAGGGAAGCAAGTCAAAATACAAGAAGGGATGTTGTGTTTAATTTATAGTAAAAAAAAATCACAGAAGTATTGATATGGAGTATCTGCTAACTGTATGCACTGTTACTGTCTTGTTTAATTACTGTAAAGTATATTTTTGTATGTATGTTTTTAGCATAATAAAAAGCTCTTGCTGGTGTCTCASTTTGGCTCTTCTCTCCAGTAGAAGTTCTCTAGTGTTGAAGACTTTGTGAGTCTAATAGATTAAAGGAAGATAGTTACAGTCATGTGGTGTCATTTTAGTTCTGAGATTTTCTTTTGTATTTATCCTCTGTCTTCTCTAATTTGGTTATTTCTTTGAACTTTTCCACATGTTATGGTTGCTTTCCTTATTGTAGCAGCTGAATGTTTGCCCTTTTTGTCCAGCAATTTTGCCGTTGTCTTCTCCATCTCATTGAGGCTAAATTTGATTAGCTAGAAGTTGTTGCATCAATTCAACTGAACTGCTTAAAACCTCTTTTAATTAAAGTGGTGCATTATTTTATGGAATCYTTAAGTCATTAAGTTGTATGTTTTGTTGTAGCATGAACTGGCAGATAAATATCACCTTAAGGCAATTTAATTAGTTTAACATTGATCTTCAACTGTCTTGCCTTAATCTGGTTTAGAAGTGAATTGTATTAGTCTTGTTTAATGCTGATTTTTATCAGTAAAAGGCTGAGTGAATTATGATTTTATGTGGTTTGGTAAAGYAACAGATTTTAAAGTATTGTTCTGCAAAAACATTGGGTATGTTGACAGTGATCAGTATTTTCTGAGATAAACTGTGTCCCTCACTAAGGCTTCTAAATGATGTAGAGCATAAATAGTGCTTAGCATGTTCTCTTAATGGATCCTTGCAGATTGCACATTCGGGATATTTAATCAATTGCTGCTCATTGCCACTTAAAGGAGTTGTGCTTTTATTGAGCAAATSCGAGATATATTGCCAAACTTGTTTATGACAGTCATGAGGAATACTGAAGAAGATGCCACATTTTGCATGATTTTATAATGTCTCCTTCTGGTGCACTTCTTGGATTGGAGTTCATGCTGTGCATTTAATTCAAAAGGTAAATATTAGTACATTAATTTTGCAGAAGAAATTTTTTCAGTAATTTATCAGCTAAGTACTGCTAAGTTTTGTAATCACTCTTCATCTCATTGCAAATGTCAAGTATGAAAAATAGATGGATGATCTATAAAATGCAGTAAGTATAAAAAAAAAAATTGCATATGACTATTGATAGCACTGTTTCCTGTTTAATCATCTCTGTCTTTATTGGGATAGCTGTGGTGCTCTGGAAGAATTATAATGGACAGTTCTCACTTATGTTACTTTGATAGCTTTGAACAACATCAAGTACATTGGTAAGTGCATTTAAATATATTTCTCCATGAGTTCAGTTGTAATTATTGAACACAGAAATATGAATACTTAGTACTTAAGAAAGAGACTACACTCTATATTATCTATATATTATCTTATTATGTTATCTATATATATTATCTACATATATCTATATTGTACAGTAAGACAAGTGAACACAGCCCCTCATTTTCCATTTTAGAGGTGCTATTAGACACTGTGCATTACAGGTATCTGCCTGTACAAGCTAGTAAACATCCTGAAACATCCTGGACAATTCACTTTTAACAACTTTACTGATGTGATTTAAATCATACACACAGACAGTGTATTTGCTAAAATTGCTTTATCATAGTAATACAGTTTGTGTATACATTTTATATAGTTTTCTTTCTCAGACCAGATTCAGTAGATCCTATAGCAGTAAAATAGTTCTGCATTTGRGGACATTGACACAACTCATTTGAACAAGGTACATTAGAGGTTTTTGTAAGATTTAATGAAATGTAGAAGGCACAGACCTCCTTATATCCAGGGAAGTGGTAAGTGATACAAGATGAGGGTGCTATACAACATCTCATGTAGAGGATCAGGTGGAGTCTGTTAGCTTATAGTTCCTCTCAGGTATGTTCTCATGCACAGTATTTACTTTAGGCAATAACARTATTGTCAAAATGGAAAGTGTTGTCATTTCCCCAGAGAAGTCTCATTTTTAATATGTTGAATTAATGGTGTATCCTATTTGAAAGGAAGCCAGCTTTATTTCAGCTGCAGATATTACAATCCTCTTGTAATATAATTGTACAGAATGTTCCACTAGAATAGTGTGTGTCTAGTTTATGACTGCAGGGTGTGAAAGGCACAGAGTTCAGGTCCTCAATGAACAAGCAAGAAAATGGTTTTTTTTCCTCTTGATTAAAAATAGTTTATTTGAATTTTACAAAAAAAAAAAAAATAATGAATAAAACTACCACTGAAACGGATTTATGATGCAGGGTCTTAAGCTAATTGATCAGACTTTCATGTAAGGGCAGGGTAGGCACCCAGTGGCACTTTCCCTGAGTACTCAATACTCCTGCAAGCTTCAAGTCCTTTGACTTGAGCGCAGCTTTCCTGTTTCTCCCTCAATGTCAGCAGTGTGTTGTGTGTTCAGGTCATCCAAGAATATGTAACTGAATTACCGCTCAAATAAGCTCAGCTCTGCTGAGGGGCTCAAACAGGTGTTTATAGGCGTTT
Source organism: Nothoprocta perdicaria (assembly GCF_003342845.1). Lineage (NCBI taxonomy): Eukaryota > Metazoa > Chordata > Aves > Tinamiformes > Tinamidae > Nothoprocta > Nothoprocta perdicaria. The sequence goes on along the minus strand of NW_020455555.1, from coordinate 1,808,871 downwards.
GAACAATATCTGCTTAATGTTTTTCACAGTTCATATTCAGAGGAGGTTTTAAATGTAACATTGCTATCTTAAATATGCTGTAAGTATTTAGCAACCAGTTGAAATATCTTGGACTTCGGTGGTGTTTTTACAGATCCATGCTTAGGGGCTTCATCTATTTTGGTCAATGTGGTCCATCCATAGTGATGCACCAGGCAGTTAGGCCTTGTATTGTAATTTGCAATTCCTCAGRTTGCTTTGGGTTGCATCCAAATGACAGAGCATCTTTTGTGTCCACTAGTCAAAATGCTAATGCTGGGAGATCCAGCACTTATGTCTTTCTGCATTATTTACTCTGTTATGTATTAGTTAAAATGGAAAATTAGTTTGGGAGAGAGGCCAGATAAGAGTTGTGGTCTGCCAGGGACRAGGTTTTGTGTTTGGGGAAAGAGTTGTTACCTTCTTGATACACTCTTATGAAAGAATGGAGAGCTGTTCTGTGTTAAGGGTTATATCTTGTCCCCAGAATGATGCTGCTTACATGCTGTGGCATAGAGCATGCCATCGTTTAACCAGCTCCTTGGGCTTGCTGATCATCTCGTTCCAGTGCTCTAGTTCTTTGCCCCGAGTGTACATGAAGGGCCCAACTACTACACGCCCCAGCAGCTGTGTTTCTGGGGAGGAAAAAGAATGGAGTTAGTGAACAGCACCTGTCAGTTCTTCAGTTAAATACTCAGTACCTGAAGTCAACCTTCATTGCTGAGATACAAGCTGGTTGTTTGGTTTTTGAACCAAAGCTAAGATTCAGCGTTAAAAGTTACTGCAGTAAGTTCAGGCCTGCTCTGACTGTGCTTTAAACTGCCTTGTGACTAGCCAGAGCATTCAATTCTGGCATACCCTGAGCAGTCCTCCTTAATGGCATTTCCAGCAATTAGTAAGAACAGACTTCAAGCATCAGTATTTTTGCCAGAGACAGGCAGTGTCTAAAATCTTTCCTCTCTCTCATCACTTGAACTATTGTGGTAATTAAAACTTCTTTTCCTCTTTCAAATTTGGTTAAGGATGCTTAATAGTTTGAAAAATTCTGGATTATGAGCTGTAAGTACAAATGTTCACAGTTGTAATTGCACGAGCTTGTTTCCTTACGTCACCAAAACAAAACCAAAGCATAGCTGCCTAAATATGTGGACACTGACTAGTCTACATAGTTCTAGTTGTGTAATTTTTTAGCCTTTGAAGATGGACAAACATCTAGTGCAAAGAAGCTGTTCTGCCTTTTAAGGAAACAGACTGTAAAATACCCTAGATCTTTTTTCATTTGTTTAGTGATTATTGATAAAAATGAATGAATTTTTTAGGTATAAGATACCTCTGCAACACGTAACATATTTGACATCTTATATATTGTAATTTCTATATCTTACTGTCTCCTTTGATATTCTGGAGCACAGATAGACTCAAGCTTGCTGTATCCAGCTCTGTCTGATCTGCCTTGAAGCTGAAGGTTTCATTATACACTGGATTGAGGGATCCCAGAACAGCTGTTGTCTTCTTACTTTTGATGAATTTATTATGGTTCATTAGTGAGACTTTGACATATACACCTTGAGTGAAAAGAAAAGGAAAAAAAAAATACAGGTACTAGGGAGGAGAGGCTGGAGGTAAATTCAGCCTTTTTAGGAGTAAATAGTTATACTATTAGATCATAGAACATTCAAGAAACATAAGGCAGTAAGGCAATGCATAATGCAAAGTACGGAGCACAGAGTAGTTGTGTTGTAATGCCCTTTCCCAATTTAAGRGAATTTCCCAATTTCAGCTGTTGTGGAAAGAAGTTGTCTTGCTCTTACCCTGCCTCCCTGATGACATTTGTGTCTTTCCTTCCATCAGATGGAGTTGTGTTTTTTATTTATTTCAAGGCTTAGTTTGTTGGATTGGTATTAATTTCATATATTTTATCACATAGCCATTTGATCCAATACAAGGGAGGCTGTGAGGAATGAAGTRCCTCTTACAGCTAGAGCCTGCCCTTGGATCAGTTAAGTATCTGATAAAACTGAATTTCTTCAGGGAAATAGTGTTCCTCCTGTTCAAACGATCCTTGAAAGGTTTTTCCAATGTCTGCTAGGGAATTTTTCTGCTCTACTAATAGAGTTTTGAGGAAAATATGTGAAAGAATGGTTTTAGATGTTCTCTCTGCTCTTCGTGTTCTGGAAAATGCTGTGGAAGTAGTGGGGGGAAGCAATGGAGGAAGAACCCCCAAATTTTGCTTTGCTGCTTGAAGGTGAGATAACAGGTAGTACATGTGGTGTACATGGTATTTTTGAAAATGAGATCCAGACTAGCCTGAAATTTTCCATTCTTCTTAAAATTYACTGACAAGCATAATGAAATCTCATACCAATTACTAGCTAAAGACTTATTCTTTTCCAGTGATGCAGTAAGTGGTTCTCTGCTGCTCCTGTGATAATTATTCCCTGCTATTCAGTTCATTAAAGTTAATCGGTGTAGCAAAAAGTGATTAGAAATGTCAGGACAGATCCAACACTGACTTCATGTCACTTTATTTCCACAGAGCCAGGAGGCTGTCATTACTGTTTAAGAGTTGCAGGCTTACAGGTATGGGTGCTTTTTCTGTGCTATATGGGCCTTATTTCTGGACTACTGTATAAAGTACTTGTATACAGTCTGATTTTTAGCTGTTGTTTGCTTGCTTACTATTTGAGTTAATGTATTTAACTCAATAGTTTTCATGTAAAAAAATTTCCTTATTGTCCTTTCCTGTATATTTTCCATTAAAGATTAATGTCACATTATGAAAGAGCCCTGTCTCTAGGAAATGTAGGTTTTCTTTAGGATTTGCAAGAGCTTGTCTGTTCTGTACATCATACTTGAAAGGCTTTATCAAATGAAGTAACTCCARTGCATTTAATTTTCATTATTACTTCTAGTAATGTATCCTGTAGAATTCTTTTGTCAGCTCTTCCATCCAGAGAATGCCCATGATTCCTGCTTATTACCATGAATAAATTGCAATATACTGACCAAGTTCTACTCAAAATAATTCTCTCCGTATGTCGTTAGCAGTGTTTACATAATCTGTCTACAGAGATAAATTAACATTTATACCTGTACATTTATGTGTTTCATTTGTATTCTTTAGTTTTAGAACCCTTCAAAAATCACTACAGGTGCAGACACTCTGAAGCTTGGTTCTTCCATCTGTTTTTGCTACTTCTAATTTTGAAGTATATAGAAAAGCAACATTTTCAGGTAGTTTCTACACTTAACATCTGAGGCCATGGAGACATGAGCACGTTGGGAAATCCCTAGCTGCTTTAAAAGATGAAAATTGTGACTGTCGTGTGATTCCCCTGAACTGAGGTCTGATTGCCCTAAACTGGGAGTTTTCTCCCATTTCAACTCTCTCTCAGGGCAGTGGTTCAATGGAAGCAGTTGTCCTGCAGTAGCTACCACCAGGTTTTTGCCTCATAATGTTTGTCTTGGGGCAACTTTTTAAATGTAGCTATGGCCTGAAGTGCCACATGCTTTGAACTGGAGTACAGTAGAATAATGTTGCTCATTGCAGAAAAGAACAGAGATCAAGGGAAAAATGTTACTGAAGGTGTAGAACTAACCGTTTATTATGACATGAAATCAAAGCATAGCTGGACTGAGCAATTAATTTTATTACCCTAGAAGCCAGGTTATGATTTATTTCCACACAAATGAAATCACCCTGTTTATTTTTCCTATGGAGAATTTCCTCAGTGTAAGCTTGGGTGGGCAGATGAGGAAGGAGCAAATTAGAACAGGAATTGTGGAGCTGATAGCAGAGAGGAAGGTTTTGGCACTTACTGGCAGTCTGGCTCTCGTCCTGGAGTTTTAGTCCCTTTGCTCTCAGAACCACTACAGTCAGACGGCCCAGGTAGTCATTGTAGCTGAGAGAGAACTGGATATCACCATGCTCTGAGGGAGCCTTTGGAAGCAGAGGAGCATTAGTCAAATATATCTGAAAACCTTTTTCCTCAGACAAACGAATAGGGGGTTAAAGGAGAGTAAGAGATGCCTCTTGACACCAGTATTTTCTGCCACACTAAAGTACATTGGTGACTTGCATTACCTTTACCTACACTATTGTAGCACTTAATGGAAGCATTTGATGGAAAATCCTGTCGCTATATATTTGAGATATTCTGACTTGATCCCTTCTTTTCATTTACCGGGATAGTTTTGTTTAGTTAAGCCAACGAGTCATTCCAGTCAAGGTCCCAGTTTTACCTGACACCTCTCCAAGCACACTGTTTAGATGACCTGAAATGGTGATGCAGGCAGCTACTCCCTTCCTCCTTCCACTGAGTATCTGAGTTGCTGTTTAGTCACCAGTGGTCAAGTTTCTGTCCTTTTGGGTTCATGTATAGTGGTAGTCAAACCCTGCTCTCTTGCTATGGTAGTATTGTTTCTTGTTTCAGACTAATACACATAARGACCCTCTTTCTGTCTTCCTGAACTGTGGAATATGTATGTCTTACCAGTGATGCCTGTTGCCTCTTCTGCTTTTTTATTTTTGCTAATTCAAAAAAACAATAGGAGTTTTCTCATAAGGCTGTTTAACTCAGGTAACTGTTTTGCAGCAATTTCATTATAGCAGAATTACCAGTTAGTAACATGGGGATGTTCATACTAAATATTTATCAAATACTTGTGTATTTGGTACTTGTGTATTGTTTGATGCAATGTTCGTGTACATCACCTATATCCTTCTGGTACTTGTAAGATGAGATGTTCAATGCCAAGCAGACTGGGATGTGCCTACCTCCAAGCTGTCTTTCTCCAGGTCTCTCCATATAACTGTTTTGTTGTCATCAGTTAGTGTTTCATTTTTCAATGGAAAAATAACTTGGCCTAGGAGATGGTGCTTTTTCTGCTTATCAACATGATAAACCAAGAATTTCAGAGTACTTTGGAACAGCATTTTACTGGAAACCTGTACAGAAAACGGAAGGATGTTAATAAGTATACTTGCATCTGAGTGTTTTCTACTCTGGCATGGCTTCAAATGAAGGATTTTTCCGAGTGTGTTAGAGGTAGGTGGAGATTTCCTTTGATTATTTAAAGTCCAGTTTCTTAATCTGCCTAAAATCTTAGTTTTGCAGCAATTAAAAGATGCAAGCCAAAACAGAACTAGATTATTTGGAAAATACAAAGCTAGCTGGCTGCATCTAACCCATATCTAGTATTATATGATGCTTTCATTTTTAGACACAAATTTAATCTTCTGTAAACATTCACTTTTCAGTTGTCTAAACTTCAGGCTTCATCACTTTTAAAGCTTCTCTTGTGAGACCATAAGCCCTTGAGCTTGGAAGCCAGGCTCCTAGATTTAGAGACCTGCTTAAATATTATACATCTTCAATATATTGTACGATATATTCTACTATCTATCTTGCTTCCAGAGCAAAGAACCTAAAAGTGATGAAAGCCTTGGTTAAACTAGGTTGCTCCCGGACTTCAGCAGCTGCTGTGCTGCTCAGCTGTAGTTCAGCTTCATGTTTTCATTCTTCCTAGGGCAGCAAAGCCTGGAATCTTTGGTGCAGTTCACACATGTAAGATGAGTTCCTGTAGCCACAGACTTATTTAGCCCAGGACCTACAGAAGGTCCAGTAGTAAATCTTACTTCTGAGAAAAAACAATTTTGTATTTTGGTAGAGGTGTGGAAAGAATTATTCATTTTCACAAAACATGTTCTTTAGTTTGACAAGTCAATCTATGCACACAAAATTCTACATCATCAAAAGGTAAGTACCTGAAAAACAAAGCTTTCATCAAATTGTGGATTAAGCGTTTTCCTTTTTGTTTTGGATTGCAAGTACCGTCTTTCATCTGGCAGCAAGTAGATTTTCACAAATGGACTGCAGGAATCAGCAGGAGGCTGCAGCTTTCTGACTTTAATCAAGGAGACCAGGAGCCTTTCTGACTCTTGCTCGTACTCTACAGAGAACCAGAGACGACCAATGCTGCCCTCAGGAAAATCTGTCTCACTTGGGTCTTCAGGAAACTTGTATAGTTCTGGGTTAATGGTCCCTACAACATAAGCTCCAGCTTCACAAAACAAAAAAACAAGCACCAGAAGGTTAGTCTCAAGACTGTACCAGGCATTTTCATAAATGTTGCTGTACTAGGAAAACTATGCTAATCTCTTTAACAATTATCTGAGGATTTAAGTCCTTTTCCCTGAGGTGTGAGAGAATCATTGTAGGCTGCCCCTTTTTCTTTCTTTTATTCTTGTGACTGCACCTTGGTAGATCTGGATGTTTGTTGTTGCAGTCAACAACCTTGTCTGCAGGGGTTCCTGCTGTATCTGGAGGCATCAATGGGACACTTTGCAACAGCCCCCATGTTGTTCCTATATGAAAAGATAGAATGAAAGACTGCTTTGTGGTCCCAGCAAGTTTCCAATGCAATGGAAAGAGTGGCTACATTTTGGCACAATTCTTAGAAAAAGTCTGTGTAATATTTGAGGCTCTTAGTCTATACTGCTATGTATGTTATATCCCAACAAGCCTACTTTATTCTATTTCCCCTTCCAAATGTCCCACTTTTGCAATGCCTACCCAAAGAATGAAATGATGACCGTGGCCCGGACTGAGGAATCACGTAGGGTTCACTGTCTTGCTGAACCTGTTCTTCATTCATCAACTTAATCCAGTCTCTCCCGTGCAGAGTAGGTGGAATGATAAATGGAACACTTCTAGATCTGCTCAGAACAACAACAGCTACTGACTCCTCTAGTTTTAAATATGAAAATCAAACTTGGTAACAGGGCAGTATACTGATGTTTTTTGCATTTTGTAAAAGTGGTATAGAGATGAGTAAGCAGAAACCACAACAGTTGTAAAACAAAGGTATATATAGTGCCTAAAAGTGCAGCTAGGGAGATCAGATCTTACATCTTCAGAATGATCTCTCACTTGGTCCTTTATTCTCCTGTGGAAATGGTCTTTCAAAGGAAAGGTAGGAAGAATCAACTGCAACGTTTTGGTTGAAAGCCCTGAACTCTGCCAGCAACTTTCTGGCCCCTTTCAGAGCTGAATTTATGTTGCTGGGTTCTCAGATATTTCATTCTCAGGCTCCTGGGGAATGACTCTGGCCCATGGATTCTCTTTTTCTAGATAATATAAAGATAATTCTAGATAATATTTCTAGATAATATAAAGATAATATAAATATCTCTTTTTCTAGATAATATGAATATAAAAGATAATTATCTATTTCTAGATAATGTAAACATAAATCATGCGCTGATTATACATGGCGGCAATGTCTTTTACTGCTGAATTACATAAACCAGGAAAAAAAGTATTCTTAATAACAAAAAATATTTCCTAAAGAATGACAGAAAACATGACTGGGTTTTGTATCATTTTGGGCCTTATGTCTGAATGTTTAGATCATTCCCCCATTTGAGTTGTGACAAATTGAAATAGTGGGCAATAACTTGCAGGGRAAAAAAAAGCAAGAGTATGTACCTTGTGTCTTTTGGCTGAGTTTCAGAAGGTGACTGATTCTGCAAAAGGGCCTTTGCAGGTGGTCTTGTGATGGGACTAGTAAGCTCTTCATAAGAAGAAAAGAGGCACAATTTCTTGTAGAGTAGATATGCAGTAATTCCAATGAGAACAAATAGAAGGATTCCTCCTATAACACCTCCAAGAACAGCAATTACTTGTCCTATTCAGAGAAATAYATAAATCAGCATAGCGGGATCAGTATTATGTAAATTTTGGCAAAAAAAAGACAACATTATTTGACCTACATTCTAAACTGGATGTGAAAATGAATTTTAAATGAGGTATTCCACCCACCTGCAGACTTTGCTCTCTGGACATAGCACAGCAGGACAGCTGAAGCTCTATGACATTAGGAGTGGATGGTTAGAAAATACTCAGATACTCTGACTATGACTGCACTATAAGAGATTTAGGATGGGGAATAGCAAGTAAAGAACAGGAAAAAAAAGGAAAGCTCTGGGGGATTTCCCCCCCCCCCCCCCCCCCCCCCCCAGGGATCTGTACACTTTCTGATCCAGAAAGATGAATTTAAGTATACTCCCTATTTCCTGTTGTAGCTTATTTTAGATAAAACCAGGTTCTGTATGATTGGCCTTTGGTGATTGTTTTTGTGGTTTCACAGCAGTAAAACTGGAACCTTAAGAGAATTCCTCCTATTTGAAGTCTTTATGCAGTTAATTTCTCTTGAATCAATGRCAGACAATAGATAACAGGCCCAGGTGGTGGTTGTCCCAGGGCTTSTTTCAGCATGAGTGTGCTGGAGCAGGAAGCTGGAAAAGCCCCCTCTGCGCTCTGCCTGCTGTCCAGCCTGTCTTGGGTTACCACTCACCTGCTTCTGGTGCAGCCACATGTGAGTGGATCTTGTCCACCTCCGAGCCCAGGGTCTCCAGGCTCAGGCTGGAATCTCTCTGGTGCTCAAGGTTTAGCATTTGATGGGGAAGGTGAGTTCTGACCCAAGTCAGTGTAACAGGTGGTGTGAGCAGGCTACAGAATTGCTTTCCAGGGACACGTGGGCTGCTTTTCTTCTGAGCAGTGCTCCCAGGGTAAGAAAAAGATTGTTATTGCAGCTGTTAAATTTCTCCCTTATCACTAAGGCACTGAACTACAGCTGCTTTTAGTGCATTTCTAAAATGTTCCTACTTTTTCATTTTTTAACTATTTCTTATTTCTGTTATCTTTGCTTCTTTCTTCAGACTGAACTCTATGGAGATACTGAGGACTTCTTTAAATAACTGCTGAAAGAACTTGAAACTGCTGAAAGAACTTGAATGTAAGGATTTTCAGTGCTTACAGTAACAAAATATCTTTCTCACCTTAAGCAAGCTTATATTACACATATAACAAGGATTAAATTTGGAAAGTTTAGCCAGATTTTGATGGGGTTTGAAAACTGATGTTTTTCTAGTGTTTGAAGTGTTCTAGCAACAAATGAAAAAGGATGAAATAGTGTAGACCTCAGCATGTATCTCCTGTACAAGGTAACTCTTGAGTAAAAAGTACCTGAGAATCTGAATAACTTGTCCATGTGGAAATAACGTGTTGTATATACATATATATATATGGCTCCGTAGGTAAAGCTTTGATTGTGCTTTATTCCTTTCTCTTTTTTTTATCTGCTTGTGCTTAGTAGGACTCTTACAGTTAAGTCGCCTGTCTTCTATAACAGTATAAAGCAAATAGAGACATAATGTATTCAGTCAGCACCAGTGAGTAGGTGCGAATAGAGCTCRAAAAAGTAATTTGCCATTTAATTGATTAAGTATGATTATAAGAAGCACAATAAGCAAGTTGCAAATGTATTACCAATCTTTTTGTTGTTGCCACGTTGCAGTCAGTGATATGGAATGTCCTTCAGCTGCAGAGCACTTGAGCAAATACTACAGCTCCAACATTAACCTGACCATAGTGCCCCAAAGGCCTTTATTCCATTGTATCTTGTTTTTCTGTTTCTGATGCAGTCATAGCAGCCCAGGCTTTTCCAGCTCCCCTCCAGGTGTGTTGCTTTAGCTCACTACATGCATGGCCTGGCAGCCTCTCTGCAAGTCCTCTTCTCAGCCATGTCTCCCACTACTCTGCTCCTCACTCGTGTGGCGTCTGCAACCCCCCAAGTGGGCTGAATACCTTCGACAGCTAGCGAGGCTACTATGAGAACAATTATCCTGGGGAACAGGAAACAAATGTCCAATTGTTATTAATTAATGCTAATATAGACTAATCTATGCTCAACTGCTAATCTAGTTTCCTTTTGTAAGAACGTGGGGTATGAGGAAATGTGAATTCCAATTAAGACCCAAGCATGGAAAATATAGGAAGGTGTAAAATGCCTGCCAGGTTTTTTTTTTTGGTTGGTTATTTTTTTTTTTTTTTGGATGGTATGGAAGAATTGATACCTTGAATTTATGACTGTTTGAATTCTAATACTTCCCTTCTAGTTTTGAGGGCCATACTCAAATATGTCTCTACACATTGCCAGGGTCTTAAAGTTTTAGAAGGTCCAATTCAGAAAAATGCTTTAGTGCAAATGAACATGATGGGAATTAATGCTGCACTGTCTACAGGTGCAGTATCACCAGTGCAAATGACTGTGATTGGTGATGTTTAGTCTCCAGTCTGACATAAATATGTTAAAGAAAAACAAACATTTCTCAGGTTACAAAAGTTGAAGCAAGCTCAACAGGATTTTCTGTTTTATTTGTGCCTTCTCCATTCCCAAGTCTTTACTGTGCTCAGCAGTTGTCCCCTGTTCTACTCCCCGTGCCAATCTGTCCCCTTTTACACCATTGACGGCTGAGGTGTGCTCTGATGCAACGCATGGGACCCAGCTGCGCCCAGGTTTGGGAGTGAGAGGATGGCTTCCAACCTTYTTTTTAATGTGTTTACAGTACTGAATTTGTTCATTGAAGAATGATCTATCATATTTCCTGATCCAGCTACTGACATTGGGCCAAATTCTGCCTTTTTTTTTTTTGTTTTGTTTTATCATGGTGGTTGATAACAGGTGAAGCTTTATCTGTTTTAAGAGAGCTCTCTGATTTTAACGAGTAAGGAGAACTTGGCTCATTTCTTTTTAGTTCATCTTATCTGGTAGATCAGCAACAGAGCCAATAGCTTAGGGCATCGTGCAGCACTARTCACAAAGTCAGCCACTGAAATAAGTTGACCCTATTGTACCTAAGGAGAAAAAAAATGTATTAAACCCTTGTCATCATGAGAAGTTGATGAGGGTGTTGAGCTGTGATGCAGAGGCGGTGCACGTGGAGATCCAGCGGTACTGGAATGCTTAGCCCTAAATGCCCAGTGCTGGGGAGGCTGTCCACTGTGAGAGGCTACCATATCAGGGATAGATCTCCTTGCTTAGGTTTCGATATTTGTATAAGCTTGTTTTAACCTCTGCGGCAAGCCTTGTGGAGTTAGGATCAGGTAGTCTTCCTTGGAARTTTTAATCCCTTTTTACATGCCCAGACTTATAACATACGTGCAGTATAAACCAAATGATTTGGAGGATGGTAAGCAAGCTCTTTGCTCTGTCTGCTTGCTGTCTCCGACCTGCAGAACRGGGCAGTTAGGTGGTAGAAAGCATTCAAGGCACAGCATAACAAGCAGAGCCGAGGAGCAGAGCTGCAGCTTGCACAGTGGCGCTTCCTTAGCAGCCTCCAAGAGCGGGTCAGACGGACAGTGTCTGAGCTCGGTGGAGAGCGAGTGGAGGCGGCGGCGTGCCCGGCTCTCCGTGGCGCATTTGGGGCAGGGGTGCATGCAAGGGGGCACGCAGCACTTACCGGGCATGGGTGCTGGGGCTCCCGGGCTCACGGCCACAGCCCCATCCCGCTCTGGCTCCCGGCGCCGCTGCGGCCGCYACCGCGGCCACTCTATAAGTGCCCGTGCTGTGGGGCAGCCCCTCAGCCCGCCCCTGCGCCGCCTGCCAAATGAACACGTGGGGCAGAGCCTCCGTGCAGAAATAACAGTAATAACCCAGGCTTGGATAAGGAGAAGGGCAAGGTGCGCATGAGGAGGGAGGTGTAGCCTTAGCCAGGGCCCTCCTGCAGTGCCCGCTGTGAGCTGGGTCGTGAGCAAGGCTGGCAGGAGCGGCTGAGTGAGCACTCGTGTCTCGGGTGTCGACATTTCTCACTTGAAAGTGTCCGAGCCAAAATGTTTGCGTAATGAGTATTTCTCAGCTTAATTTCTTCCTGTAAAGTTTGAATCTGACTCTCTAGCTGTTTTCAGGAAATCAGGTATTGTTTAAAAAAAAAAAGAAAARCATCATGCAATTTGGTCTGTTGATAGCTCCTCAGCTGCCAGATAGGGAGAGGACTGTGGAGACTTGCGGAGGAGTAGCTATTGTACCAGATGTCAATMCTGTCACCCCTCCAAAAAACAGTGCAACTTCGGTTATGTGAGATGCTCTTGAAAATTAGCTATGCTCAGAAAAGTCTTGTATTAGTGGCTTAACTTTTAAAATTTCTATGGAGCAGAAAAATGGCATGCAAAAATCAAAGCCTTTAATAAAAAGAACTACATACAAAGGACCACAGAGGCAACTCAGGCAATCCCAGTTACAGCTTTTCCTAAGTCAATGTCACTTTTTCTACTTGATTGCCAGTGTTTTTCTTTTCTTTTTCTTTTTTTTTTTCTAGAGAGTATGGAAAAATTGATACCTTGGATTCAATTTATGGCTGTCTTCTAAATTCTGCTTCTGTTCTTGACTTGGAATTGTATATATTTGCATAGTGTCCTTTAATCTTAAACCTGAAGGAATGTGTAGAAATTAGAACAGSGATATTCTAATAAAGTTATTTAAAGTTCCATATAAATTGGCTATATTTCAATAATACCTAAAATATCCTGCTGTGGATGTAACTTGCTTTGCCTTTTTCTATTTAATTCTTTGAGACTTTTCTGTAAAACAAAGTTTCATAGATTTTACTTCTTATTTCAGTTGTTCCTTTTTAATTCTTCTTTTTTAATCCTTTTTGTTCCTTATTGCATAGTCAAAGATCTTTGTTATTTCTGTTTCTACAATGAATTAGCAGGAAAGAGCAAAAGGTTGATAGTAGTGCATTAAGGGCATGAAGTATGTCACGAGACTTTTACACTCCTGAGGATACATCTTCACAAGTACGTTTGGAACTACTGAAGGTTTTGAGTCGTGCCAGGGCAAACTGGCTGCTCTCTGTTATAGTATTCCCTTTTCAGCTCCCATTTTTGCTGATTGAGAAGTAGTAACATAGCTAAAAAGTATTTGACACTGGAACAGTTAATGATCCCTGACAGACGCATCATCTGCTGTGCAAACTGTGCCTCCTGTATAGGTGCATGTGAAGTGCCTGGGAAGCAATAACCAGCTGCTGATTCAGCTCCTGTTTCTCTGAGCGGATGCATAGGGTGCTCTTCCATCCCAGTCTCCTCCACACACTTCCTGGCCTCTTTTTTTTTTCTGCTGTATTTTACACCAGGTAGAAAAGAAGATCAATGAAGAGGAGGTGAGGGATATGATTATACCCCTTCTAACCCTGATCAGAAACCTCCTTCCTACTCTCCTACTTCAAAGTTTTGCTGTTTCATCCTGGACGACCCACAAAAAAAAAATTCAATCTTCTTGTACATGAAGGAAATGAATTAAACTAATTAAGAGAATTAAGAGAAGCATACAGATGCTGACTGCCACATGTCTGAATGCGTCTGCTTCCAGCAGGTACTTGAACTCCCCGGGGAAGGATGGCTGGCAGATTAAGGATGTGACTCTGCCCACTGTGTATCTGGTTGTTTCCAATCTCTTCCAGCTAGAAGCAGGATATGATTTTCTTAATTATTTTTAATAGTTGGAAAGAAAAACAACTCTCTGCCCAYACTCACATACTGCAACTTCACTGTTGTATTAGAGAGAATTCTGGATAGGCCTTAAGAAGTTTGCTGCTACATTCTGATGAAGGATAGAGAAATATTTAAAGAAAACAGAGTAAAATTACAAGCATCAGTAGATCATTCTAACTAATTAACATAATTCAGTTGAGTTGCCCTCTAAAATCAAATCCCTACTGTAGTTGATGAATATTTTTTTAAATTACATTCAGATTCCATTATATAAGGGGTTACTTGTAGTCCAACTTGGCAGCCATAAAATGATTATCAAATCCTGGCATTTTAGATAAGATACGTTCTGATTCTACTACGTATTTTTTTTTCTCGGTTCTTTGTGTTTATGAATTTTGACTTTCAAGTGGATGGCATCTATTACTAGATGGGCTTATAGGAAAAAAATGTTTTGTTTTTTTGTTTTTGTCCTTCAAATTAAATTGTAACTAATTTTACAGAGCCTGGTGAATCAACCAGGGACATAATAGATTAGAATCTGCAGGGAGCACTGACGGCCATCCTAGGTACAATAAATAGATTAGATCAAGAGGTATAATTATGAAAGACTGAAATAATAATAGTACTTAAAATTTCTATAGAGCCTTTCATTCCCAGGCTCCTGAATTCTGCACCAGCATTAATTACTGGTAGTTAACAGTCACAAAAGCTTTTAGAAATGGTAGTTATTGTTATCCTTATTTTATAGACTGTTTAATACCTGGACTTACTCCAGATTCACACTTGTTTAACTGCGATAAGAATTTCTCCCACAATCTGCTTCTGGCCTTGAATTGACATCTAGTTCTTTGCTTTATCAGACTACTGACTTTTCTTTATTTCCGAAAAGAAAATGCAAGGAAAAATCTCGTCTGACATAAAACATCACTTAGTGGGTCTGTTTTTGGAGTCACTTGTTAATGGCTTTTGAAAGAAAAGCTGGAATGCAAGAGCAAAGAAATCCAGAAGGGAATGGGTCTGCCGGAATCATTTCCTCTGTTTCACTGCTGAATGTTGTTGCTTTTACTGAGTATCGCAGATTTAAATCCAGAACATGCCTCCCAGTAAAATAACATGTATGAAATTGTGATGTGTGCAGCCAGGGATAGAGACAGGACCAGCATAGAAGGCAGGAAAATGTATTTGGAAACTACTATATTTGGTGATCACATGAAAACATAGACAGAAAAAGAAAAGATGTTAACGTAGCAAAGGACTTTGGGCTCCTGCTTCAGTATTTGTGCTTCTGTGTACTTCCATCCGGAACTGTTTGTGCAGCTGCAGTGATGAACAGCAAATGCTGCTCTAAGGCAAGCCTGATTTTTAYTTTATGTAGGTGTTTCCTGACTCCTTCTGGAACAGGGAATGGATTTAGGCCAAATGTAATGTAAATAGGCAATGAAAACTGTAACAACACATGGAAGGGGACTGTTGAGCAGGCAAACATGTCTCTAGGCAGGAATGCAGCATGGGATTGGGGTGCAGTGCAGGAAAGCACAAAATCATAAATATAAAATGTAGCAATTACAGCTTACTTAATATAGCCCTATCTGGAGTACATCTATAGGGCTACTCACTTGTAATAGAGTGCAAAATTTGATCTATGTTTTTGACAGCATGTGTGATTGCAATGAGATACTCGAAAGTTGAAGATCTCTTTCCTTTTACTTAGATATTTTCTGCAGTAGACACCTCAAACCTCCCTGGGTATGGCAACTACACATCTATAGCTGCCATCCCATGCATTTGTGTTCTGAAAGAGTGGCCAGGACTGCAGCAAGATCTTGAGGCTCAAGGATGCCAAGATCAAATCTTGAGTTTATTGGTGTGAGGCGGGTGAGTGAAGGAAAGAATAAACTTTTTGTACAAATCGGTATTTCCCTTATCTGTGCCAATGATCCCTTTGGTGTTGCGAGGTCCCTGGTGGATTGGAGCCAATTCTCTGGCTCCCTCTGCTGGGTTTCAGACTGCAAACTGCTGTGTAGAGCCAGAGTCCAGAGTCCAGGATTTAGCTTTTGTCCCTGCTGGAATAAATGGGCCAGCTCAGTCACAGAATSCGGCAGCAGGATGTATGAGCATGAAAAGGGATTTTGCAGAGATAGAGGCTGTGCTTTAGAAAGGGAGCATTTCCCTAGCAAGAAATGAGCAAATTAGCAATTGATGGTGACAAAATACTTGCAGTTCAGGCATGATAATGTGAAGTATTCCGTCTCTAGCAAAACAAGCCCACCCCAAAACAAAATGGGTTTGTTTTAGTTAAAATCCTTTCATCAATCTAGGTTAGAGCCTAGTCAGATGAACAAGCCCCAGGGGCTTGTGCTGAGTGCAGAATACACTGAGGAGTGAGATCTCGGAGCAAGAGCCAAAACGAGCCGAGGTGGGCAGGCTCGAGGCAGTTACTATTGAAACTGTGAACCCCAGAGCCAGAATACTAAGTATTTTTGGGTCAAATTGCTGGCTTCCCACTTGAAATGTATGTGTAGATATTCAAAGGAATGTAAGAACAGTGGAAAGGCTTAAATTGAATCCTAAAATGATGACTACTAAGATGAATTGGAGTTGTTTCCCCAGGGATTGTTGCAGTGCCTTACTGGGAAAGGTAATGCTTCAGTGCTGGAGAGCAGTTTTAGTAGGAGCCAAGTAATATTYCAGTTCCTCTCTCAGCCGTTYGTGGACTGGATTCACATGGTACATTCTGCATTTGGAAATGCTACTTTGAAGGGCACCTGCCTATCATTACTTTATTATATGTCTTTGGTTTTATGTATGGGGAAAGATATTGCTACCTTTTAGGACGCTAATCATTAACTTTTTTTCCCTTCTAACTTGATTTTTCTTCAAAGAGAATGGAATAGAGCTGGATGACTATATGTTTATTTGATAAAGAGGTTAAAGTATAGGAGGGAGGTTAAAAAATGTATTTTTTTCTTTAGAGTCCTGAGATCCATGAGTCAGAGCATCCATGAGCAAAGGTTACATAAACTAATGCATTAGAACAAGATTGAGTTGCATAAACACTGCCAGTGCACTTCAATCTGTCACAGAGTCACCTCTGCAGATTACGGCAGGCAGCGCTAGCCCAGGGCTTACACTCCATCCTGCTGAGCTCTCGCTGGCACTGGTTTCCTGAAACAGCATTAATTCCTTGCCGTGAGGTTCCTCTGTGTGTGCCACTTCATAGGTCTGATTTGTGCATGGCAGCTTCAGTAGGCAGACTGGTTACTCCCTGCTCGTGTCTAATTTGGGCTGCCACTCTGGTATTTTGGTTGTGTAAAAATTGGCTCTTTCATTCATAATCCACAAGGATTATGCGTTTTATGAGGRTGCTGCATGATAGGCAGACACAGAGACCAGGTCTAAGTCCTCGTCCGATTACTCCAACCTTCCTCATGGGGATCCTCCATTACCTCCATTACCTTCTCTCCCCAGCATGTCTTGGACCAGCCATTTGCCTCATCCTGAGAATTCAGGGAGACCAGAACAGGAAAATTCCTGCTGTATAATCCTGAGGGGCAGAGCTGGGTTGGATATGCCCAAGAACATCATCCAGGGAAACAGAGACAGGGCAGGAGTGTTGAAAAGGCTGAAGTCCACAGACTGCCAGGTAAACACATTATTCTATGTTTTTTTTGGGGTTTTTTTGTTTGTTTTTTTTTCCAGAGTACATGAGAGTTGGAGAACGATCTTCACACTTCCAGGCTTTTCTTCCAGTGACTTCCAGAAGTGCAGTGTGCCGTACCCTTCCTCTGGGAGCAGCCCTGGGAGTCCTGCTGGCTCTTGTGGGCYATCTTGCTGCGTGTGTCCCGTGAGAATAAGAGAACAGATGGAAGACTAGCAGTGAAATGCAGAGCTGAACATGTGATTGAAGTCTCCAAAAGGACAAAATCCGTATGGCATGAAAGGCAGCTTAAAGCTACCTAGAAACTGGCTCTGTGAGTGTGTTTGTGGGTTGGTGGGGTTTTTTTCCCCTCTTCCCCCCCTCTTCCCTGCAATTATTGCTTTTTTGCTCCTGGGTATTAATCAGTTGTAGAAAATGAGTGATACTTTGGCACTGGGGCATGGAGGAAATGACATTTGTGTGAAAGGGAAGTGAGAGCAGAGAGCCCATGTGATAGTCTCTTGATTTGAGAAGAGATATAAGATTTCACATCATGAAATCTTTGTTCTATAGCAAAACTGTTTGAAAGAGGGATCTTGTCTGTGCTTTTCATAATCATCTCTTGTCCCATTTATCAAAAAAGGAAACTCTGTACTAGCTTCTGAAGTCTTTGAAATATTTGGAATTGTTTAAATTGGCAGGCTGCCTTGCAAACTGCCTAGGCAAAACAGAAGCAGAACTAATCTGTTTTGTTGAAAAGGCTACTCTTAAATCCAAGATAGGAGGGGAAAAAAAGATGCTGATACAGCTTAGAAATAAGCCAGTCTTCATAAGAGTAAAAAGCCTTCCAAAAAGATTAATCCCTCCAAGAAGAGAGTACGACATCCATGCTGCTGCTTGAAAGAAGTTTCCCAAGGAAAATGAATCTAGATGACCTGCCAGATTTCACTAATAACTTTATGAAACCAATAGATGAGATAAGCCCTCACAAATCACCTTCCTTCTTTGCATAGAAAAATAAAATGGTAAAATAGAGGCTTATTCGCAGACCCTACTTGATACAACTGGTCTGTCTAACCAGCTGCTACCTTTTCTCAGAGGTTGAAACTCATGTGGCTCGATGGTTACAAAGGCTCTAAATATAGCTAGTAGCTCTGCTTTTCTAAAAATAAGTATCCAGGCCTCCTCCAAACCTGGCAAATAATTTTTTTTCCCATTGATTGGTCTTGTTATATAGTAACTCCTTAAAGAATAAGCTAATTTTTAATCATAGAATCATAGAATCATAGAATGCCGAAGGTTGGAAGGGACCTCAGAGGTCATCGAGTCCAACCCCAAAAATAGACATAACCCGTTCTGTGTTGTCTCACTCCTTTACCTCAGCACAGGTTCCCATCTAACACCCTGCAGCRAGAGCTGCTCCCTGGGCAGTCTGATGGGTGACAGGAAGGAAATGAGAAAACTGTAACCTACCTCGCTTTACCCTTTGGGGAAGCCGTGTTTTCAGTAATCAGAGAGGCAGGCAGTGCTTCTGAGACTGGTTTGCATGTAGATATTTAAACACTCTTTTATTAAGCCCCTGAGTGAGTCTAGTTCTTATTACCAGGAGGTCTGTAAGTTTAGAGTACAAAAAGAACACATTTTTGAGGGAACTCCCCTACATGGGAAGATGGAATAGTTTCATATATTTTTCATGAGTTAAGTGATTATATATAAAACTGCTTTTTTAATCAGGGCATTAACATGTAATCAGAATCAGATGGATTCTGTCTGAAAATTATCCTTTCAATGTACTTACTGTATGTGTATCTAAAATTAATTTGAATATTTTGTAATGTTTATCTGACTACTGCTTTCTTTGTAAAATTTAATGTTAGAAATAATTATGCTCTTACATCAATTTGAAGGCGTCTGCCAGTCCTGTACATTCAGAGATATTTCACCTGTCTGGAGCGTGCACAGAAACTCCTGCTCGGCACTAGCTGGACCCGACTGCCTGGTGCTCGCTGAGACAACAAGGCGTAAGGAAAAAAATGCAGATCTGGTCCTGAAAATAGGATGCTGATTTCAGTGGGGGGGTTAGCAGTATCCAAAGCGGAGAGCTTCTGCCTGATGATATGTGAGTAATAGTTAAGTTTAGTGCAGCTGTTCCCTTTGAAGGCTCACAGTGCATTGAAGTGCTGCTACAATGGAGAGAGCCAAGACGTGATTCAAATGGGCTGTGGCAGACGACATTCAGGCAAATGATCGGTGCTGTTCATAAGGCTGGGTATTGCTCCTGGAGGGCTATGTTATTTGTGTAGGCTAGAGCGCGTTCCAGGAGTGCATTAAGCTAAAACTGGCCTGGCTGCACGTTGCAGCTTCACTGGCTTAAGTGGCTTTGAATCATCGGAGAGGAAATAGCAGCCTGCCCRGGTGCGGGCACGGAGTCCGCAGCGCCGGCAGCGTCCCTCGCGGTGCCGGTGGAGGCAGCGCTGGGCGCATGGGTGCCCCAGCCCTTCCCGGAGATCCGAGCTTCTCCAGAGGTGCCTGGCAGAGGCAGCGCTGGGCGCGCGGGTGCCCCAGCACTACCTGGAGGCCCGAGCATCCCCAGAGGTGTCTGCGGACACGGTGCAGCCGAGGCCGCAGCTCCACAGCAGCAGGGAGCTCAGGGCCTGTCGACAAGCCGGGTACCTGCAGTCTGAGCACAACCTGCTCGCCTCATCTGATGAGAATAAGCTGCCATAAAGGGCTGGGGCAACAGCACAGCAGTGAAAGGCTGCAGCCCATAAGTGGAAAAAAGGGAAGGGATTTCAGTACAGGACTCGTGAGCGAGAATCCGGAAGCGAGTGTGGTTTTCCCTCCCAAAGCGCTGGGCGAGGCAGAGTCCTGTGCGGCTCCAGCTGGGCTTGGCTGTCATGAGTGCCGCATCCCGGCTTGGCCACCTGGGAGCTGAGGAAGCGGCCTGCAGCTCTGCCCAGCGGGGCAAGCAGGGCCAAAAGCCCTTCCTCACCCAGCAAAGCAGCCCAAAGCYGTGGGCTGGTGACTTCCTTCCTCAGGGAGAGCTGGCCTCTCCCTGCACAGCACGTAGAGCTGGGCAGGCATCTTCCTGGGCCCCTGGCAGCACCAGTGTGGGTGCTCTGTAAGAGACAGGTTGGAGGAACTCTTGTTTCCAGCGTTACAGGATGCCTAAAGTCAGCGCAAGCAGTTGTTAACTTGCAGCTCCGCTTTATTGCCGTAACAAATGCAGCAAGTAAAAGAAAGCACTGGAAAAGCAGCTGCTGAGCACTGCAAGGCTGTTAACCCCTGGAGTGCTTCCTGACCTGCAGCCCAAGGGACTAATTTCCTCAGTTGATCCAGGACTTTCTCAGGAAAAATCTTGGAAGCACCAAGCATGGGAAGTCACCTGGGTTTTTCAGCCCATTGTGAAGACTCGGGGAGCAACCTGGTGTACCCGAGTGTCAGGAGGGGGTCCCTGCCCCCTTCTCCCAGCTGAGCCCAGAGGAATGAGGGAAGGGCAATGTGGGAATATGCAGAAAAGGYACTAGCTCCTTCCTGAGCAGACGGAAAGAGGACACAAAAGGGTCATTTTTTGAAGTTATGGAGTCTTTCTTGCCCTTTAGAGATCCAAGTGCCTGTCCTGTGCAAAACCCTAAGTGGAGAGGGAATAACCCTAACAGAGCAGAAGCTGACTCGCCACTTTTATCCCGAGTGCTCAAGTGACGCTTCCATTGGGATACCCTTGCTCCCAATCCATGCATCCATACAAGAGATGCATTTGTATTTGGGGCTGCTTGGGGATGTGTGGCTTTTCTGTAGGTGGTAGTTGTGGTGGTTTCTCCTTTTTTCATTCTAGAGCGCTAGAAGCGGTATGTATTTCCTATCTTCATTCTCCTGTCTGTATGAGGGCAGAAAGCAGATGCACCAGGGCAGCGTGGCCCAGAAAGCAGCGCCTTTGTATACACCTTGCATTGTTATCCCTTTTCCCTACCTTTCATTATTATTTTTTTTCCCTTCTCATTTCTTTTCCTCCCCTCTCTGCTCCTCCTCTTCCTGCCCCTCTTTGCCTCCCCTCCCTGGCGGACCTGCTGGCTCTGCACAGGCCCTGTTTCTCTAATCAGATGAAGCTGCAGGATTATCCCTCTCCCTCCCTCCCTCCCAGGCTCCATTTTGTTTCCTCTTCATCCAAGAAGGGAGGCAGGAAGGGGCGTCACCTCCAGGCAGAGAAGCCCCCATCTCTGTCCCTTTCCTTGGATGCTCTTCACCTTGGATGCTCCTCCTTCCCTTCTCAAATACCCACTGTACTGTCAGCAGCAGCAGGCGGATCAAGGAGCCCAGTTTCTAAAGCAAACCTGAACTCTTTGGGCTTTTGTTCTCCTTCAGTTTCTTGAGCATCTATTTGAAATGCCCTCCAAGTAACTTGGGCGGGAAGGCTGGCTGTGCCAGCCCCGCGCCCGGGACGCTGAGGACCACRGAGCGGTGCCTTGCCCGTCCTGCCTCCCGTAAGCACACGGAGCCTCTCCGCTTGCAAGCAGCTCCCTGGGAGTCACGGAGCAGGTGAGGGGAAGGGAGAGGAGCTGCAGACAGAGCCCGGCTCCTCCAAGTGCTGCCGTGGCAGCGGGGGCTGGTGGCTGCCCTGGAAGGGGAAGAAAATCACAGAGTTTTCTTTTACTCCAGGTTAAAGACAGGTCTGAGGCTCTGAGCTTTAATAGAATATAATGCATTTCTGTAGCTGTTGGTGTGGGGTTTTTTTTCTTCCCCCATGCTGGTGTCTCTTACTTAGATGTGTGTGTATGTGTTTGTCTCTTAACATGTGCCTAGAATATGCTTGTCACTATTTTTTKGGGGGGAATATAACACTAATGCTGTGCATCTTGTTTCTCTGTGCACCTGTAAGCTTATAAAGATGCTCATTCCTTATTTTGTGTGTTGTGGTTTTCCTATGAAGAAAAAAGGCGGGGAGTRTAATTTATAGCTTTATGTTATTTTTTCTGCTAATCTGACAGGGAAATGGTGTTCCTTGTCCCATGGGTACCACATTTTTTTYCTTTTTTTTACCTCCTAAGAATTTCATATTTGATACCAAAGAAAAACAAGAAAAGTATTTTGACATCTTTTGACTATCAGCTTTGTTTCATGCTCTTCTCTCTTCTTAGTGATTAATTACTATTTAGAATGACTCAATCTTTTCCCAAATTGAATCTTGTTGTTTTCAAATTGATGAATTGTTTTGTTTTTAGTTTCATTGGAGTCAATGGTTTAAATCAGAAACCACAGTAGAAGACTGTTTTGCATGTATGTTGTAGCTTGTAATTTTCTGTGATTAAAAGTAAGAATTCGGTGATGCACTCTGGAAAGATTTAAAAGAGAGGGAGAACAGGCAATTATTTCAACTTACAGAACTTCAACCAACGTTATTGGAACGTAATTGGAAAGATAACCACTGGATAAATACATTTGGTAAAATGCTGAGCTTGTTCATAAGTAAGAGACCACGTAGACACCTATTTCTCATCTAGTAACTCGTGTCTCAAAAATAGTCTGATATAAAAATATTGGTGGTTGTCTCACGCCAAGGTTTGGAGATGCTCATTAAGGTCTGCATGTTTAAAGTGAATTGGCTTTGCTGGACCAAGATTGCAGTAAAACCTGAGTTCAAAGACCTGGGAGACTTCACAGTGGGAGGAGAGTTTCATGTTTTCATGTTGTAGCTCAGTTCCTCTTTAAAAAACTCATCTCTGATTATAGGGTTTTGTTGATTTTTGTCATCCAGGCGATTTTATTACAGCTGAACTTTAGAGAGAGCTGTAGTTACAGATTAGTTTATCTGACAATTATCTAGGGCTGCATTATCATCAAGAGCAGTAAATTGTTTGCAGTCTTGTGGTGTCTGAGCTGGCACACGGTGCTAAACATGGTAATTCCCTCATTAGATAACAATGCCAAGTTAAAACACTGAATCCACACTTTCCTTCCATTGTAAGCTATAGATTTTCAAAATGCATTTGAACAATAAGAATGTAAGATGAAAGATGTTAACAGACAGAAAGTGTTGTTTGTAATAGTTATACTTAGGGAGTTGAGTTTGCCTTCTTTTAAGAGCCATCACAAAACAATATAAATGAAAGAACTTTCAAACAGTGCAGATAAGCAGAGGTATTTGCTGTGCTGGTGAGATGTTGCGACTCCTGTCTGCAAGTTGGTTAGGTTTGTGCAGAGCAGGAGCAAAATCCTCCTCTTTGAGCAGTTCTTCTGAACCTTAAACAGATGAATTCTCCATTCCTTGCCCCAGTACTTAATGTTTTAAAGGTGGAAAGTGTATTTCACTGCCCCTTGCATTTGGGTGCTGCAAGCTGTTAGCTATTTCCAAGGGAATGCGCTCTAGGAAAGATGTATTTAAAGGCCCAGGAAATAGAGAAAAGGTGTTATTGGTATTTATTCACCTTCTGATTCATTAAAAATACAACYCAGTATTTTATTATTTGTCTTGTACAGCATAGACTTAAATCCTACTTTTGTTCTTGTGCCATACTGTTACAAGTGGCCTTCATGTAATGGGGAAAATATCTTATTTTCTAGAAGAAGCAGAAGTCTGTCTTTGGCAGACACACACAGTAATTTGCTCTGCGTAGTTCAAAACTGTTCTGGCACCAACACAACAATGTGGAGCGAATCATGGGGTGGGGGTGATGCTTTACTTTGCTCTTCCTTATCAGCCTCTTTTCTTTCTTTTTTAATATCCTGTGAACATAAGCAGCACCACAGAGTTTGTAAACACTCGTTTCTTCGTTATTTTTTTGCAGTTTCATTGTACAGTAATAAGTGACAAAAATGGAAGGAAAAAAATGCAAACAAAAAAGGATGAGTGAAGTTTTGGCCTGTGCAAAGGGGATCTGTACACTGACACTACAGAGGAGAGTGTAGAAAGTAGTCTTACAATACTGCCACCAAAAACCAAGCTCATGCTGAAACATTTTCCGAAGATAATATCCTCGATATTTACTGGAACGTTAAGATTTAGCGCATAATGGGGTGTGTTTCTCAGACAGGGCTGTGGTTGTATGATGCTTTGTGTGTGTGTGTGTGTCTAGTCTAAACTGTAAGGGGGTGTGTGCACAGCATCATATGTATCATAAAACACTTCTTACTTTCTGATTGAGGTGTTTAAAATTCCAGGAGGTCCAAACTCTCTCCTTTCTTGCTCTCTTTTTTTTGAATGCTGGAGCGTGTGTTTGGAATTCCTGCAGGAGGCAAACAGTGAGTGGAGAGGTACTGCCTGAGCCTCTGGTCAAGACCTTTGATGCAGTATGTCTTATGGATAAATTAAAACTGCTGAATCAATCCGAAGCCACAATACTTGATAGTCCAGCATTGTCCTGTAGGAATATCTTTATAATTTCTATAGTGCATGGAGTGGGAAGTGTTCACTTCCCTTTACAAAAACTCTYAGAGGTCTCTAAAGATAATTTCAGAGAAATTACTTGTAGCAACATTGGGAGTGCTGTCCCTCTGTACATCTGAAGTCATAGAACAGTAGAATCCTTAAGTCCTGTCTCTTTGGAAATAATGGCTCAGTGCTTGAGCACTGTCTTGTGGCTGTAATACAAACAAGAGAAAGGAACAGGGGCCCCTTTCCATCTGCAGCGAATTTACTAATTGAGCTTTAGCAAGGGCACATGTGTGTGCAAATGAAGGCTAATGGGATTGGGCAGGTGTGAGGTCTGCAGTGTTATTCCTGACAACGATGMATGAGATGGGCAGAAGGCCTCTC
The DNA here is from genome assembly GCF_003342845.1 of Nothoprocta perdicaria. Taxonomy (NCBI): domain Eukaryota; kingdom Metazoa; phylum Chordata; class Aves; order Tinamiformes; family Tinamidae; genus Nothoprocta; species Nothoprocta perdicaria. Next base: position 1,784,129 of record NW_020455555.1, on the reverse strand, counting down.
AGCTGAGCTGAACGGGAAGGACTGACTTGAACTCATAAACTAAGTAAACTCAGCATGGAAACTGGTGAGAGACACGACTCTATTCAACATAGTGGACAGATGTAGTTTTTAATCCTTTCCCGTAGTTACATGTATGTATGCGTGCAGCTCYTCTTATCTCTCTAGGCAGAGGTTTCCAAGTCTTTTCCAGTTTAAGAAGATGGCAAAGACAATGTGCCATGTTTGTACTTGAGCTTGCCACTGAAACCTGCGTAGAACTGTGTAATTCCTGATGTGGAGTTTTTAATGAAAAGGTCGTTGTGTTAAACAAGGGGTTATAAATGAATTAATATCTGCAGGATAGTGGGGTTTCCATTTGTGACAGCTCTGCTTACAAAGGCCTAATACTTTCAATAAGTCATTGCTGTTTAATATTTGTTATTAGCATTACATGCTGGTGATAAATACATGCATATATATGTGTATGTATACACATGCTATATACATATGCTGCCTATTTGAGAGACTGTTGACTGGTGAGGAACTAGTGCTAACCCTGCTTTTATGTATTGGAAATCCTTAGAGTTGCCCGCCTTGCCTGCTGCTGGGAAGCCGAGGACGGAGGCTTTGAGCCGCTGCTCCCGAGGCATGTGTGAGAGCTGCGCTGCACTGGTAAGAGGCGTTTTCGGCAAAGGCAGGAAGAGTGCCGTTTAAAGCAAGGGTCTCTTCACTTGTTTCAAAACCAATACTACTAAAAGGGGCCAGAATACCAGCTTATGTCATTCTCAGTATCTTATATTTAATGTTTTCATCCTAAGATTTCAAAATGATCTATAATTATGAATTAAGCCTTAAATACCTGCATGAGAGCCTCCTGCACCTAATCTCTGAGTCACAGATGAGTAAACTGAGTCACAGAGCGAGTGACTTGCTCAAGGTTATGCATAATGTCAGTGATGAGAGAGATAAAGAGAAGACGGTTGTTTCTCCTTGCTAATCACTGAGCTCTTTTTAATAGTAYAGAAGCCCATTTGATTTTGTTGCCTGCTGCTGCCAAGAGAAGCCTCTGGATGTAGCCTTTCTGAATCCTTCTCCTTATCTTCTCATATAAACGCTGGCCTTTAAATGAGGAATTAAAGTGATTCTATTAGCCTTTGGTGTATCACAGGGATATAGCTTTTGTGTGGAAACCAGAAATGAGTTGGGTAACCTTACAGTAACAAACTGTTAGGTCTTGCTAGGTAAAACAGATAGCTTGGCAGTTTTGTAGGCAGGAAAGAGATGTTATGTGCAAGAACATTGAAACATCTTTGTTTTCATGGGACATATTTCAGGTCTGTAAGTATCACCCTCCCTTATTCTAACAGATGTTTGGAGAACTGCAGATTACTCTTGTCTGTATGATTTCAGTGACACTTCTTCCTGTTTGCCTCTATCCTTCTGTTAAGGGTAATACATGAACACTTCTCAGAATGCTTGTTCTTGTAGTTTTATTACTRCTACAGCAGTCACCATTGCAGCAATAACTATTTGCAGGGGTTACTAATTTTGAGGCAGATGTGAGTGGGGCTTGTCTGTCACCCTAACTAGCTGTAGGCTGTGATCATGGCTAGCACAGCACTTGAGTGCAGCTCATTAGGTGTGCAAACTACTGCTGCCTGTTGGTAGGTACCTGCCTCCGCGCCGGGAGCCTGCAAGCAGGACGTACCCTGACCTTCAGGTGTCCGTAGGACACGAATGTTCTGGCTTCGCAGGCTGCAGGCACAGTTAGCGAGGCTGCAGAAAGGGAGCCCGGAGGAGGAGAAGCAGTTGTTTGCTATCAACTAGCCCYGCTCCTTGTTGCTTAGTGTGTGAAATGGAATGGGAATCGATCATCAGCTTTGARGAGGAAAATGCTGCCTAGTGTCTGTCTGTCTTGAAATGCATCCAAACATGAGTGGGTCACTGCAAATCTTGTGCATTAAGGATTAATTACTGAAGAAATTRTGAAATCTCCTAGGACTTCTGTGCTCCTAGTAGATAACAGTATTCTCACCAGGACAAATGTAGCAGTTGAATTAAGTCTCATTTTGCACAACTCTTCTGCTTAAAGCAGCAAGGGAATTCTATCAACATACAGCTTCTGTGGGCATCTGCTGTGCCTGTTTCTAGGCCAGTATTGACAACTTTCATGTTTGCTGGCTTTTGTTCAAGCCCTTGCTTCTGAAACCAGCTGATTACACGAGTACATCAGCTGTCCTCTTTAATGCAAGAGTGTTTAACCCTCCTGAGTGAAGAGGCGAGATTTAGAGAAGTAAGCTGTCAGCACAGCAGCAATACACGTTGAACAAATGACTGTAAAATATCTTAAAATGAGTTCTTGGAGTTGGACATATTGTAGGATGGCTTAAGTACTGAGGTCCTCCCATGTGTACTGGGATACATAGAGGGTCTGCACTARGTTTTCTGCATATAAATTTCTTCTGAAACAGGTGAATATCCTAAGCAAATGTTTGAATTTGTTTCTAGGACAGATGATTTAATAAGAAGTGGAGAGGTGGTGAAGAGGATGCGCACTTGCATAATGGACAGGGTGTTGGTGTCAAGACAACATCCCACACATGCCTCCCTTGTGATACAGTGGGCACCCCCCTATGGTTTCTTAATAACCTGTTTACAGCCCAGTGTGATTTCTCCCCCTCAGGATTCCAGTTAAAATCCCCATTAAAATAGCCTCTTGGGGTTCCTGCYTCTCAGGTCTGTCCCTTGGCTCTCTAATTTTAGCCGCATTTCAAGAATGTTGAGGTTCTAGTTTCCCTTTCTTCACTCAGAGGTTTGTCAGAGCTACTTCAGTCTTCTATTTTTCTTTTACTTGATTCTGAAAGTTGATTCATTGCCCTTAACTAAGGGCTTAAACCCTTTACTSTAAAGCATGCAATGGTTTAAGCAGAGTTTACAGCTTGCTTGTATCCAGGATTCAGCCTTTGAGCTCCAGTCTCATATAAAAGCAGAGTTTTACTAGGTTCACCAGATAGTGTCTCAAGTATTTGAATAATAGTGAGACTTATTTGTGAAATAACAGGTTATTCCCTTGCATATCTTGCACTTTCTGTCACTTAACTGTTTGGATGAGGTCACTGATAACCAAGTAGCTGTGGTATCCTGAGCTTTTTGGGGAAAGAGGTCTCTGCTTGGGTCCCAAGTAAGGAATAGCTGGAGTTCACTAATGTTCCCTAAAAAGAGCTCTCTTTGCTCTTGTTGCCAGTCAGTGGAGAGAGATGTGTGCCCAGCGAGCAAACTGTTGTGTGCTGCTCGTGACATCTGCAGGTGCCCAGATCGGTTTGTCCTGTAGATATATCTGATGCTGGGAATACTATAATGAGACCCAAAATATGGAGGGTCATTAGTAGATTAACTAAATGAGGCATAGGCAATAGGCAGTGCTATCCCCAGATGGAAACCTAAATAATGATGTGTTAAAGGTTAAGTAATTGGTGCCTTAGCCTGTGTCTGTATTAATCTAGCTGCACTGGCAGAGTTGTAGCTACAGAATTCAGAGGAACCCCTTGACATTCCCTCCTCTTCCCTTATTTTAACTCCTCCATTCTTTCCATTGTCTTATATCTTTCTGAAATAAAATGATAATCTAAAATAAATAGAAATAAAAAAGGAGACAAAACAAACCTAATCCCAGGCACTTCAATCTCTAAGCTTTTTACTATGGCTAATCCTGTTTTGCCAGTGCTTTCCAGGTGGTTTGCCCTCCCYGCCAACAGCAGGAGACATTCATGATTGGTGTTAATGGGCTGTTCATTTTAGGGGAGTGCAGGTGAGGAGAAGCCATCAGCTCCCCTAATGCCACCCTGTCATCTCTGCCTAAGTGCAAAGGGGACTTTCTGATCTTGTGTAAGTAATTCTCCACATGGGCAGACAGGCAAATTTTTAGGTATCACCATATCCAAATTCTGTGGTGTTTCATGTTGTTTTGTTTTTCTTTCTTTTTTTTTTCATGATTCAGTTGAAGTCAGTGCAACTCTAACTATATGAATGTCCTGTTAAAAGCGTTCCTTTCTCTGGTTTCACCCTGGTGTGAGCATCTATCGCCGAAGGTCAGTTGGAGATACCTACAGTGAAGATGCACTACTTCCAATAAAGATGGGGGTCTGTTGAGGCACTTCATTAACGTGCTGCGTGGGGGCTGGYGCCCAGCGTTGGGGTGTTTTAGGTGTTTAGCTTTGGTGTTTTTGTGTGCTGTGTCGTGTCACAAGGCAGGTGTCACCAATGTTCATGGCTGACAGGCAGCTGCCACTTTGGTTGCAAGGCTTTGCACAGCTACAATGGTCACAAAGTTTCTTAATTTTAACTGTAAACAGCTCTTGCCTTTTCAAATTTTTAACCAAGGAGTTTGTAATAAGATTAAATAGTTAAGAGCCTAGATATAGCAGCYTTCTACTGGGGTAAATCTCGTAAGTTAGTTAAAATCACACTGTTCATTTGGTATAAAACATCYGTGAATGTGCCTTGTTGCTTGGTGCTCCTTCAGAAAGTCTGTGTTTGCCTTGAGAAGCTGTTAGTGCCCAGGCTGGCACCCGCTGATGCACAGCAAGGCCAGAATGAGGCAGAGGAAGCAGCACACCTTAGGCTGCAGCCTGCCAGCCCCCGAGCACCCGTGTCTCCTCCAAGGGCTGGTCTTCGTGGTGCTCAGGAGCGCACCGTCTCCTCAAAATTACGGCATGGATATTAAACTACCTGACTCTTCCAAGGTCCATGCTTGCATGTTAATGCTTTCACCTCTGAAGCTGACTCATTTTATTGTTCTCCAGTTCAATGCTGTTCTGAAGGCACAACAGTAAACTTGAAGAGAGYTTTTCTTTTCTTACTTTCCCTACTTGTAAGACCCGAGAAGAAGGAACAATCTGCACTTGCTATTACAGGCCCCATCTGTGGCTTGAGAACAGGATTGCACAAAGGAAAAACAAACTGTAGAAAAAATAGAGAAATAGTTCCAAGACTATCCGGGATTGTATACGTTTTTCTAGCAAACGTCATGAGATCTTAACCCAAATCCTCTTTGTCTCCCCAAGTTCTGCAGCTAACTCATCAATTCATTACGAACTTGTAACTGCATCGCAGGGTGTTTAGTTAGTGCAGTAAGAGCATGTACAAGGGAACAGTCACTGTGGGATCATGTGCCAAGTTAAGGTGCAGGTTTTTGCTTGAGACTACTTAAAATGAGAAATCTTTTCCTTGGATAACCAGTCCAGCAGCTGTATTTCTCTCCTGGCATTTCTATAGTTTCCTTTGTTGCTGCTTGGAAGAAATAATATAACCAAACTTCTTTTGGTATTAACATATACTTGTATGTATGCCAATGTCCTCTGTGGTTGTTCTAATTGGAACTAATGGAAACTGAGGGTTTTTTGTGGATGTTTTGCTTATCCTATCTTGTGAATCATCACTCTTGTGAAGCTGCACAGTGCAGGGAAGAGGAAGTTTTTCCCTTGGAGAATCACAAGCTAATAAAAAATGTGGGAGCTGAATATGATTACATAGTAACACATGATAATTCTATATTACATGAAAGCATTTTCTCTATATTGATGTGATTGTCATGAATTATTCCATTTTTATATCTACTTGTGTTCTCTTATTAAAGCTCTCATTGAAAGTATATACACTGAAATATGAAAATGTTGAATAATTTGGGCRTTGTATTTGCCAGTGAATCTCCTTCAATTGATAGTATACATGGTACTAAATATTTTGAGATGAAACTTATTACAGCATTATATAGGTCACAACTTTAATCATAAGTCATAGCAAAATACACATTTGTTGCTTTAAAGTAGTTCAGTGGAATTAGTGAAAGCAGCCTAGATCCCCTCATAAGCTATCTGAAGCTAAGCCAAAAATAGTGGATGTTAATTCCATTTCTATCCTAATCCTTTCTCCTCTTGCCTAACAATTTTAGATATATCCATAGCTGAATATCTGTGTCAAAGTTCCTGTTTTCAGGTTTGCCTTTCCAGGTGCAGGTTTCCTTTGAATTTCCAAACTTAAATTTTTCAGATCAACTCAATCATCAAAACTTATTTTTTGATAAAAAATAGCCTCCTAGAAATGAGGTAGTTAGGAAAACAAGGTTAAGAAAAGCAGCCTTCTCTGCGCGGCAAGCCCAGAACAAGTAGTTTCAGCTCCCTAAGTACCCGCTAAGTCGGCTCTGCTGGTGTCGGCGCTGGTGTGTCTCTAATCCATGCTGGGCCGGGTGACTCCCGGGAGGCAATGGCATCCCGTTGGCCCTGGATTCACGGTGGGATGGTCCGTGTGCGGGCCCTGGCCTGGTTGGTTTGGACYAACAGATGTCCCGGCCGTGCCCAGAGCAGGAGCGCGGGCGCCCGTGGGACACGGCCGCTGCTTCCCCAAGCCCCGCGTGCCGCCCGGCCCGGCTCGTGCTGGAAGGTTGGGGATGTTCGTGTCACGTTGGACGGGGCAGTGAGCTCCACACCTGCCCCTGTAAAACGGAGAGTGTGGGAGTGCGGGTGTGGAACTAGTGCCCTGTCCAAAGCCTGTGAAGGGAGGCAGCGCAGGGGCACATTCCCTCGGGGCTAATGCCCCGGGTAAGCCTGGATTACTGCGGAGGGGTGGTCTGTKCCCAGGCCCTCCCTGCGCTGGCCTTGGTGAGCGGCGTGGCTGGGTGTTCAGCTGGCCCCATGATGTGATGCTGAGCTGGGCCAGCGGGAACGCGCAGCCCATTACTCCAAAGGAGCTGATTCCTCTTGTTTGCGGCAGGGTAAATTTTCCTTTTTCATCCTTAGCTGTGTCCTAAAGTATCTGGTGGGATGCTGTTTGGTTTTACTGATGGCTGTTTCTTCCTGTTTTGTCTCATGTCCGAAGTTTGTAGGCTGTTACAACTGTGTTAGCATTGAACACTTGTATAGCTGGGCAAAGGTAGTATTAAAGTGGCATCTATGCTTGCTGGTTATAATGTTATATATGCGTTTGTACATGTGTAATACACACAGCACTGTCCCATGATCGCTTACAATTTTGGCTACGATTAGTGCCCATATTGGCATTTTACTGGATTTTGCTTTCAGTTACGTCAGAATCTTTGGGCTATATTTACATGGATGTGTTTGTTTCATGTTCAAATGGTGAATAACGAGTCTGAAACGTCTCACTGTGTCCATTTAAACAGGTTTCTGCAAAAAGAACAGCATGAAAAGATCAGAGCTCTGGGGGTCTGTGTGTATTTACGTGTTTGAATGTTGTAAACTCTGTGAGAGCTCCTCACAGCTCCCCTGCCCTGGAGGATGTCTGCAGCGTGGGGTCTTGGAGCATTTGGGGTTGGGGATTTCTGTTATTAAGTGCTGTTTCATCCCAGTGTATGAGAGCGCCTTTGCAGGTATTATCTTTTAAAGAGATTAAATGCAAGTGCTTCACCTTGCAAACAGCTCTGCTCTGGTGTTTAATCCTATTGACTCCCTTGAACTCTATATGCAGACTATACCCATATGTGTGTGTGGCAGCAGGATGGGTATCCTGCCGGAGAAGCAGATGGAGGGCTTTCAAGCTGTCACTTTCCCAGAGCTTGCTGCATTTCCAGGTGCTTGTGGACAACACGCACAAACAGAGCTGTGGCCAGCCTGGCAGCCAGTGCTTGGCTTTGATTGTTGTGGCTGGGCTCAGCAGAGCCTCTAGCTCCGCGTTCTAACTTCCCTCCCCAGAGCAAAGCTGCTTTCCTTGCCACCCATGGACACACGGATCTGGGGAGCCTGCTCGCCTGGGACTGCTTGGAGCACAGGGCAGACTCGGAGTAGATCAAGTCCATAAGGAGTTTAACTTCTAACTGAGCAGATGTGCTTCAGCAGGGAAGATGGCTTTTTCTTGGCATGTGGTTTTTTTATGTGTTGGCATGTGTTGAGTGAATGTTAGTGCTGCAGGGGWTTGCTGCCAGCTGCGAGTCCCTGCTGCAAAGCATGGGAGCAAGAAGCTTCTCAGAGACTGACAATATTCTTATTTTCAATGTTATTTTGCTTGCTGTATTTTCATCGTGGAAAAATAGCCCAAGTAGGTGGGTGGGAATATCATAGCCTGTGCTGGTATCTTGCCAGCTCTCCCAGCCTGTGCATATCATCAGTGGGATTGCAACCAGTTCTCCTGGGAAGTTTGAATGGGTTCYCTTCCCTCTGTAGCTCGCTGCTGTCCTGGTGTCACAGGTGTTAGGTTTACAGGGTGTTTCTGTGAAGCACTTCTACAAACACCAGCCTTGTTTCATATGCTCATTCTTTTCCTCAGCGGAAACAGCTCATGAGAAAGTGTAAATGTTTTTGTGTGCCACGTTCTGTGGCAGAGMGTTGGTCTGATGGAAACGCCTCTAAAATGGGCACTCAGCTTCCCCTGTACCTCTGCAGGACAAGTTACCGCTGAGGGAAAGGTCAGTAGCTAGTCAGCACGAGATTTGGCCAAGTCAATAAAAATGCTCCACTGTATCTGGTTAGATTTAAAACTTCCATTACAATCTCTCCTAAATTTGAATGTGCTGACGTAAACGTTACTAAGTTGTAAGAATAATGGGGCCGAAACGACATTATACCAGCCAGCAGAAGCAAGTGTTCTCTAAGAATAGAGGGGAGCGCACTACAAAAGCACAGAAGAGCGGTAACACTTCGGTTAAAGGAGTGTCTTGTTGTGACCTGCCTTCTGGAGCGGAGAGCACCGACCTCCTGCAGGCGCTGGGAGCCTGTGGGTGGCACGAGYGGGCCCGTGCCACGCGCCCTTCCCGCCCCCCGGCACTGTCCACGCCAGCGACCTCCCCAGCGTGTCGCTGCATCCCTCCTTGCTGCTGCTGCTCCAAKTGTGCCCGTGGAAAGCAACCCCATCCGGGCAAAAACCCTGCAGAAACAGACAATGGAGGTGGATAAGTGTGCGCACACAGAGACGGAGTGCAGTGCTTTCCTGAAAGTATTTGTGAGCTGTGAAAAACAAGAAGCCAAGGCCCTAGGCCAACAGAGAGTGTAAGCAGTTGCCAGCGCATGTGTTTCCTTGAACTGCTTCTGATTTTCCCTTCTCTCCCCACTTCTTTCTTGCAGATCCTGCTCCCTGTCCCGCCATGTCGGCCGCCAGCCGCCAGCTCCCTGCCTACCTGCCCGAGGACGCGCTGAGCCCCGCTCGTTGTGGCGCCCTGCGCGGCGGCAGCCACCCGCTGTCCAAGAGCTCCTCGAGCCTGGCGTGCGCCGGGCAGCGGYGCCCGGAGCTGGGACAGGGCGCCAGGGCGGAGCTGCGCAAGAGCCGCAGCAGCACCGTGTGCCCRGGTGCGGGCGATGCCGCCGGAGCGCCCGGAGCCGTGAACCACCAGCCAGCTGCAGATGCCGCACAGAGCAGCGCCACAAACCACCTGGCTGTCGCGGAGCGGTGCCCTGCGGCCCGTGAGCTGGGGGAGAGCAGGATGTGTGTCAGGAGCAGCACTGCTGAGAACGTTTCTCCTGCCTGCGCTGAGCACCCGCAGAGCGTGTGTAGAATGGAAGCAGTGGGAGCTGCCCTCCAGAGAAGCCACTCGGACCTAACCTGCAGCTGCAGGCAGCAGGGTTATATCACTCACATAGATGCCAGTGCTGCTCACGCCACCCTGAACTCTTCTAGCAGCGGGCATGGTCCGTCAGTGGCTAGGATGTCTTTCCAAGGGCAGATATATGGATCAGAAACACATGAAAAAAGCCGCTATCAGAACCTTGCAACTCACCTGCCAGCCATACCTAGAGACCAAAGAGTGCCCACAAACAGCTACGACAGCAGCGGAATKGCGCGCAATGCTGCCGTGTACACAGACCCTGGAACGTTTCACACGGCTGTGCTAGGCCCCCACGTGCCTGCAAGCGCTTTCTCAAGCAGGACAATGTTCTGTCAGGCCGCCGGGATTGCGCAGGGTGGTCTGACCTACRCTAATACCCCGAGCTGTGGGTACTCGGCCATGGTGATGACTGCTCACAACAACTCTGCAGTGCCCTGCAACGCGAGGCAGGAGTCCTGCGTGAGAGCGGCTGCCACGGTGCCTGCCTACTGCCACTCCTTGCCCATCCCGGCGATACAGCTCGTGCCGCGCCTGGCGTGCTCCGTCAGCGAGCAGCCGCCGCTCCCCGCTCACTGCCAGTCCTTTCCTGCCTCCAACATTCTCACCTACCCCAAGCTGGTGTCATCGCTCAGCGAGTCGGGCCTGGATGCCAAGCGGGTCCTCAGGTGCTGCGCTGCTCCTGGGCAAGAGCCGCAGCGCTGTGCCCAGCAGGGCAGGCCGCCTCCAGCGGCCACCTGCGCTGCCTTCAGCAGCCAGCACGGGGCAGGCCTCGTCATGAAAACCAAGGACATGTGGACTATGACCTCTATGAATGACCTGACCAAAGGACTGAAGCAGTCTCTGGAGTGCAGAGATGCCGAAGTGCAGACTCTTCCAACCCTGGAACACAAATCTGTGGCCACGAGCCCTGCGGCYGCAGCAGAAAGCCAGCTGCACGTGTTCCCAGAGGTGAATCTGCAGCCAGACCTGGAGGCCCCCAAGTCTCCAGTACGTGAAGTGAGGTGGGACGATGAAGGAATGACATGGGAAGTGTATGGGGCATCTGTGGATCCAGAGGTTCTTGGCTTAGCCATTCAGAAACACCTCGAGATTCAAATAGAACAATTCCAGACAGAGCCTGGTCAGCCAGCTGAGAAAAGCAACGAGGATCCTTCGGATAAGGAACCACCTTCTGCTAAAGAGGGGAAGAAGAGACCGTTCCGGACGATGATGCACTCTCTGAGACACCCGAGCTGCTGTGCCTGGTCCAGCGCTGCAGTGGAGTGAGCAGAGCCCCGCCACAGCCAAACTGTGACTAAATAACACAGGGCTTGTGCACAAGCCGCTCGCTCCGGGATGAGCCGGAGCCCTGGGAGCCACGGTCGGACAGGCGGCGCGGGAGGGAAACCCACGCGTGGGCCGGGGCCGCGCAGCAGGAGTTGGGGCCGCACCTGCATCGCGCCCGCTGACTGCTCTCCACGGTGCTGCTTACGGCACCGTGTTATTCTTCTGCGTTAGTTTTAAATTATGGTATAAGGAATAAGCCTGCTTTTCTAAATGACGCATCTTTTTAAAATTATGTTGAATTTCTCTGTGTTTTAATAATTTAAAGGTAGGTGACAAAGATGGGAAACAATGTTTTAGTCAAATTCTTATCGCTAGATCCTACTCCTATTGGGAGCTATTTTGCTGTTAATTTATAATAATGCTGATTATAAGCACACTTTAGCAATAGGTATCAGGGCAAACTAGTGTTATGCTATATTACAATAAGTGTAACTTTTGGCATTTAGTTCTTCAAAGTACCTCTAGTATTGCTCACAGGAGCCCGTATTTCTTCAGTGATGTGTGGTTGGAGGCTGCAGCTGCAGCTCTCAGATTAGTTTGCAGCTATTTACATTCTAAATATCCAGAACTAATATTTACCTAGTGATTGACACAAATGTGTAGTTCTACCAAAGATGACTGATGTAATGTGAAYTTTTATTGAATGCTGATTTCTTAAATACATGGAGAAAAAGCTGATCAGTCTGTCATACCCATGAATTATAAGCAGATTTGTTTTGTTTATATTAAAAGTAATTTCCAGGGAGTTCTTTCTAGGTGCATCTGTCCTTAGCAGTGGTTATTTTGCTATTACATAAGCCCCAGGCAACAGTTTGCACGTAACCTTTACTCGTCCGTTTTGATGTGAAGCATCTGCAGACCGCGAGCCTGGCTGTCCTTCCCCCAGTGCAGCGCTAACATCGTTCRTCCTGAGTGACGTGACTGAGACGGGCAGCTGAAAACAGCCTTTTCTCCCCAAAACATGACCGCAAAGGGGCTCCGTGGGAGGAGGCGCTGTGCACCGCTTTGCAGCAGCCGAAGCCAAGGGCAGCGATCCCGGCGCGATCCCGGCGCRGCAGCGATCCCGGCGCCTGCGGCTCGTGGGGAAGCGGGCAGATGCAGCACTGCTTGGGGAAGGGAGGGCAGGAACRTGCACCCCTACTGCAAGGGGAAGCTTCAAGGTCAGAGAAATTAGTGCTGTCTAATTATCCTTTCTTTAAATATGTGAGGTTTTTTCCTTTGTCCTGGTTCCCTATAGCAATAATTGAACAGGCTGTCTTTGTAATATTAACCTAATATTGTGTTTCTGTATTTGAACAGAAGCTGTAGATACTCAAGGCAGCAATAAAATGTCACCTATAAAAGCCTTAAATACAAGTTCTGCTACCCAGAAAGTGCTGTGGTTTAATAATGTACAGGTTTTCAAGATGAAATTTTTATTTCTGGGTGAAGTAGAATTCAGCACTGTGAAACTCCCATTGAGTTGAGTAGACTTTGTTCAGGCCTTCCAGCRTTGGCTTTGACCAAGTCTGAGCTCAGTGAGTTTTACACCAATTTAGTCCAAAGCGAGTGGAATACGACCCAATATTTACCTGCCTTTATAGCAGGGAGCCTCCAGTTTTTCATAATGACCCTTGATTCTGAAGTTACTTTTGTAATAGCTTTACTTGTGTAAAAGTAGAGATCTGCTRTTACATTACCAAGATTGGATGAGAAAAATATCATATGTCAAGCAGGGGGAAAGGACACCAATGTTTTGCTAATGAAGAAAAACAGATGTTCCCTCATTTGAGACATTGAAGCTTTTTGGATACTAATTTGAGTCATTGTTGGKAACAAAATAGCATTTGTGTCCAAGGATTTCCTTTGCTTTTGGAAAGGATTAAAATGTATGGGATATTAATGGAGATTTAGGAACAAGAATTCTGGATATTGACTGTATGGATAAAATGTAAGCTGGTACGTTTGTATGATGCACATCTCTTAAAGGGAATATGGAATCACTTTGCATTTGGATTCCAAATATTATTTTAAATTACAAATTTTACACATTGTCCAACGCTTTCTCATGTTAGACTTCTGTTCAAGTGTCATTCTTGTAAATATTTAAGAATTAGGATTAGTATTGCAGCAAGAACTGAATCTCATTTGTTTGCTTTTTTGAATGTTTTCAAATTTAGGAAAATCCAAATCACATTCGACTTTGATATTTAAATGGGAGAACTTTACTGGATTATCCTCTGTCCTCACACTGCTGAAGGAGACCCTTTTACTTGCTACAGCTTGGAYCATGAGCCAATGGTGCTTAGGATGGCCCCAAATCCCATCCTTCCTACACAGGTTTTGCTTTAGGCCCCCCTGCCCTAGAATAAGCTTCTTTCCTGGCTTAAGGAATTGTGTGCGTTATATAACACAGGCAAAAGGCTTCAATGCAAAACTGCTCCTGGTCCCCTGGGACGGGAGTGTGGTGGGGGAGATGCAGCCAGCATTGGTGCCTGGTGTCCAGCTGTAACCGGCCGGGAGGTTTCTGAGGGGGGAAGAAGGAAAACGAGCATCTGCAGTGCATGTACTGGGGAATACAGCCCTTCTTGATTGCTGCTTAAAAACAGTAAGAAATAATGGCAAGTTGGACTAATGGCATTATTGGATAGTCCTAGTCTTTTAAATCCCAAGCAGGAATGACCTGTCTGGACATGCTGAGGTGAGGGGCCTCCTGAAGGATGTTGTTCCCTCTTAGAGATGAAATAAGAGAAACTACCAGTTTGTTTAGGAAAAGCCATTTTCAGTGAGGCTGGAATAAACCCACATCTTTGCCAGGGAACTGGAGCCAAGCGCCCTGGTTCCCAGTGCAGGGCTGGGTCCAGTGTCCTGCAGGCCACTGGCCCCTTCCCTCACCAGGGTTTCCAGCTGAGAAATTGCTGTGTTAATTCTTCATTACCATCTGTTCCCTTCAGACATGTGRGGGTCATTAATTTGTGTTCTTAAGCTCCTTGAAAATGAAAGCAGTCTATTAGTGCTCAGTTCTGCTGATAATTGGCAGGAGAGGAGGGGGAGCATAAGGTTTACTAGATGGAAATAAATATTTCCAATCAACTTCCACGGTCCAAATGAAGTAACTCAGTGGAACTTGCTGCATCAGCTTTGTCCTTCCTTTTTAGGGAACTTCAGGATAGAAGAATATATTTTTGGTTGCATAGTTTTTTTTTTTTTTTTTTTTTTTCTGTGTATTCAAAAATACAGATTTGCAAGAGCAAGAAAAGAATGCACCCTGAGCTTATTTTCAAAGGCTGACGATGTAAAGGTGTCTCGGGCTGCCGCGGACCCTCTGTGAGGAAGAGGCTGCAGCGGGGCCCGTGTGGCGTCTGCAGCCGCCGGTGGCGTTTGCTGCTGCCTGAGCTGGGGAAGGGATGTCCTTTGCTACCGTCATTTGGACATCCAGCTTTTTCCCTTCTCAAGCTCTAGAAATGCTGGATCGTGAGCCGATAGCTGCCACACGTACATGGGCCAACGTGCTCTGATAGCACTTAGCTGGAGCTTGTGAGTCTTGAGAAGCCTTAATCCTATCTAGTATATGACCTAAACAGATGTCATCTATCTTATTATCCGCCTTTCAGTATATTACAGGCTATGCAACTTGGACAACACGTCAATGAAACGTTGGAAAGTCGGGGAGAAGGACATCAGCRAGGAGATGATGATGTGACCCTCCGTCCTGCTCCGAGCACCTCCTACTCCCTCGGGAGCAAAACCCTGCGGAGCAGCCAGCCCTCCCGAGCCGGGGAGGCTCTCGAAGGCTCTGCTCTCCRCGCAACGCAAGGTAACAATGAAGGTCCAATGGATCTGTGTCAGGAGCTGTCGGTGCAGGGGAGGGCAGGGCTGGTGCTGGCCGGGAGCCCGGTGCTGGGGGCTGCCACAGGGCCTGGCCGCACAAACAGCTCCCCGAGCTTCCCTGCTCCCCCTCGCCCTACGCGCTGTGCGCAGAGTGGAGCTAGGCCCAGAGCTGGGCTCGGAGCTGCCCCACGACAACCTGCTTTGGGTTGCGCCTTGCGGGCGACGCCACCGCTTGTCCTGCCCCGGCGTGGGCTCCTGCACCCACCACTGCACCCAGCCCGGGCCGCGGCTCGAGCCCGCAGGGAGGCTCAGCGCTGCCTCGTGTGCGYGTGTCTGCAAAGCCTGGCGAGTGTTGGAGAACGCAGAAAGTCCCTGCAAGGTCTGTGCCTAAGCTGGAGCCTGGCTATGTGCTCCTTTCTTCCTTGTTTTCACTGCAGTCTGTGTTAGCTCARTGTTGTGCTTTGTTCAGCACCAACCTCACCCTGCTGTAATTATGGGTTCATGTAGTGCCAGGCTTTTCTAAAACTGATCTTGGAAAGGAATGAGGCTGGCGTTCCTGAGAAAGTGGAAGGGACGTATTGTAGTGAGCAGGGATCTCTGTTCTTCAACAAGCCACTTTGCACCTCAAATGAGAGCTACCMGATTACCTCTCTGGTAATATAGTATTTTTATCCACCTAAAATTAAAATGTATAAATACCACGAGCAAAGGGCAGAATGAAGGTCGTCTGCCACGTGTTCCTCTGAGAATAAACAGGTTTTTCAGGGACCATGGGTTAAAGCCACTGCACATTCCTGTCTCGTAACTGGGCACTGCTCTACTCCCTCTCCATGAACGKGCACGTGAAGTGTCCTCAAAGCCCAGCGCCGTGTGCGAGGGCCTCCCCTCACACCGTGCTCAGGGAACCAGCTTTAGCAGGGCCCTCTACACTTGATGATCAACTTCCCTATTAATGTTATGACTTTTTATGTGTCCCATCTCTCTCATCCCACATCTGTCCTTAAAATTATCCAGGAACGGTGTAGTGTACACAGAGCCTTACTGAGGATTAATTTTCACATTAATCTCCTTTCCCCCTCMTTCCTGTTGTACGAGCTGAGTCGAGCATCAAGGCCCTGCGCTGCTGGCCTGTGGCCTTGCCGAGGGCACGAGGTGTTTCGTGTCCGCAGTGCGGACGGGCTCGCGGGGTGGGAAGGAGCGTTCCCGGCCCCAGGCTGCGCAGGGAACGGGGCCGGCTGCCCCAGCGAGCCCTGCAGCCAGCACRGGGGCTCTCGCTGCGGGACCAGGGCGGTGTCTGTCAGTGACACAAATGTCACTGTCGTGTTCAGCTCAGTAACGTGGTTACGGCTAAATATCAACAGCAGGAGCCCGTGTGTCAGAGCCGGCCGCTGCGCTGCGCTCGGACCTGAGCGTGTGGGGAAACCCCGCCACCACCACCGGGCAGCGGCGCGACATGGCGGCGGGCGCGACATGGCGGCCTGGGCGGGGCGCTCTCGCGAGAACGGCCGAGCCCCCGCCCCGCCCCGCCACGCCGAGGGAGCCGCGGCCGCCGGTAGGAGCGGGGCGCGGGGCCGGCCGGGGGGAGCGCGGGGGCTCGGGCGGCGGGAGCGCCGCGACCTGCCGCTAAACCCGCCGCTAAACCCGCCGTTAAACCCGCCGTTAAACCCGCGCCTGCGGCCTGCTCGGCCCCGGCGACCCTCCGCGGCCGTTCCCGGGCCCGGGGGGCCGGGACCGAACCGCGAGCAGGGCCCGGCCCGTGGCCCGCGCACCCCGCGGCGGCTCCCCGTTTGGAAGCGCGCGGCGGTTGGGAGCGCAGCCGGCCCGCGGGGCCTCCGTGCGGGCCCTGGCGGCGGTGTGAGCGCGTGCACGGGCCGCGTGCCTCGGTGCGAACGGAAAGGTCCGAGGCTGGAAAGCGCGGCGGGGCCGGGAGCGGGGCCGTGCGGGAGGGCGCCGGGCCGGGCCCCGCGGGCGGCTCCTCGGGCGGCGGCCCCTGCCCGGCGCGCTGCGCTGCCGCCCGGGCGGCCGCGTTCCTGCTGCGCGGCCCGGCGTCGGTGCCGCCGCGGCAGCCCGTGGTGCTGCTGCCGAGCGCGGCCACGGAGCCCCAGCGCCGGGACGGGACGGGACGGGACGGGAGGGAGGCGCCGGAGGGCGCGGGGAGGGGCGGCCGCCGGGCGCCCATAAAGGCGCGGGCGGCGGCGGGAGGCGGCGGCGGCCCCGGCGGCAGGTACCGAGGGACGGGAGGGACCGAGGGACGGGGGCAGGCAGGCAGGCAGGCAGGCAGGCAGGCAGGCTGCGGGCGCCCGGTGCCGTGCCCGTGCCCACGGCCCTGCTCGGGTCCGTGCCCGCTGCCGCCGTGCGCTCGGCCCTGCGCGGGCTCCGGTGCGGGGCTGCTTGCGAGCACGGGGGCTGCGCTGGCACCGCGGCACCGTGTCCCGGCCTGCGGCACCAGCGCGGAGTCAGGTCGGGTTTAAGGTCGGGTTTAAGGTTGTGGAGAAGGGCAAGCTCCTCCCTTGCGGGAAACCGCCAGCGGGATGAGGGATGCGGGGCTTGTGGAACCGAACTGACCGTGCTGCCCTGTGCAAGTGGGAAGCTAACGCTGGTCCCGATGGCTCGGCTTGGGGACCGGTGCGGCCATCGGCACCCGCGTGATGCAGTGCAGAACGGACACGAGTTTAGAAAATGACTTCAAGGAACCTTCTGTGGTAGCCTGTATGTGCTCTGTGTTCCCTGGCGGAGGAGCGGGGATAGGGAGGAAGGAGCCCGTGGAGCTCGCAGGTTGCAGACCAGTAACGCAGCTCGGGGGGTGGTTGTCGCGTTCAAAACGCTCGACTTGTCTCCGGCGTGCGTGGGGGAGAAACCTTGAGGTGTTTATGTGGGCACGTTTGTGCTTTCTAACTGCCTGAGTCTGCTGTGAATTGTCATAGAAGCCTGTGCTGGAGGCATTTTAACTTGCTAAATAAATTGCTTACTCAGTGTTAAGACGGTGCTTCAGGAATTCCACTAATCTGAATAGGAGGGTTGAAGCTCTTAAGTAACAAGAAAAAGTGCTGCTGTTGCTTCCTGTTTTTATTAAAACATCTGTATTTAGCTTTTTTGCCTGTCTGGCAAAGTCCTTATTCGTCCTAGTCCTTGTTTGTGTAACTTCTGCAGGAACYGCACGTGTGAGCTCCTCCTGCTTGAGGCTGTGTGGAAGCTGGGTCACCGCAGGCTCTGTCCCTAACAAAACCAGCAAGCAGCTCTGTGAGCCTGGGCCCGGGACGCTCCGTGAAGCGTTAGAGCTGCGTCTCAGCAGGGAGTTTATCGGCTCCTGACCCTGAGCTCGGTTTGTCTCGCATGTGAGAGGCTTCGAGGGAGCTGTGAGCGGCGCCGTGCCCGGTGCCCGGAGCGGCTGCGGGGCCGCTCGTCGCACGTGTGACCGGGCGGCCGCGCGCCGGGCAGGGTTGCTCAAGCTCCTGCGGTTGAGCCTGTTGGCAGAGGGCTGTGGGTTTCCTGTGATTGCGATAATTCCCGTGCCAGGGTTTCGGAGAGGCGCCGGCTCCGCTTTTAGCCGTGTCTAGAAGGCTCGCGGTGGTGCAGGGTACTCGGTTTTCTTGTTTGCCTTTCTAGCAAACACATATATAACTGCGGATTTTCACGTGATTGCCRCCTTCTGTTGAAGAAGAAGAGAAACTGTTAAAAAGGACTCTTCATCTTGTTTTAGGAACACGTCAAGGATGAGTCCACCACAAGACAGAAGCCGGAATTCCTGCGGCAGCGAGACTCTGGCAAAGTGCCTTCAGGCCAGGAAGGACTTGGAGACGGCCATTTCTGGGATTGTCAAGGCCGAACAACAGATTAAAGACAACTGGAGAGAGGTAATTTAATCTGAAAGTAAAGCAATGTGGCTTCAGCATCAGTTCTGTTTATTCCAAAGTGTATTACTTTGTGCAATACGATGCTGGACTGAAATTTCCTTAGACAGAGCAAGCATCTTGCTGTGCATCTCACTGTGCAGTGTGGTTGTGCTCTTGCTGAAGGCATTTCAGTACTGCAGGCAGTACTTAGGTGTGCTGAAGCTGCTAAAGGGAGGCTCTGTTTTATTTTTTCTACTTCAGAAAATACCTGGAAATAGCTCTAGGCTTAAACATTCGCACATAGAGACGTTGCAAATGACAGTGTTATTTGACACTCCTTTAGAGATTGCCCTGGAACTTGCACTCATTTGTGAGTCATGCGGCTTAACGAGTGCCTGCGGTTTGCSTTAGGAAGGCTTGAGAAATAGATGGGTCCCAAGTGCCCCGTTGCTGCGCGCAAGGGGCTGTGCGTGGGGCGCAGCCGGGGCCGCGGGGTGCTCAGAGGTGCCGCGTGTCGCCCGCAGGTGAAGGCCAAGATCCACAGCCACATCAGCCGGCAGCTGGAGTGCCTGCGCAGCCGCGAGGTCTGGCTCTTCGAGCAGGTCGACCTCATCCAGCAGCTCAAGGAGGAGGCCTTGCAGCAGCAGGCCCAGCAGCTCTACTGGGTAAGACAGTCAGGTCGGGACAGGACAGACTGGGTCAGCCGGCTGAGCCCCGCTCGCTGCCAGCGCGCTGGGCGGCTGTTGTCTGACTGCACCCTGCGAGGCCAAACAGTAAGCGCTGTGTTGTCTTCCATGCAGTACTTGGGACAGTTCAATTGCCTTATCCACCAGCTGGAGCGCTCCTACAGCAACGAGCTGGCAAACCAGATTTCAGTTTGCCTGGAGAGGTAAGTATGTTGCAGAGCATGTTAAATTGCTAAGTCGAAATCAATCTGTATTTTTTAATTATAATAGAGTTAGCAATAGATTTAACTTGCCTTTCACACATTTTCTTTTTATGCATCCTTAAAGATTCCTACAAATAAGATTTTTAAAGTAGTCTTTGATGTGATTCCGCTCATCAATTTTTTTAAGATTAAAGTCAAAGAGCAAGACTATAATTAGTAGTATAGGTTATTTCATTTTTTTTTTAATGGTAACTGAAATGAGAAGGAAACATCTGTTTTTTTTCTCGCTGACACTCTCCTTTTTTGCTTGTAGGTGGGCACCCCTTGTTTTGGCACAAACATGAAAAGTTTTTCTTTAGTTAATTATTGCAAAGACTTTAGTTTGGAAGGCTTTTTATGAAATCCAGGTCCAATTCCTAAAGCAGGGCAGGTACAGAATAAAGTAACTTTCATTTTCTGCAACTGTCTTTCAGACTGGGAAGTCTTACTCTTAAACCAGAGGAGTCTTCTGTCCTGAACTTCGAGGCCGATACATCTTACCTTCGCCAGGCTATTACCTCATTTGGCTCCATTAAAACCATGGTAAGCAGCAGGGCTTGTCTGGATCACAGTAATTCCCCCAAAAAATCTTTTTTCAAAGCAGCAGTGTAATATATTCCAAGTGACTTTTTTTTTTAATATAGTTACAAGTTGACTGGATATGGTATATAAACCAGGTTGTTCTAGCTGCTGAATATGTATGTGGTTTATTAATTTTTGCATTTAGGTGTGGTTTTGACCAGGTGAGGTCTGGTAATGTCCGTATTGTTGTGATATATTTTGGCAGAGACTGCACAAGTGGTGGCAGTGTTCTTTGCTTCACCAGCAACTGTAAATCCATGTTCAGATATTATTGATGTCAGTGGTTGTATATTGTAGGCAGATAGATAGAAAGAACTGATTATTTGCAATGGTGCTTTTACCTCTGCTTTATTTAGAATTGACCTTACCAATTGGACAAAATTGAGATCTCAATTGACTGGTACTTTACTTTTCTTACAGCAGACCTCAGAGAGAGAGAATAGTTCTCCCTGGTTTCACGGGCAGAATTGCACCCTAATGAACTGTGAACAGGTAAGAGCAAGACTTGGTGAAAGGAGAACTTGCTGGCTTGATTGAGTAACAGCTTCTGCTTCATTGTTGAGAGGACAGTTGAAACTTAGTGGAGGAGTGTTCTGGGAAGAAGGAAAGTTGGGGTGGGATTGCGCATTATCAGAGCTGCGTGGTGCTGCTTCCCTTTCTTGTTTCTTTCTTGTCTTGCTCTCTGAAGGGACTGAAAAATACGAAGCAGTATTTTGGGGCAGTGATCCAGAGTCATGCTGGTGTGCCTTTTTTGTTGTTTCAATCTTTCATGAGAGAAAGGCCTCCATGATTTCCTTTTGCTTCAGCATGCTGAGTGCCCAGATTGCTTGAGCAGGTAGGTCCTCCTGTAACTGAGACCCCTCTCTGTGCAGAAGGCCCTGTACGGGACAGTGGGTGCCTCGCTGGCCGACTGGCTACTCGGAAGCAGCCCCGGGGGCGTTCGCCAGGCTCCGTACGTGCCCAGCACCAACCTTGAGGACTGGGTGCTGCAGAAGCCCCTGGGCGCAGCAGACCCCAAGCAGGTAGGTCGGCCCTCGGTGCCGTCGCTCCCCGTCACACGGAGGAAGGGGCAGGGGGGTGTGGAGGGAGCTCTGTAATTCTGGTCTCCTCCTTGCTTCGCGTTCAGCTTGTAGTTCTGCATTTATGCTCAGTGCACTCTGATCTACAGCTGTGCAAACAATAACTGAACGTTGTCTTTCAGCGTTACTAAACACGTTTCAATGTGTGTTTTACTAGGATTTGCATTCGCCCAAAGTTTGTTATTTTGAGCAAGCCTGGGGAAATCTGAAAGATTTGGAGCACTGGCTCCTGAAGAATCAACAGCACGATGCCACTCAGAAGGCAGATTCCCGGGGCCGCAAGGACTCCACCTCGACCTCCAGCTCCACCTTTTCCATTGAAAAGATTGAGGAACTGGAGTCCTTGGGGCAAGAAGAGATGGACCTCTCCGACTGGCTGCTAACGTCTGACACAGAAGATGGAAATAGTGCTTCGGATGAGAGATGGAAGAATGAGTTTAGACCTTTTAAGGAAGAATTCCGTCTAAGTGATTGGCTCGCCAAAGCCGAAGCGTGTACCAGCTGTTGTGGCAGCCAGGCCAAAGGCGTGGAAATCGAGAACCTGGGAAACCTCAAGTGCCTCAACGAGCATCTCGATGGCAAGAAAGCGCCCGCCGCGGCGTCAGCTGCCAGTGCCTGGCTTCTGCAGCCGCCGCCGGCGCCGTTCACCGTGCAGGAGGTGTGCCGGGCCAACGAGCCGTGCGCCAGCCTGGCCGAGTGCGTGTGCGACGAGCCCTGCGGGCGGGAGGCGCTGTGCGCCTGGCTGCTGCGCAGGGACGCCAGGGACAAGAACGGGGTGCCCGTGGCCCTGCCAGCGGCTCCCAGTGCCGTGGAGGAGGCGGCGGCRCGCGGCGCCTGGCTGCACCCCTCGCACCGCGGCGCCCTGTCCGCCGAGAAGGCGGATCGTTCAGCGGAGACAGCGGAGCCCCTCAAGGCGCTGCTCGAGCGGCCCCTCGCCAGCTGGCTAGCCCGCCCGGAGCACGGAGCGGAACGTGCAGAGGAAAAGGCCAGCAGGGAAGAAGCAGATAATAGTTTCAAGAACCCGTTCCTGGACCTCTTGGCTCCGTTCCACCTGCCCCTGAACGTAAACAGCTGGGTGCTGACGTCAAACAGCCTGGAAAACGCCGAGCCGCCTCCCGTGGAAGATAAATGGCTGCTGCGCAAGAAAGCACAAGTGAGTGTGTGCCCGTCTCCGAGGGCTCTGTTCTGAATTCTCCAGTTCCGTAATTTCATAACTCTCCTGGGGAATACTGAAAGATGATTTCTAGGTGTCTTTTCTACTGGGTTCAGTGATTTCTTAGTTATTTCAGCAATGAGGACAGCACTGAACGTAAAGCAGCAGTTAATTCTGGTGTCTAGGTGGTCCTAGTAAATGAACAAAGTATTCATCTCAATCCTAACAYGCAGTTTCTGTGAACACTTGACAGAATTTGAAGATGTATTGGAATGTATTTWACTTCTATTTAGATACCAGTAATAAAAGGGATTTTCTCTTTCAGGACTTCGGACTCCCTACAGTTTGTGACCTTTTTGCCTGTATGAAACTGAGTGGAGACAAAGACAAATGGCTGTACCAGACTCCTCTGCAGGTAGGATGYAGGGCTTGGGCTAGAGCTCCCCACCTAAATGTAATGGAACCGAGGGATGCARCTGCCAGCTTCTCAGTTCCCCAAATCCAGTGGCTAGCAGCCCTGTGATTTCCCTAGTCACCTTTGTACCTGCTTGCTCTGCTCTGTTTTTCCATTATTCCTTCTCATTCAGTCCCCAGCTGGGGAGGGAGTCACGTTTTGAAATAAATCACTATTGGACTGATCAGCTCTTGGTACAATCTTGGTAACCTCTACTGTAGCTAAGAGGTGCACTTAATGCCTGAATGTCTAGGCAGCTACTCTCTTATCTTAACAGTGCATTTACAGGTGGGGTCATGTCTTGCTGTCTGCCAGGATAACTTTATCACTGTTTATGAAATCAGTGGAAAGCTCCCCTTTTGGCAAGCATACATCAAAACCTAAAATAGAAGAGTCTTGGGTTCTGAAAAGCATCTTAGTATGACTTTTTCCTAGTGTGCCTTATACATGCTTTTACCCAAAAGTGTTACTTCCCGTTTATYGGAGATGAGAGAATAACCCTATTTTAAATTTGTTTAGATGTGAAGACTCCGAAGCGTTGGAATTGTCCCCTTCCTGCTGATTAATCGCACATCCATGCTGAGTGACTGCAGCCAGATGAATTCTTGTGTTTGTGTTTGGCCGTCTGCTTTTTCTTCCAAAATTATAACAAAAAGCAAAAATATTCATATGACAGAGTTATGGTGCAGAAAAATGCCTTTTTGTTATGATTAATTCTGAAACGTAGACCCACTGAGCATAAGCAAACTGACACAATGGAGGTGTTTGTAAATTCCTCTCTGCTATGGGACTTTGTGAATCCCCTCTACTGGGTTGTCACTTGAAAGCCAGTGCAGGTATAGAGCGAAATCTCTGGTGCTGTGAAGCCTCCACCTTTGGCATTGACTTTGCAAGTGCTCTTCTCTCAGCTGCTACAACTTTGTTGTGAGTTGGAGCCTGGCTTACRGGGCTCAGGGTGGCTTCGGCCGCAGCAGGAAGCAATTTCTTACAGGGCGGCTGCTCATTTAATTTGTTTGTGTCTCCTATTGGCCTGTCTCCCTGCTGACACTTGGAGAGCGATGGGAACTTAGGGGACCTGACGTGGGACAGGAGAATTGGTGACTTAGTTCTGTGTGAAAACTGCCTTGCAGATCTGTGAGCTGTTCAGAGAAGGGGGCAGACTTGGGTCTGTTAAAGAGCAGAGCTGGCTTGCCAGGCTTTTCTGGGGGGTAGTTTTCATGCAGCAGTAGACTGAGAACCTGTGTCCCCTACTCTCTGCAGCAGTCTGTATTCCACTGAAAAAAGCTATACGATGAAAGGTGTACGTTTCTACTAGTTCTAGGTAATTTATGACTAACTTGCTTTGACTAAGCCGCTGCAAAGCAGGCATCCTAGTTAAGATGGGGGAACTGGGTGCCTTCTGTACTGTTTAATGGGAGAACACCACTGTGGCAACCTGTGTGGATCCCACTGTGAACCAATTTAAAGCTCCTTGAGCTGTGGATTCCCTTAGAGCTGGGGGGGAGTAACTGATCCCAGTAGCAGTGAATGTGGTGAGTAACAGACACCTTCATATGTGAGATTTTGGGCCCCTTGGGAAAGGGCAGAGACACTAGATGGAAATGTGGCTCATGCTTGCCAGCTTGCATGGAAAACTGCAGCCTGCGGTGCAGCTTCTGGTCACCTACACGAATTCCTCGTAACAGCCGTGCACAGCAGCTTCCACTGCGCCCCATCCCCAAAGCCACCCACGAGGAAGTGGTTTCAGTTCTTCCCTGCGGTGCACAGAGGAGATGATCAGTCAGCTCGAGCCATGATACCACTTTACAGGGTGAACGTGTTCCTGTCYGCTTGAACCGGGGCGAGGAGGGGGAAATCAGCCTTTAGAAGGAGAAGGAGACACTGCGTGTCTGGAACTAGACCCCAAGGGACCTCCGATCAGTGAGCCACTGGACACCGCTGTCGCTTGAATAGTTGGGGCTTTCTGCTGAAGGCAGGAAGATACTTCTGAAGGCCATTTGTCCCCTCCCAGTGTGTGCTTGTTGCTGCATGGAGGGCTCCACTGTCACTAACTCCAGTAGTAGCCTCTTTTGATTAGCAAGTGAGGGTGATTGAAGTGCCACCCACCTCTAATAGTAGTTGTCCATGTGTGCTACTCTGTTAGTCCATTATGAGCCTTTAAACCTTGGGGGTTACATATGTATTCGTTTACTTGTTCAACTGACCTGTTATCACTAATTGATATTTATGTAAGATTGATTAGTCTTTTCCATTAAAAAAAATCCTGCAACTGAAGTCTGTGGTACGTGGTCCTTGCAAGCTGAGTGAAGAGGAGCGCCAAGGAAGCTGGCCCGGAGCCCCCGCTCGCTGCTGTCCCGCGTGGCCGGCACCACAGCCGGGGACCCACGGGGCCAGGGCTGGGATGAGGTGCCGGCTGCCTCCTGCGGGAACCTCCACAAGGAACTGCCTGTCGCTTTGCGGGCTGCCCTGCTGCAGGAGCCAGTGAACACAAGGCTCTTCTGTCTAAACCAGCTGGTCTTTATTCAGGTGCTGAAGAAATGCAGATTCAGACAAAACAACACGTTGGTTTCTTATCCTTGAATATYTGAGGATATTGTTATTTTAACAGGCCCTGGCCCGGGCTAGCTTGTGCTTTTGGCACATCTCTCTTCTGGCTGGGCAGCTAAAGGTTGGCTCCTCTCGCTGCGGCTCTTCTGCTTTCTTGGGTTTTGCATGTTTGACTCAGTGGTCCTTCTCCTTGAAGTCCTCGGTCCTTCACCCAACCTGCGTTACCCTGAGGAGAGACCCTGGCCCACAGCTGCGTCCGGCAGCTTTCCTACCACCAGCCTTGGGCTTCAGAGTTATGTAAACACATTTATAAAGAAAGGAAAGAACAGCCAGCCAGACTAGAGTCTGTGTTAGATGGAGATGTGCACATGGTATCTCCTGTGAGTCACAGCCCTGGAAGACAAGCAGAGTTTCAAGCCTTCYACCTACCACAGCATGACTGTTTCTGGTGTTACAAACAGCTGAGGAGCTTCCCCTGCAAGCAAAGATCAGCGAGATCAGCGGCCTGAGGCTCTGCGAGGGGCGGGGGGAGTCCCTGCCGAAAGGCCCAGAAAGGCGCAGCTCCACTTCCCTGCCAGGCTGCCTGCCACTCTTCCCGTGGCAGGAAGGCTCTCACCCAGAGGTGGGAAAGCACCCGGCTTTATGGCCACCCTGAGGCGGGAGCGTGGCCGTGGCCAGAGCTTCCTGCCCGGCCCAGCTGTGGGGCAGGCTGGGGCAGCAGGGAGGGYGGCCAAGGGTGCCCTGCGAAACCCCTTCCTCTGCCACAGGTAGGTGACACCCGGGGCAGCCTTTACCAGCACCAAGCTACTGCTGCCCCGGGCATTTCAAAGGAGGGACCAGAGGAGAAGGGGGCCCTTCCTTAGCACCTGTCCCCGGGAGATCCTCCTGGGCACGACGCTGCCCAGCGCCTCCTGCTCCTGCTGCGGGTCTGGCAGCCTCAGTGCAGGATGGGGCGGGAAGGGGGCATCTCGGTGCAGGAGAGACCCCAGGGACAAGGCCATAATTACAGATAGTGGGAAACCACCAAAAAGGGTTGGGATCCTTTGGTGGGGAACATGTTCACAGTCCCACTGATCTCTCTATCCGACTCTGTGCAGTGCAAGGCTAGTTCAGTTTCCCTAAAATGCCATTTAAAATATACAAGCTCCCTAACGCAGTCTAGACTATTATGCACAGCTGTAATAGTATGTTAAAACCCAAAAGCGCTTTCCCTTCTCCCCTCCTTGTCCAGTCCCCAATCAGCTCTGGGAGGCACGGGATATGAGCCCTGGGTCCTTCTTACTGCCCTATCACACATGTCCCCCATGCTGTGACACGTGGCCTCTGCTTCAGCCAGGACATTCCCACCATGTGACTATAGAGATTTTTCAACAAATTCCCCCAACCATAAGAAGTTTGATAAGCTGATGGGAAATCGTGAAAGTGGTTTGCCTTAGCTCATTTCCTTAGCTCACCAAAAACAGCTTTACAAAGCGCAAGGGATGTTARGACAGGCAGCAGCTCCAAGTCTGTCACTGGCTGCTCTGGGACAGCAAGTTGCCACCAGTCTCAGCACAGCTACGTGGCCTAGGTAGCAACTTTCCTTGCTAAGACTCGGACCTTCAAAGCCAAATCTAACTTACTAATGGAGATGGGTGTCCTGCTGCTTCACGGAGTCTGGCTGCACTTCCAGGATCTTCCCATGCCCCTCTCACAGGCTGGAGAGCAAGGCYGCCTGGGGCTCAGGCCTTGGTAACAACCTTGCGCCAACTGTGCCCAGGCTGTGAGCACAGCAAGTCCTAACGGGCACGTCAGGATGGGTCCTATATCTCATACCTACAACCTGCACAAGGGAGTTCCTGCTTTGGAGACGCGGGGCTGTACAGCATAGCCGTACATCAGCACAGGCAGGGCTGCATTCAGAGCAGCTGCTGCCTCCGTAGTTTATTCCACTACAAGCAACCAGGCTATGAAGTGAAGCTATTTGAGAAAAACGCACTATGCCCTGTGCCCAAGGCAGCTCCAGGAAACGGGAGGTCACTGCACAGCAGGTAACGCCCCAGGCTGTCCTAGCCCCAGCCTAACCTCAAGGCCATGGCAATGCTGATCTCCGGCGCTCATTTCTATGCTCTGCCCACTGCTCCCAAGGGAAAGGGGCCGTGTGATGAGTGGTGGCTCTCCCMGCTCAGTTGGGGACAGTGAGCTCCTGGGTCAGACTCCGACCYGGAGCCCGACCCAAGCTCGACTCTCCACAGCAAAAGGGTCCCTGGKAGAACCAAACCCCAATGACAGACACACTGCTCAGCTCTGCACATGCAGGAGCAGCTGCCCTGGCAGCCAGCGGCGCCTTCGCTCACGCTGAGGGCAGCAGTGCAGGTGCACAGAAAAGGTGCCCAGCAAGGGAGGCGGAAACTTGCTGATGCCAAGGGCAGCTCATGAGGAGGCCACAGGGGCCCTTGCAGCCGTCCCACCCAAGGGCACCACGGCGCTGTGCCCAGGGCACCTTGCAGCAGCCTGGGATGGGGACGCAGGGGCTCTGCTGGGACAGCCTGTGGAAACCCGTGTGGGGAGGCCTAGTGCTTACACCAGAACAACAGTGTACAACCTGCTAAGAAACGCAGAACCTCAGTAAGGATTAGCAGAAAACAGCACTTACAAAGGGGGGTCCTTAAAAACCCTGTATTCTTTCCCTTACATAGATCTAACCGGCATTGGCACGAAGCACCTGCTCTGTACCGCGGCCAAGGCAGGTGCACTGAGGTCAGCTGTGGAGGCTCGTCGGGAGAGCCCTCCCGCTCTCTATAACAGGCTCCTCTCAGGGCCTTCCTCCTCCTTAAGCAAGCAGCCTTAGGGCAAGCGCTGTGACTTCCCACAGGAAGGTAAGTGCTATCTTTTTCCCTTAGCTGCCTGTTATTTGTATTTTGTTGGGTACACTGGCAGGAGCTGTTTGAGCCAGAAGCACTCAGCTAAAGCAACCTCTTGTTTTGCATTAATCATCTCCAAAGCCCTRAGTTTTTTTCTTTGCTTTCTCTCCTTTTGCATTGTCTCAAAACCTGTTGAACTGGTTACAGATTCTATATAAAAATGTTGGGGCTAAGCTACCACACAGTAACTCTAGCTACTGACCCAAATAACCACCTATGGTTTAGTTTAGCTGCAAACATTGTTCTGCACATAGTTTAATACTGTGGAAGTGTCAGAGTAAGGGAGAAGAGTCAACCCCTGCTCTGTCTCACCATCCCTTCACATCAGGAGACAATCAGCCCGTTAGTTCACTTCCTCCCACCCACAGACTCCCTCGGGATTGTATCAATATCAGCCCTTCAAAACTACTCGGTAACTCTGGATTTGGCATCTCTTGCCTTAGCAGTAGTAAGAACAGCAAAGCATACGAAGACTTGCCCAAGTACCTTTCTGTTCAACATGCTTTTAACAGCTTACCCTGTGCAGCAGGAATAGGGAGCCTTGCCCAGGGCTGCTGGCTGGCGGGGTGCTGTGTGCTGAGGGACTGCAGTGAATGGCTCTGTGGACACAAACTTTATTGCGCAGGAGTACATGCGACTGAACAAGCCTGGTGGTGCAGCACGTACAGCTACGAGCGCCCTTGCTGCTCTGGCCTGGGGCTACTGGGGGAGGTCTCGGGGAGCCCGTGTCCTGCTGGGCTCTCCGCTTGCTTGCAGGTCCAACAAGCACTGCTGCCTCCAGCTCCCGGCCGGCAGGAAGGAAAGGGCCAGTCCAGCCCGGCGGTGGAGGAGGCTGCTCCCAGCATGATAGTTTCCTTCAGTTTCACACGAGTTGTCAGTAAAAGAGGAAGGGGCCCCAGACAGATGCCAGCCGGTTCCCTCGGTGGCGGTGCGAGCGTGTCCTCCGTCCGGCGCCGGCCGCCCGCTCACAGGGACTGCCGCGCTAGGGAGCCCTTCATGTGCTCCCAGTTGTTGTAGAGGGCGTAGAGGCCCGTGAGGGTCAGCCCCGCGATGCCGCCTCGTGCCACCCCTCGCACTCCACCTGCAGAGATGGGAGGGGAAAGACTAAGTGCCTATTAGGTTACATCCAGGAAAAGAGCTGCCTAAATCCACAAGCATCTTAAGTACAATGCAGTGTTGCTTTTTTTGAGGAACCTTCCAGACAGGCTACCTGTGGCAGTTTTATAGGCCCTGCAAATCCACAGCCAGATTCTGAAAACATGGATTGCTCCTGATCCCAATTCTGGTTAGGCTGAGGTGACAGCCTCAAACAATTTTAGCACCACTGCCTTAAATCACTACAGAACACAGGAAGCCAAGGGGCTTTTCCTAACTTCTACTTTACCCACTCTTCCTAACCTCATAACACATGCTCTCAAGCAGATAGAATCTTTCCTGGTTTGAGTCTCAAGTCTAGAATTTCAGTTGAGGAGTAATAACCATGCTTGTCAGTTATAGCAGTTGTTTGGGAGGAAGAGAAGGGTGGAAGTAAGTGACCACAAAGCAGCTGATGTGGACGTGATCTGGGGCACTAGAGCTTCATGGGGGCCAGTGCACAGAACTGACCACTGCCTTCAGACCCAGGGAACGTGTGGAAAAAGAAAAAAGTAGATGAAAGGGAGGTTAACAGAGCATTCACTGAATTTTTACTAGTATTAATATTCCAAATCATCAATCATAACCAAAACCTAACCACAAGCAACAAAATCAAAGTGTGYTTTGTTTTTCTTGAAACTGTTAAATATCAGGTAGACCTTCACAAGTAGCTGTGCAGGTAAAAACACCTCAGTGTTGGCTGCTGCCAGCCCAACTGATGGGAGTGAGGAGTCGGAAGGCATCTCAAAGCTCTGCTCCCTGGGTCAAGGCTGGGATGGACAGCAGRAGTGCAGATTTGTGCCACGCTGCTTTTACTGAGCAGCAGAATGTTCTTGTTTCTTCTCACTAGTTCAGACTGTCTTGGAAACCTGCCCAGAACATGGCATACGTGCAGGAACACCTGAAGCCATTCCCCTCAACGTGTAGGGAAAGCTTCACTGAGTTTGATACTGCAATGTTTATCAATCCTCAATGCAACAGGCTTGATAATGTGTACAGGATACAGAACAAGGCCATTTTCAGCTTATAGCCAGATAAAGCCTGCCTGCTTTATTGGTAAAACTGCCTGCAATCGAAGCTGCTCCAACTTGAAAGGAAACACGTCCTGCTGCTCTGGGTGTGGTGGGGTTTTCTTCATTGCGGGCCACCCCGCCTTTGCCCTGGACTGTGCTCAGGCCTGTATGGGGGTGAGGAGCTGCTGGCGCCAGCGAGCCCGGGGCTGCTACGTGTGCCGCCAGGCTAAGCAGAACCTCATGGGCGCTGCTCAGTCTTAACCTGATTTATATTGCCCAGGCATGTGCTGGAAGCAGGAAGCTGTAGAGGGGTTAGCAGAAGTTGGACTCGGTATTAGGGGTCATTTCCCACAGCAGCTGGACGCGGTGCTAGAGGTTGTGTCCAACTGTTCTTGCCAGAGCCTTTGCAGCTGGGCTGTGATGGTCTGAGGGCCCTTCCTGGAGAAAGGGCTGCAGCCAAATTGCCAGAAAGCCTCACGGAGAGCTTCCCCTGCTGCAGCTGCTGAGAACCCAACAGCTCTCAGTAAAGCTCTGGACAGTAATGAAAGCCTTAGCTCTCACCTAGGYGCTTCATCACAGGCTAGGAACCTGAATGCATGCTTCTGTTTTTGCTAATCCTGAATGTGTGGCAAGCATTTTTTCCCCCTCCACATCAAGAGCTTGCAGCTGGGTACACAGAACTGTTCCGCAGCGAGCAGCTTCTGGCCAAAAGCTGTAAGCAAAATTTAAAGGACACTTTGTGCAAAATAAATATGTGAGAGACCCACCTCTTCATTACTTGTAGGAAAATGAGTAAAACCTTAGATAAAACCTTAGATGCTTTTCCCTACATCTGCCCTTTACATTAGGAGGCTGATAAAATGCCAAAAGAGGGCTCTTAGCCAGGCTGGCATACAGGGAAAGGCAAGAAACCTGGAATTCCCTCACAGAGCAGGAGGCAGAGCTGTGACTATCCTGCAGCCTTTCTTCCCTCCCAAGTTCAAACCTTTTCCCCTTAAGCAACTAATCTTCTCACGGAAAACAGGCTGGGAGCTGACTGAGTTTCCTTTTTGGCTTCTGGGAAGCTTTGATAGTCCAAGAAAAGCACCTTCTCTAATTTGGATAGCTAAGCTGCCTTGCAAGGCATCAACCACGGCAGCCTAGAGCAGCCTGTAGGTCTGCACACAACTTAGGGTCACTTCAGTGAAAGTTTTTCATTAACTAGGAGTGAACCTGTGCAGTTGCTATGGGTGCACTGCTCAGCAAGCTGGGAGAAATTCCAAGAAAATGTGGAACAGCTTCTTAGCAGGTTTGCTGTGCTTCTGCTGCAAACATTTACCAGTGACTTAGCTGTAGTTGTAATGGCTTTCTCAAATATTCCCAGTACTTTCTGAAAAGCTTTTCCTTTCCTAACTGGCTAGACAAGTACTTGAGCAAACACCTCCTGCTCGGTGCAGGCACCCCACGGCAGGGCAAGGCAGAGCACAGCCTGGCTGCTGGGCAGGAAGTGTTAAGGCCTCTGTGGAGGTGACTTGTTTAAAAATTTCCCCACTCCCATGCCAGCTGTGCTTGCATGATAGACGAGTTCTCACCCCTCCTCTGCAATCGCTCTCTGCAAGCCACAGATACCAAGTCTGCCCCGGCAAACCCTGCTAGAAACGTGGCTGGAAGCACCCTGGCTCGCATGTCAGGGCAAGATAACTCCCAGTGCCAGCTGACAGACACTTCTGGAAGCAGGTAGTTGAACATCAGCCAACTTGCGAGATAGCTGAGAAGCTGTCTGGGGTTTTGAAACATGCATCTGATGCTCTCTAAATGAGAACTTCATTTTGTAATGTTTAAGGTGATGCATCCTTTCACCATGAAGTATTCTCCCTCTCCTATGCGTTTAAAATCTGCTTTTTAAAATGCTGTGCAAAGACCCAGAGCAATCCAGCAATGCAGCTTTGTACAGCTTTGCTGCATGGCTGGCTCCCAAATGTGCATTTCATCCACCTTTAGAGTAGGCAAAACTATAACCTGGTTGCACAACAGGAGGGAATGTATCCAGTTTAAGACTTCAATGCCCCTACTAAATAGCTAAGATTTTCAGAATATGCTACCTTATACCTCCCAGGAAATGGTGCTAAAAGCAAGAACCATCCAGTGGTGAACATTAGGAGTAATCCCTCAACTGGAAGCCCACACTCTTGTATTTATGCCAAACAAAGGAACTGTAACAGTTAATCTGCGATTAGTTTTCTGGTTTTGTTCTCTGTCTCAGATGTTTAGAATTCAAACTTTTTTTTTCTCCCTCTCCCATTTAGGGCTTCCATAAACTATTTTTAAATGGTTCATAAGGCTTAACTTTTCTGACATAAAGCAGCCTTAGTTTGCTCTGGCTTCAAGCACAGAGCCCTGTGACCATCTGAACTATGGGGCATAGATATTTGGTGGGTATCTGTGGGTGGCCCTCTGGTAGGAGAAGATTCTAGAAATTTCTTCCTGCTGCCCTCTGGGATTTGTGTGAAGCCTTATAAGTGTAGGCTAAGTCTGTGGATATAGTAATTACTGAGGAAAAYGTGGGTATCTTTTTTGCAACAGGAAACACTAACCAAACATGTTCCCTTTTCAAACTGTTGCAACTAAGACAGCTGTGTGGTTAAAATACAGAAATAGCAAAGCTTGAAATAGAGAAGTTTTCCTACAGTAACGGGTGAGATGGCTAAATTAGAAAAAGTGGAAGAATTTACGTTTTCATTTAGAAGCATGAGATGGTCTATCTAGCATCAGGTTCCTACCGCACTGCAGTACAGTAAAACAAATGGCTTCAACTTGTTTTAAGCATTAGTTCACTCTTGTTCTTATTCCCCTAAGTTCCAAAGGAAAAAAATGGATAGAACATCTGTAAGGTTCTAAAATATGAGTTAAAGGTTGTTTAAATTTCTACCTAAAGAATTCCTTTTCAAGAGGGTCAATAAAGATACTGATGCCTGTCATGCTGGGTCAGTCCAAAGTCCCACCTAGCTCAGTACCTTTTTCCTGACTGATCAACAGCATATCCWTCTGGAGGGGAGGGCAGTAAAGGTCTTATCCAGCTATATCCTTCATGACATGATGACTGGAATGGTGTACACTTACATGATGAAAGGGTGCGAGAGTGACAGAGGGCACAGTGACTRTCAGCTTCTGATTTTGCTCCTTTCTAACACTGTTTGCCTCCTTAATCACTGCTACTTTCAGAGATTAATGCAGTTATGCCAAAGTTGTTGGATTTGAAATAGAGGACGTAGAAAAAGTATGCGAGAAGGGGCTAAATATTTGCTTGCTTTAAGATTTGTGTTAGTATTTGTGTTTCATATCATGTATCATAATAAAACATAGCATAGTAGATTTTAATTCCTGCCTTTTTTGAAGTGGAAAAATATATTAATTTCTTTAACTGGAAAATCAGTCCTAGTGGAACTAGGAAGTCATATGACATTTTAATGGAAACAATATAGTTTTGACAAAGTCAAAAATTTTTTTTAAATACAAGAAGTTTTGCTTGAATGTATCGTTTCTGAAAATAAAGGATAAATGCTCTTTCCTTAGAAACTGACTCTGTTTTTGAAAACTCGATGGGAGCCAAAGGAGAAGAACTAGTGTTTCCAGCAGAGCAATAAGGATAATTTTAAGTACAGTTAGAGTATAGTTTCTATCTGGGAAAAGTAACCAAATTAAGTTTTGCTTGATAGCTCAAAGCATTATTGCAACATTCTAATTCATATGTCACTGGCAAAGGAACAAAAAGGGAWTTTTTTTTTAAACATTCTCTTAACTGCTATCCAGAACATCCAGGTTAAATT
The DNA here is from genome assembly GCF_003342845.1 of Nothoprocta perdicaria. Lineage (NCBI taxonomy): Eukaryota > Metazoa > Chordata > Aves > Tinamiformes > Tinamidae > Nothoprocta > Nothoprocta perdicaria. The sequence goes on along the minus strand of NW_020455555.1, from coordinate 1,750,032 downwards.
GTGAATTCAAAATGCAGCTTGCACAAAGTTGAAAGTCTAGCTTATTGAGTTAACACTGTGCTTTGCTATGTTTGGCTAGACACCAGTAAGTAATCACAGCAGTGCATCTCAAGCAAATACGAAAGCTATAGATGTCTTTGGATAAGAGATGAGCCAGTGTGCTGTTTTGAAGCTTCTCCAGTTACTGTTTTGCTTGCAAAATCAATTTGTAGCACCTATTAATCTAAGCCTTACAGAATTCCGAAGAGGATTCTATGCCACAGCTTCATTTATAATGGCAAATTAGGTCTCCTGCTTAGTGCAAGGAGGATCATCGGAAGATTCAACTGTTTTAGCCACATATAGCAGAGAATTTTCACTGACTAAGCTCACTTCCAGTGAGCATGGGAGGGTGGTACTTCCAGCTCTCGCAGGCATTTTTTTTTAAAGCTCTTTCATCCTCTCATGCCCAAGCTGTGTGCTAAGCAGCCTGCAGAACTGCTTGCAAGCCACTGCATTAGAGTGTGGGTGCTTCAGAAAGTCTCTCGTGTCTGACTGCTAGCAGTCTGTCTGACACTGCATGTGGCTGGAGCAGTTATCCCCAGCTACATTGCTCCAAACAAGTAATATCGTGCAAAATACACTTTCTATACTTTTGAAAGGCAAAGGGGAGACTTTTGCTGAGTGTAAGACAATTTTTCTTAATGATAACTTCCTATAGAAAACATTGAAGCCTATCCTGCTGTCCTAGCCAGCAGCTTGCTTGCAATGTGGCATACTGCTTACAAAATCCTAAATAAGTAACTGATTACATRAGATCTATATGGCCTTGCAAGGTTGAGAGCACAACTTAATAGTTATGACGCTGCAAAAGCCAATTACTTCTGGTTTCAGTTACTCAAGACCAACAAGAAAATGAGGCTTCTCAATTTGGTTTGCCCCTATATAYAAAGCTGACCATACATAACGCCAGACACTGAGGCTCAGTTAGTCACTTAAAAATCACACTGGTTAATTCTAGTATTTCCACTAYAAAATACAGGTGAATCATATAGCCAAACCTTTATTAAGGTCCTTGAAACTTAGAAGATACTCCCCCCTGCCCCGCACCACACTGTGGTACATAGCAGTTCTCTAATTATGGCCTTTAACYGTCCAGCCTGTCAAATGTACTAAGAGAAGTTCTGCTGATGGAGGTCAAACTCTTTCTTCTGTAAACAATTTGATACTCAGCAACAAACTAACCTTAAATACACGCTGTTCTCAAATAACATTTTGTTGGTTTTGATCATTATGTAAAGATTTGATGGCAGTTTCATGAACAGCTATGTATAATCTTTACAAAGATATTAATTTCCTTCCACACATTCTAATGATAYGGATTTATAAAACTCCACAATCTCATTGGGCGGGAGGGGGATTCACATTATATTTGAACTTCTGATCTTTTTACTTTCTGAAAAGAAATTTGTTCCTAAACCATTATTTAGAAAGTATTATTTTTAATAAACCATATTTAGGATCCTAGATGGTTTCATATATGCTTAGAGAGGGTCAAAATCTCTCTTCTAACCTTTTTGATTACTGTTGCTTAACTTGAAAAGTAGACGGCATCTATTTATTTTTCCTTTTTTTTTTTTTTTTTTTTTTTTTTTGGAGGAGTACACATAAATCTGGCAGATAACTGAGGCTGAATAGTTTAATACTCCCTAAACGGCATACTGTTTTCTTAAAACCTACAACTACATAAGAGAAATGTGCTTTTTTTAAAAAAAAGTATTTATATATTTATAGTCAAATTCAATTGGCTTCTTTCATGCTTGCACAGGAATAATAATACCGATGCAAGATGAACTGTCTGTTATTTTATATCTGAGTAAACATTTAAGTATTTAGTTAATATATATTAACCCAGTATGTTCTTAATGGTATTTTTCAGATACAGCAAGAATTAAAAAGTCTCTCAAGTCCGTGAGTCTATGCAAGAAAATGSAATTAACTTCTGAAGGGAAAGGGAGAGGAAAAGGAATACACAGCACATAGGCTGATTGCTGCAAATGAAACTGCTTGGTACGTGTTTATCTTTTTTTTCCTCACTGTAACTTTGGGGCAGAGCTGTATTTAGAAAAAGGAACGAGTTGCTAACAGCTTGTAGAAAGCACAAAAGGGACACTCTACCGGTGCTTTTGTACAGCATTCCTGTCATAGTTCCAGCAGCTATGGTATTCAGGTCATCTTCTGCACCTCGTGTTTTCTCTATGACTACTCCAAATGCACTATAAAGCAGAGCTGGAAAAGAAAAGAAACATCGACAAATTAAACCAAACCCTCATTCTCTGAGAACTAAGGCTTAAACGTCAGACTCAGTTTAACTATTTAGGCTACGCTTCTGAAGTACATCTTTTCTCTCCTTTAAGAAAAAATCCTCTACCAAATCTCTTCTGTTCCCCCGCCCCCCCCCAACTCTACTTTTATTTTACAGATAATACTGAATTTYCCAGTTGGGCTTGGTGATAATGTAACATTTTTATGACATGCGGTTGACAGTGCAGCTCCACCTCTGCCTGTACGTGAAAACTTTGTCCTGAGCCCTAGAGAGCTTTGGGACTGATGGGGAATGGATTAGAAAAGTGTATGGGCTTTCAGCAGGGATGCACATATAAACCATGCCTTTTGAAAGGGACTCTCCTGCCCACCTCAACCTGGCCAGAAGGCACCTGTGATTTAGTTAAGTGTAAAATGTTTCATGCTGACAAAGAACAGGACAGTATGTCCTTTTATCATAGCAGAAAAATACACTGTATGACTTCATTCTTTTTTCTCCATTCTTCCAGAATAAGAAACACTTCTGCTAAAAATCATGGTAATTCCTTTATAAGCAGCCATAACACAGTCAATAGGTGGAAAGAAGCATCTTTCTCCACTTAACACAAGCGAGGATATTTTTATCTGCTCTTATCTTAGTACTACAATGATAGTTTTACTCAAYAAAACAAACTACAAAACAACTACAATGATAAGTTTTATTCAACAAAATATTTTGAAATATTTTAACACAGTTGTTGCTGTCCTTTTTTAGAAACAGAATAACAAAAGCTGACACCAGTGACAAAGAAATCCGAGTTACAGAAGCAATGGCACAAGTGAACTGAAATGCAAAATACTTCACCTCCTTGCAAGAACTTCTCTGATAACTAGCACAAGAGGGGGTAATACCAGCTCCTAAAATACTATGCTCTGTTTAATGCTATGTATGAGAGGTCACTTCTTAAAAGAAAAAGCAATAATTTGTTAATGGAACACACCTACATTTTCTTGAGTAATCTTTCCTCAAATACAGCTGGAAAAAAAAGTTAATGTTTCACTTACCCTGGAACCTTGAACCACTGTGTGCCAATGCCTCTTTTCATTTTTTTTTTCCCAGAATTGAAAATACAAGAAGTATAGGCAATATACACCCTAACCAGTCAATCGCTATACTCGGTGTAGTCCAGAATCCCACCTCTGATCACTGCCTCTATATAAGGCATCAAAAGTTCATGTCTGGACTAGACAGCAAACGAATGTATTTTCTATCTATTTCAAAATAATCTTTTTGCATCAGTTTAGGATTTCTTCTTTCATAGTAACTGAGCATGTTCTGCTTTTAAGACTAAAGAAAACCAAACTTGTATTCTCTAGTGTAACAGTTATTTCACAGATACCTACGAAGTCCTCTAGAGTCASCTTTTTGAGGTAAATGGTGGGATTTTTTTCCCCAAAGCTTATCCTATAGCAACATTTTTTATTCTTGTACATCAGGCTTTTGATCATTTTATTTGTTCTTTTTTAATCTGTCAACACACTACACTAAAGAGATTTTTTTATAATTGTATGTCTCTAGCTACCTGTGCTTAAACTTTTAATGCATGTCATTTTTTCCCAGTGCTTACTAAAATTTCTTTATGCTCTAAAGGAAAAAAAAAAAAGGAATTTTTTTTCCTAACAGATTTGCTGAGGAAAATGTTGACAGATATTCTTCTCCTTTGAAAAGGTAAATCTCTATGAATTAAGCTTACCTTATAATATAAKTTTACTTACCCAGAGATCCCAGTGTGTTAGCCCATAATGCTCCTTGCCTTGTCACCATATTTAGAATTCTATAAGATAGTTAAAAAGATATTAAAAGCATTAGTTCTCTGTATTTACATTAAGGTAGAGTCCTAAGATGTAAAACTGAGGTTTACAATAGGCATAAAGGTTTATTCTGCGATTTGCTTTATGAATTAAAATGGAATAACTACKCAAAGAAACAATCAAAGATACATACAACTGGAAGAAAACGCACCGATCCTGGTAATATATGATCTGCTCTACTATGCATATTACAAATAGCAATGTGTGCAATGTTGACGTGCAACATTTAGCCCTGTCAAGATTTAGGAAAATCTTCCTCTTTTCCAGCTAAACTTGTACTACTAAGAATTCATTCTCTCCCTTAACCTGACTTTTCAGTTCTAGTCAATAAAACTTCATACAGTGATTGTATGTAGTTATCTGATGATAACTACAGGCTGATATCCTTAGACTGAATTAACTGGACGTGAGAGCTCCAGGAAAGCTAGAGTCGTCCTAGCAGGTGTGACTGATGCAGTCAGTGACCATGCTTGAGGGAGCACGGTGCAGCCTGAGAGAGTGGGATGGGAACCAAAACCTGAATAAAAGCCCATCTGGGAGAAAAGAGGCAGGCTGTCGTATCTGTTTCTTGAGGGCAGCACACACAACAAAAGCAAAGAGCACTGGATATTTCTGCATGTATGCTTCCGGACTAGCACTAAAGAGGTGAAGCATATCCTTAGTACGCTCTCAGGGAAGCACAATAGCACTTCTTTCTGGCATCAGCTGTCTCCAGAACGGTGACAAGAGCCAGAAGAAATGACTGACCTTTATCTCCCAGCCATGTAACACTATCACAGGCATGGTACTGCTCTGGACAGCTGACTACCACTGGGAATAGCTCATCATTTAATGCATGGTGTTGCACGTTATATTCTCATTTGGGTTCATTTTCTGTTGCTTTTTTGTTGGCTTGTTTTCACTAGGAGATAAGCATGGCTAGGTAATGAACTAAATGATTATGGAAAAATTCAGTTTCAAATGGGGGCGAAAGAGGGGAAAACAACAAAAAAAGAATAGAGTACTAGTTCTACCCTGTTGCCCTCTCCCTGCCAACTTTGTTAACATTAATTCAGTTCTGAACTGATGAGAAAGTTTGTAATTTTACTAAGATAATTACAACGTGAGATTTGGCAATGGAAGTATTAATAACAAAATTCCAGTTCAGAAAAAAATCTCAGTGTACATAAAAAGAGTCAAAGAAAATCGAGACAGGCATGTCTTTTTCCAAGTCTGATAAGGAAAACATGGAACTTAATATGCTGTTTCAAGGTGATGACCTTCAATCTGCCTTTTCATTTCAATGGTAAGAACTAACTGTGCCCCGACTGCCACCTGCTGGGCTTGACCCATCAGAGCTTGACAAAATGTTTTTCTAGGACTTTGCTYATTTCATGTTCATAAAATACTCCTTTCTTTGTTTAGAAGATTATGGAAGAGTCATAGTCATAGTGAGGAAAATTTTGTTTGCACTTTTAATTGTAGACATGGGTAAAGAGATGGAGGAGGAACATAGAAACACAATTTTAAAAGGAACATAACATAAATATAATATAAAAAATAGCTTCCTCTAATATTCCCTTCTTACAAAGCATTGTGTAAGAGCGAAAATGTTTTCCCCCAGTTATTTCATTCTTCTGGGTTCCTCACAGGTAATCAATTTTTCCTATTGTTGTCTAATCAACCTTCATTATTTTAGAAGCAGAAGCATTCTGCATTAAAAAATGTTCTTTTCTTTATTGCATTCTTTCAGACATTCAGATGTGGTAACAACATGGGAATGCTCTGAGTGTGGAAGCCACAATCAAGAATAACTTGTACCATCTAACACTTGATGCCACGCACCTAGATTGTCCCTAATGCAAAATCATGCAGGCCCAGCTTCTACATTTTAATCTCTTGCAGTTTTGGGAAGGCCAGGAATGCTGTTAGAACTTACTCTCAGGAAAGTGAAAGTCAAACATACCTGAAAATGGGCATTTAGGGAATATTTTTTTATATATATATATATATGTGTGTGTGTGTGTGTGTGTATATATAAATTATCTTTGAAGTAGATTTGTAGCAAATATCAATGCAACAGCTATTCTTTCTTAAATATTTAAGGTAAGTCAGAGGACATACTGATTATTATCACTCACTGGAAAGAAACTGTCACTAATGTGCATATTTTTGAAATTAAGTACTTACTGTACATTTCTAGGTTTTGACCATGCCATGTTCTGTGTCTCCTTCAAGCCTAGCCGCAAGCCATTCAGTGCACCAAACGTTGCTCCTAGTTAGAAGAGCATTAGTTAATACATTTCAGGGGGAAAATATAGCTACTAGAAGCAAATAYTGAGGCTACTGAAAGTGTTTAGACTGAAGCAATTTATCTGAATCTATAAAGACCGAATAACAAGACACTTGACATGATCTTGTTAATTAGTTTGGTACRTTAGTATTACCTGGATAATTGGTGGGAAAAAAAAATACTACCACTTACCTGTCATACAACATCCTCCAATGGTAAAAAAGGCCAATTCAAATCTGCCCCGTGTTTTGTTGGCTCCCGTGGGCAGGATAAACTCATCTGTATCCTGGAAAAAGATCATATAAATTTACATTTTCCATGTATGCCCCTTTCAAAATATATGTTGTTTAAAATTACTAATTTTTCATTCATACAATGAACTAAGGGAAAAACTGAACCAACTAGTGTTTCTAGATAACTGGTACCTACATTGTAACAGAAGACTCTATCTATGTATGTTAATGAAAATAAAGAAAGATTTTCTGAAAATAGCTTGAAAGCTTCTCCTTTTCTAGCTGTCCTAACATTTTAAAAATGGAATGAGACAGTCRAGGAACTCATACTGTCATTTATTTAACAAATGTTTGCTCAACTAAAGATTATAATTTGAAGCTGACAAAACAGGGCTAACTGCTCTTTAGGGATCCTCCTGTTGCCTGATTATACAGCATTGTTTTTCCTTGAGAAACCTATAGAAATGCATTAAGATTTTCCCACTACTTTAAACTGAGAGAAAGCTAAGTAATTCACTGCACTGAAACCTATTTTGAAGATATGACAAACCAAAGAATTTATTCATGACCATCACTGGTTTTGAATGTAAAATATGAAGCTGGTAGTTTGGTTATATTTCTGCATTCCTCTACAGGAATACASTTGTGTTCTCGTACAACACATAGCCTAAAAAGATGAATTTCAGGAGCAGACAAATGATAACCAGCATGTGTGTAGAAATAACAAAACAAAAGCCTACTTTTTTTAGACATTGCTGAGATGTATGTATGCTTATAAGGTGCCAAAGCAGTAAGATCTCTTTTTAAGCTTCTGTGCTTTCCACAATCATGCTTGTAGGCAATCACACTTATTCACTATTTAATTAGTACATCACTAGAACAAGTACAGTCTCAACTGCATTCTGAGCCTTTTTCTTAGTCCATACTTGGCAYTTATATTATCCAGAGTAGTAATTATTTGAGGTGGCTGACAGTATAGATGATTGAGATATTAGAAGCCATATATATATTTAATATAATGAATAAGCTGGACCTGTAATATTGTTCCCTGCAGCTGGACATTTGGAGAAATTGTGTGATTTACTAATTAGTGTTTATTGCTAGTTCCTACTGGTGGGACTCGTTCTTATTTCTACTGCTAGTCTGTGGCACTACTGACACTGTGTTACTAGACCGTAAACACTAAGGGTGACTCTCCTAAGCAGGAGGGTGCACCCTGCATTCTGAAAGCAAATGGATGTTCTGCTTTGGAAACAAGGGAGCTTTGTCCCTCCACAGATACTTTACGACATGAGGCATATTCTAAGGCTAAAAATTTAGGCTCTTGTATTTTGAAATCTTACCATAATTTCTCCATTAATTTTTAGAACAAAAAAAAAATAGAGATGGGAAGGGACCTTCCATCTAGATAATCTAGTCTAATCTAGTCTGCTCCAAGCAGGGTCGTGTCCAGGTAGGTTTTGAGCAGCTAGTGATAAATGACAAAAGCATATAACACATGCTGTTCTATTACCTATTGGTGTAACACTAGAGGGTTATTTTTAGATCTGTTTTACAAGTTATGACACTAATGCCGCCAAATTCCTTTTTTTTTAAAGCCACCTTTTATCTTTAAATCTGTTAGTATACACAAACTCTCCTCCAAAAATGCTGGTCTCGCACCATGTTGTTTCCAGATACACGGTGCCAACAACATGTGACAATGTCAAATGGAGTTTTGGATAGAGATCTATATAATCGCTAGCCCTTTTTTAATCACTACTCAAAAACAGGTTAGAAAACTGTACTAGCGAATCCACCTCAGACAGATGAAATCCTTTGTTTACTATGTTTAGAGGAATTTTACATTGTAATTTTGACCACTACAGCTTATAGGAGAAAAAAAAATAAGTTCCCTCAGTTGCATTCAGAGCTTTTCCTATGTGCAAAAGCGGTGATAAAGAAAACAAAATGAAGCAAAAGGCTCAGATTAGCAGATACTGAGTACTTTCAGTGCTACTCCAGGAAAATTTACTGTTCACAGATAATGCAAGCCATATATACATAATAAACTAAGTAAATGAAATCATTAAGACATGCTTCCTTATTTACCTAAAGCTTTTTGGTTATGTTTAATATAACAAAAAAAAAAAAAAAGGAGGAAACACATCATATGATGCACACATCATATCAACGATGGGATTAGTTATCAAAAACCCATTTTTCTCACCTGTACTAGGTACCTGGGGTCCAAATTTAAATATGGAGATAAAGGATTCATTCCGGTGACTGGAAGAAAAGAAAGAACACGGTGACTGCCACTTTCTCTCATAATTTCAGGCCCGCTAAGTCAAGCAGGGCAGAGCCCGGGGATGGAGCCAATGGGAGTCCCGTCACCGCGCCGCACAACGGTTAAAACGGGCAGGCGCCTGCAGGACGCCCCTGKTTAGGGGAGCGCCGCGCTCAGGTACGCGCTGCGTTTCCTGCCCGGCGGCCGCCCCGTGCAGCCCGGCCCGCGCCATGACGCTTCCTTCCCCCTCGCCCCTCTTCCCCTCCCGCCGCTACTCACGCGGTACCCCGGCCAGGTCCGCGTGCGAGTAGCCCGCGCTGCCCGCGCCGAAGAGGCCGCTGAGGCCGCTGCCCTTGGAGTTGCCGCCGCCGCCGCC
>NW_020455555.1:1698678-1739262 GCF_003342845.1 Nothoprocta perdicaria | reverse complement strand
TAAGGAAGCATTTCTTCACTGTGAGGGTGACAAAGCACTGGAACAGGCTGCCCAGAGAGGTTGTGGAGTCTCCTTCTTTGGAGATGTTTAAAACCCGCTTGGATGCAGCCCTGTGCCACGTGCTCTAGGTGACCCTGTGTGAGCAGGGGGGTTGGACTCGATGACCTCTGAGGTCCCTTCCAACCTTCGGCATTCTATGATTCTAACCAAAAATGCTGTGGTTTTTCTCCATGATAGAATCTGAGGAATGACTTTTTTAAATTTTCTTTTTCGGTTGGGAGTATTGATTAGAAAGTTATCCCTTAAAAATAACAAAAACCTTAACCTTATGGTTTACACGGAGTATAAAAATAACTTGGCTTGTTTTTGACTTTTATGCTTTTACCACTTGGTGAGTAGTAAGAAGCAGATGCTAGCAGCATTAAAAGTAAATAGTGTTTGTTATGTTCATTTTGAGTCTTCAAGGGCTAGTCACATATGAAGTTCCCAAACCAAAGTGATTTTGTTCTGTTCTGAAGCTGCTGCTGCCATTTCTCCTTCTTGTGCAGTTTGTTCCTCAAAAGGTAGTTGACTGCAGTGTAGGGAGCAGAGTCTTCTGTGCAGACAGTTCCTCAAAAGTCTGCTGCTTTGCACCCCTTTCTTGTTGGTGAGTTTGATTTAACATGTGAAATATAAGATGATGAGAATTTGATAAGCAAGAGTGGTATCCTTTTAATGAAGCTTTAGAAATATATTTTCAAATTTCACTTCATAAACTCTTCCAAAGGCTCTTGTTTTTGTCAGGGTAGGGTAACACTGAGTTATTTTTGAAAGTGTGGCATGGCTCTGCCTGTGCCTCATCTATATGTGGCTTGACCTCATGACCTGGTTAAATGGTAGCAAAAATCCTGCTTTTGTGCAGGGTTTCAGGAAATGCTTTCAGGAAAGCATGAAATGCTTTACATATTTTGTAGACATTATCTTTGCATGCAAAAAAATCTGTCCTCCTGATAAGGATGTTCATAACCAGCTATGGAGAAAATAGCATTCATGGCCTTGAACGTTATTGTGATACCATCCAAGTTACCTATGGCAGGAAAAAGTTGCCGAACCCTTTTGCAATAAAATGCTGAGTCTTTCAGTAGTGGCTATGAATCAAAGTAGCTACATGTGTTATACTAACCTATATCTTGTGCAAAACTGCTGTTGCAGTGGGAAAATTGCATATTTTACTTACCCAGTTGACAGCAGTGAGTAGACGTCTTTAACAGTCAGCAGTGGCAGATAGAGAAATTCTCTTGGTAAATGGAAAGCTAGCTAGCTTTCTTCTTCTTCTTCTTCTTCTTCTTCTTTTTTTCCTTTTTTTTTTTTTTTCCTTTTCCTCTCCCGTTAATTTTGAAAATAAGAGTCAAACAAACCCCAAAAGTCTTCTTGCACTAATGTCACTCTACTATAGACTTACTTTCCGGATATGAAGTGATGGCTTCAGCTCTTTTTGTTCCCTGAGTCTCTAGATAGTTAGTTCCTGGGGTGCTGTTCTATTCAAAGCTTTTCTGAACTGCAGCAACATAGCAGAGATGAAAAGTCTCATATATTCAGTCTTTGTGAAAAAGCTGTAACACATTTTCTTGCTGTTTAGAGGAATCAGCTTTGATAGCCTTTACCAATTGTTAGATTTTGGTGGGTGGGAAAGGGTTGTTTTCCTATTTCTGGCAGTGGAAAGAGTTCTTTTACCAGTATTGATCACTCTTAAAACGTGGTCTTTATATCAAGATTTTTATTCAGGATATGCTATGTACAAATAAGATTGTCTTCCAGGTCTTCTAAAACTCAACTCATTTGGGAATGGGGAGCTTTGGGCTGGTTTTAMTTTGGTTATGTTGCATCTCCTCTTTATTCCAAAGTTCAGCACAGATCTTTCAGGCTCTCTATTTTGGTGATGATAAAAGATGATAATGGCAGTTGTTGACTGTATTAAAATTAAGCATTGCACCATGTGTAATGTTAATAATGTTAATCTGGATGCTTCCTGTAGCAGAGGTGATAATAAAGAAGGTACTTTCACCTTCATTCAGTCTAAACTGTTTCACTCATAGGCAATTATGTTGCAGTCTCATCATGTTTCATGCAATAATGTAGCGGACTGTGTTTTTGCAGCTTGTAAACAAGGGACAATTACCACTTGGTTGGAGAGCACAGGGCGCCAGACAACGGAGTCCAAAAGGTAAAATGTACCTATGTGCATATACCTATTTAGAAGCTGCATTCTTTGAGAGGCCTGTGGAGAACTCAGTGTGGTTTTGCAAGGATAGCTAGCCCCTGAAAAACACACCTCTTTATCTGCTGCTTTCCTTGCCTAGGCACGTCTCTTATGGAGAACTAGTTGATAGTTTCACTATGGAAAGCTAGCTAGCCAAATTTAAAAAAAAATGCTGTCATGGCTTATTGGTTCAGCCCAATGTTTAGATGAGTTGTGGTTCTCTTGCAAGGAAAAAAAATGGGGATGTGCAGCAGTGGGAGACAAAACTGGATGGCTACTTTTGTGGGTAGACAGCCATTAGATCAGGTTAGTAGTAATGTTCTTAGTAAAGAGTTTTACTTTTGGCTTGACACAGAGAATAGTAATTTTCAGATTTTAACTGATGGTCTTGTATTGTACTTGCAATTTTCTTGTTAATTTATAGACAAAATTCCATTTTGATTCAATTCAGTAGATTATGATAGTATACGTTCATGCAACCTTAATTAATGTGAGCTAAAATCTACAAGACCCTCAACTATTCGTTCAAGTTACTTTATGAAGGGTGTTATAGAAATTTTGCTGCTGAATAGCACTGTGTTGATTTTTATGATACTTTCTGCTTATGTAGCTTGTCAGGAGCAGTGTTGGCAAGACAATTACATTTTCATGGGTTTTGTTTTAGTGCTATTCACCTCAGAGGAATATCAAGTGGTACATTTCTGTAATCCCAGTTGTAAAAGTGCCAGTTGATTTTTCAATAATGTTTCCTGATTTTGAACTTTTTTTTTTATCTCTCATTTGTAGAAAATACTTGAATAATGAGTTAAGTGACCTTGAGGGATAGTTTTGGAAAGTTTAAACAGAAAGATTTTAGATTTTAGGGATAATGAATCATTGGACTAGGTTACTAAGGTAAGCAACTGATTAATCATCCTTTGAAGACTTTAAATGGTAGTCATTACTAAAATATATTTCCTACTTTAGTAAAACTTGTTGGTCCTGATAGTACTTGCTTAACAGATTTAGTGAGGTTTCTCTTGTGTACTTACAGTATTCATTCTCTGCTTTAAAAATACATAGATATTTCATTTGGAGATAAGGCATTAAGTTCTCTTAATTCTCTCCTGCAGCTTAGAAAGCAAAATTAATAACAWTACTGAAGCAAATCCCAAGATGACTTCTATTAAGAAAGACAGCTTCTGTGAACATGATGCGAAAAAGCTAGAGAATATTTGTCAGCAAAAATTTCTAAATATATCTGTGGAAGTTGGTGCAACGCACCCAAATTTGCCTCAGGCAGGCAGCATGTATAACTGGGAGGCTGAAGGTGTGTGTAAAGACCCGGTGTTGGACTCTGAGCCTGTGAAGGGGACACAATCCGGAGACCTGTTTAGAAATGCCAACATTGATCAGGTGCATAAAACTGACAAACAGGCTCAAAGAGGCTGTGAAGAGAACAGTGACATTTGGACTCAAAAGAAGTTGTCTTCAGGACGGTCTTTGAAAACGGGAAATACAAAACTTTCTTCAAAAGACACTGAGGCAGATGCACAAGTGGCTTCCTGCAATTTACAGAAGCTGAAGAGTTGTGGTTCTGATGATGTAGTCTGCCTAGCGAGTGAACCAGAGGAAGGGGAGGTAGTTCCAGAAAGCCCCCTTTCAGATGCTGCTTGTGATGCCTGTGTATCTGATCTTGGAGGTCCTGGGAAGCTGAGCAAATGTCAGAGTAGTTCAGGGGATTCTCCTGCTTTTGAGAAGGAAAGTGAACCAGAGTCACCAATGGATGTAGATAATTCTAAAAATAGCTGTCATGGATCAGAGGCTGATGAAGAAACAAGTCCTTTTTTCGATGAGCGAGAGGAGATAAATATGTCAAAATCCATAAACCAGCCTTCCAGAATTCAGTGTGGGAATGCTGAACTGGAGGCAAGAAAGTCACGGTTTTCTACGAAGCGTTGTGAAAGCTTTGAGGGAACAGATAACTCTGCCAAAGAGGATGAGCTACATACGAAGTCTCTTGGGATCTGTCCTGTTCCACTGTCAGAATGCAAAGGTGCAAAACAGAGTGTGAAGAAAGACTCCAAAATCACCTCTCATTTCATGAGGATACCTAAAATTGAGGAGAAAAGGTTTGTTTGCTTGCTTATGTCTTCTTCTCTATTTTCTCACCTGAATATTTCACTACTCAGTGATAGCATTTTGAATGCTGGATTATACCAAGAATTTTGCAGAATATATGCTAAGAAATGAAGACAACTTCAATGTAAACTTAAAATAACCTATTTTTAATAGAACTATATTTTTAAAGGGTATGTTTTTCTAATATCATTTTTAATTCACTGGAAACATAGCTAACATTAGGAACTGCGCTCACTGTAGAAAGCAGATTTAATTTTGCAAGAGAAGTGATTTAGGACTTTTTTTTTAATACTTGAAAACAAATAGCGATACAGAAGCACTTTGCAAAGTATAGATTTATCATTTGTTACTTCCTTCAGAGTATTTGAGAAAATTAATATTTTTTTTTCTTTTGCTTTTTCTATTTTGTCACAAATGTCAAGTCAGTTTTGCTGGTACAACAGCAGTATTGATGCTTTGAGATCAGTGTGACAATTTTCCCTTTCAAAAGAAGAGATATGAGGTTTTTTTTGTTTGTTTGTTTGCTTGCTTGGTCTTCTTTCATTACTTGTGAGAAAGAGGGAATAGAGTTTAGACACATCATAGAAACAGAAACCCTAAGCAAGACCGAGAAGTCCTTATGTTAGATGTTACATAAGGATAATTTCTGCACTGAAGAGCTTGGATTTCAGAGAGCAGGGCAGGGAGAGTTGCGTTAGTTGTTGGAACATGCAGTCATCTCAGACTGATGTCTCCTTTCATGTCTTAAAGGTAGGACGAGAAAGTAGGATTTTGTTTTTCTTTTAATATGCATTTACTGGGAGTTCCTTCCAGGTGCAAGGAGCAGCACAGACCATACTGGTGAAGGAAATACAGAGAGTGACAGAGGGTGGGAAGTTTGAATTTGAAGAATCTTGAGATGAATAGACAGAGAATGGACTTGGGAATATAAGTGGTGCTTTGCAGAATGAGTGGTAAGATAAACTGTGAGGCTTCAGAGAAATGTTTTGACATTAACAAAGATGATGTGAAGGTTTTGAACTTCAGTACAAGATGAAGTAGTAGAATTGGCTATAGTGCTAAAGAAAGCAATTGGAATAAGACTTAATTTTCTGAGTTTTAGTTGGATGAGGTCTGCAGTAGGTTAAGAGTGGCTGAGATCTCGACTTAGGGAGAAGAGATCAGTGTTACATTTAACTGATTTTGATCTAGTGTCATGCTAATGCAACTACAGGCTTTGCATGTGATTACCCAGTCTTTTGCCATTAACCTTCACCTGAAAATTTTGGCATATGCACAGATGTAGCAAACAGGTTCAACAACATCTTTATTCAGAGGTGGAGTAACTTTGCTAAGGGGAGCCCAGAGATCTAAACCATACCTCAAAGTGCAGGCTTTTATCTAGTTTTGCATTTTCCTCTGAGAACTTTTCTATCTTGAATGAGAAAAATTCAGAATGTTGCATCAAGCATATAGCTAAGCCCCAGTCAAATTTGTAGAAACAGTCATAACTGCTGTGTAGGGACTCGTAGCTCTTCCAGTTAAATTGCCTGGTTGCAAGAAGAGTTTTAAATTCCAAAAAAGAATAAAGGAATAAGGGTGATGTTACATGAAATGCTAACAATGGACCACAGCACAGCTAGTGCAGTGTGACCTGCTGAATACCAGCACGTGGGCTTTTTTGAAACGTGGACCTGTTCTTTTGTATGAGAGAAAGAAGTGAAATTTGAAATGGGCTGCTGTGTCTTTTCTGTCGTATCCATAAATTTCTAAGTAGCACTTGTGTTTCCAGTGTCAGCTTAGCACACATTTGAAAAAGTTGCATCCTAACATGGTATTGTAACATAAAAGTAATCTTATCAAGAAACATAGTGAAAATTAAGAGGCATCCCTAGTATTTTATGTTATGACATCAAAGCAAAACATGAGGAAAAAAAGAAAGTACAAAGAAGCATTGTGTAGTTTATATACTTAGCTCTGTTTTTTTTCTCAAGTTTAAATCTTTAAAGGAGGAAAATTCTCATCCATGTCTCATCAGTTTCATACTGTTTGAAATGGAGATGATAAAATTTCAAACATACTTGGTTTGAAGAGGATAGGTTCATCTGTGCTTCCACATATTTGAAAGTTGCAGGTGTTTTTTGATTTGCCTTTTTTTTTTTACTTTTAACAATTTCATCTGACATGAAAAATTTAAGTGCGGAAAGCTGATCAAGCATTTAATTTTAGTTTGTAGTTAACTGAATGTTTGTGTGTGTGGCTCTGTGTGTGTTCGGTTTTTGACTACATTGAGAAAGGGCCTTAGAGAGGGTCCTGACAAATGCAGACCACTGAGTCAGACTTCTTTCCCTAGTTAGGTCTCTAGTAACGAGTAAGATCATGGATAAACAGTCTGATGTTTATTGGACTCTTCTATTGGTCAGCCTTGCTCCCCAGAGGATACCCCAGCCTTGCTAACCTGCTGCAACTCTGCCAAGGTGTTTGTGAGCATGCAGAAGAAGGAATTTTAGTGCAGATATCTGGGGGGAAGGAGGTGGATGGGGAGGGCTAATGTTAGTGATGGGTGTTTTCCCCCAAATAACCTTTGGTTTGGGGCTGCAGCAAGGCTGACACGGAAACTGGCAGAATTAACCCCAAAGCCGACGCCACCAGGTTTTTCAGTGGAAATGAAATGCTTAATTATATTTGTATTTTAACAGCAAGAAAGAAAAGTGCGATTTCAAACCTCAGAGGCCAGGAAGGAAGAATCTGAAATATGTGCCCCCTCCTCTTCCAGCTAACAAGAAGTGGTTCGGGACACCCATTGAGGAAATGAGAAGAATGCCCATGTGTGGGGCCCGTCTTCCTCACCTGCGACCCTCAGCTAATCACACAGTAACCATCAGAGTATGATTATTTAGCATATTGCTTTAAAACAAAAAAAATCTTACTGAATTGCTATTCAATAATAAGAAACTAATGGAGTCCTGCTGTGAGTTAGTTTTGCTACATTAGCAGGTTGTGGAAATCTTTCCTTGCAACTCCTTG
Source organism: Nothoprocta perdicaria (assembly GCF_003342845.1). NCBI lineage: Eukaryota > Metazoa > Chordata > Aves > Tinamiformes > Tinamidae > Nothoprocta > Nothoprocta perdicaria. Next base: position 1,731,896 of record NW_020455555.1, on the reverse strand, counting down.
CTATCAACTTGGGACAAGTGACTTTCCTGAGAGCTGACTTGTCTTCCRGTACACAGAATCAGGATATTAAGATCCAGAAGAAATATAGTCACAATTTTTACTGCCTCTGGTTTATTAGGGAGAATTATTTTTTATTTTGCACAGGTGTATGCATGCTTCTTGGTCTGGTTTGTAAGCTTTGGGATTTGAAATAAGTCTGCAAGTAAAATTTTTACTTAAACATGTTATGTTTTTAGTATATCTCTATTTTGGATTCAAGATGGAAAGTAGGTTCAAGATAAAGAGAGACTATGAATGAATAGGAGTTGGTAGCAATTTTGCACTGAGTTTTAGGTCAAATCTGACATATAGATCTTTATTCCTTTCAAGTAACGTGAAGTTGAATGTGCTTGAAGTTATTTGAACAGAAACCTGCAGGACAGAAATTGCTGGACAAATCCCAAACAAAAGCAAAGCGCATTACGTTTAAACAAAATAAATTTTAATAAAGCTTAAACAAAAGTTCAAACAAGCAAATGCAAATATTAAGGAAACTAGTGCTGCCAGAAAGCCATGTAGCAGGTTAGATCTTTAAGAACATTGCATTATTTATTTCTACATATTTCTACTCATATTCTGTGGAGTAAGATTGAACTGTTGCTCTRTCTGTAATGACTTATGCTGTTTATTATTAGCTTAAAGGATGTTATTTTTGTGCTTGGCTATGGTTCTTCTTCAGACTATATTTTGACTACTTTGGTTAAAGCATTTTGATTAAGTAGCTACTTAAGCTTATAAATAAGGATATCTGTAGCTGGTAATTAGACATTAAGCTTGCATGTGTCGCTTTTATTTTGGTGCAGATTAGGAGATCAAATGTTAAGGTGTTCTTTTTATCAAGTTTTAGCACTTGAGGGGGTCTTTACAATTATGTAGATTCTTAACCTCCTGTCTGAAGCCATGGCATTCCTATTGGTAGCCTCAAAGAATATTCATTTTTGTCTTTAACTTGTGGCACATGTTATTCAGGGCTTAGAAATGGAAAAATACATCATGTAGTTTTTGTTGTTCTCATTTTCCCTCTTCCTGAAGGAGGTGACTGTAGATGAAAGCTTTTCATTTCATTATGCTTTTTCTTTGCTCCATATAAAATTTCAAAATGAAGCTTGAGATTTTTTTTTATCTTCTCCCTCCCCTCGATTTTAGGTAGACCTTTTGAGGGAAGGAGAGGTCCCAAAACCTTTTCCGACTCACTACAAAGACTTGTGGGACAACAAACATGTCAAAATGCCCTGCTCGGAACAAAATTTATACCCTGTAGAGGATGAGGTAAGATAAAAGTACTTACAGTTGTGCAATAAAATATGTGCTTTTTATTCTCTATACGTATTTATTCAGTATTCGAACTATATATTCTAACTTGTATGCATATATAGAATAAATATGTATGTACATACGTACACAAGTTTTATATAAGTTTTTRGTTTTCTGGTGTTTTCATGCTCAGTGGGCAAATTGTGTGTTTGGAACTGGGAGATTTGGTAGACGGACATATTTGGTCTGAAAAGCTGGATTCTGGGACATGCATGATGCTTCAGATAGAGTTTTTTATTTCTTCTAGTAGTTATTTTATCTAGTGTTTTTTTTTCTGGTTATAGAGGACAGAGGGAGTCTTTTATYGATAAAGCAATTTGGGATGGCCACAAATATGAATGAAATTGCAACCGAATTCTGACTTTAATATTCTGTCATTGCTCACTGATTTGAAATATATCTGACATTGCTGTTTGGCTAAAATGATGACAGGAGGGTTAAAGTGGAGACCTTGCATGGTTTGATCAGGTGTTTCTGGTCATGACTGAAGACATATTTAAGCACCTGATGAAACATGGCATAGGGTGCTGGCTAAAGTGAGCAAGTGGTCTGTGGTGAAAGCTGTGCTATTGATACTTGAAGCTGCAATGGAGATTTTTATAACCTCTGGGTGAACTACAGTCTGTCTTCTTCATTTATTGACTTCACAAATGCAGTGCAAGATGAATTGAATTGATCTTTCGGTGATAAAGGGTTGATGTTTCTTTGTTGCCAGTTGAACAAGATGAGTTGTATCTGGCCAGCTGGAGTCTTGTAGTTATCATGTAAATATCAGGCACAAAACTGCCTCTTCAGAAAAAATAATAGAGGGTGTTATATATAAATTGGGTTGGTGGGTGAGCCATAGCAGTCTGCTTTTGTAATCTGTGTCCTTAATTTCTTAATTTTATGTTTTTATCAAGTTCAGTTTATATTTTGAGTTGTGGATTTTATAAATTGAGGTGATGTGTTATGTGAAAATTATTCATTTGGCCTGAGAAATAGTGCTGCATGTGTGAAAAAGAAGACTTTAAKTAAAAAGGAACTCTTTTGGAAAGTAAAATGCAGTGGCCTGAAAGCTGCGACAGATGCTTTATAATTACTCAAAATCTGTTGATTATTTTTAAATAACCTTGCATAAAAAATGACTCTTCTAAAGTTTTGTAGCAAGGAAGCAATTAGCACTAAATGTGCATTTCCATTTTTTTAAATGCTTTCATCTGACTTTTGTTGGTGGTTTTGTTTTAAAGAATGGGGATAGAACTGCTGGAAGTCGATGGGAGCTAATTCAAACTGCCTTACTTAATAAATTTACCTGCTCACATGATTTGAAGGTAAGTTTTTCAGTTTGAAATCAAGTGTATATAAATATATAGATTAGAAATACTCCCATTTTTTCATGTGGTGATGTCAATGAGCTTGTTTGATCACTTTAAAGTTTGTGGTGTTCAGGAAGTCTCCTAATGAATTCCCCAAATTCACTGCGCAAGGAAGATGGGGAACGTCTGTTTTTCTCCCAGGAATCACTTCTGGTTATGGTGGTATCTCTGAAGGATATTACAGTTTCAAGGGACTTACATTTGTGAAGAGCTGATACAATGCCATTATTAATACAACAGCTGCTGAACAGCATTAGTGGGTCTTGTGCTTATTTTTTTTTAAGCTGTGTTTYTTAAAACTAAATTTAAAAAGAAATACTGTCACTCTTTTGTGGAACCTGTATGTGGAATCTCTCTCTTTTAACTTAAGGATTGAACTTAAGGATTGAAGTATTATGTTTATTTTTTTAACCTATTGTCCTTCCGTCTTYTAATTAGTCTCTTTGGAGTAGCTTCATAGGCAGATAGTAATGTTTGAGGAATGACTGCTCCAATTTCTAGTTCTACATTCCACACAGTAGTAGCAAAACAAATGATAGTTAAGAATAATTTGAATTGGAAATCATTCCTTGACAGCCTCAGCTGTCTGTCTTTTGTAAGTGGCCAGAATGTCACAAAAACAGAATGGTTCTTGATAGATTGTCACATTTATTCAGTGAAAAGAGACTAGTATTAATGCATTTACTGAGAGAACTATGTTTTAGTTTACTTGCTTTTGATGTATTTTGATGTATTTTCTCATTATCAGCCTTATACTAGTTAGAAGCACGTGTTCAAAACGTTTGCAGACATTGATGTCTACATTAAAAAGCTAAAGTTCAGACTTTAAATGTTGCCACTGAATTTCCTTGCTATCATTAAAATAAACTAGACTTGATAAGTCTGTATGAAATTGTTTGTCCAGCAGGAGCAGCATGGACCCTTTTCTGTTTTTAAGAGAAAAAGAAAATAAATCTATATATATATATATATATATATATATATATATATATATATAATGTGGAATTCTTTAAGCTGGTTCCTATTGTGGGGGGGCCAGTTAATTTTGTTTTGGTTCTAGTTCTTTAGATTCTTAAACTGATAAAACCTTTGACATATTGCAGAGACACACTAGGTGGAAAAAAATGTAGACTAGGATGAAAAAACTTTTCCACCAGTGAGCTTAAAATACAGGATTTATTAACATGAGTGTGCCATGTTGTTATAGTTGCATGTATTTTGGTAGGTTCTGTGACAGATTGTAGCCACTAGATGGTACTATCCTTTCAAAAAGGAAACTTCATAAAATAATTTTCTGTGTCTTAAAGCTTTATTTTGCTGTGTTCTTTCCTTAGGAGGCTATACTGAGATACAATATTGCTTATGCCAAGAAATGGGACTTCACGGCTCTTACTGACTTCTGTGATAAGGTAAACCAAGTTGATTTGAAGTAGGAAAAAAGGTAAAATCTAAAGAATTGTACTTTGTATAACTTGAATTGCTTTTGGCTTCATTTCCTCTTTTGGGGTGATATTCTGCCTACTGCAAAACTGTAAATCTAAAAATCTAAATCTGAAAGAACTAAAAATCTGTATAAGTAATTATTGGGCTGATAACTTTAAAGATTAGTTTCACTTTAAATCTTATGCGACTAGTTTGAGTGTTTCGGTAACGGCTAAGCTTGCTGAAGGTAAGATATTAAGCTACATTTCCAGTGTGTTTGTTTTTGTGTTTTGGAAAATGTTGCTCTTAGACAAAAACTTTAATGTTACATTGCAGTGGTTTTTTTTTTGTATCGACTGTGCTTTGCTTGTCTAGTAGTAAAATCTTGCTATATGCCAAAATGATGCAAGTCTTTCAATRAGGGTCAAGAGGCCCCTAGGAATGATGACTGATTTGTGAGATTGTCTGATGAGGGARTTAGAATATGATGAAAGGTGCAGAACTATATTTGAAAATATATATTGTATGATTAAGGGATATGTGAACTTTTTATTTTGTAAATTAGTCAGGCATCTGCTTTCGGAAGAGGCTTTGCACAACATATTTGTGCTCCGCTTAAGTGAGCATCTATTAAGCAAAAGGTTCAGATTCTCTGTGGAAATGACCTACATATACTTGCTGTAGCAGAATGTGGCTTTTGAAGTTACTGTGTTTGGGAGCAAATAATTATGGATTTACCACTGGCGTATTTTTTTTTCCCCCCTTGTTTGTCTTCTGTTTTATAGAGGAGCAGGGGAAGCATTTTGGGTGATTCTTTGCTCAACAAAAATGGAGGAGATTTTGTGATAGAAATTGGCTTGAGTAATTGGCCCAAAGGGAGGAGAAGCGAAGTAGAGGGCTACATTTCAGAAACAGTGACAAATTTATTTTTTTACATGTCCTTTTAACAAACAGASCATCAGATCTTGCATCCTGTTCACTTATCGTATACTCTTAACCAGAAATTCTGTGGTCTGTTTTGGTAAGGAGTTTGGTGGTCTGCATATCTAATGGTGTCTGTTTTGGTGATTAATTGGAGGATATTTTATTTGGGTGCTACTTTGATAAGGTGTGTGTTTTGTTAGATTATATTTTATGATTCTGCACACAACTGACCCCATCTATTGCTAAATGCATTCATTTCAATGCATTTCTCTTGAGTTGTTTCCCATTTTAGGTAGTTTACAATCCTACTTTTAAAATTCAAACATTTTTTTCTTGTAGTAACAGTAGTTTACAAATTCAGAGTTTTTCCTTCAGTTTATTTTCCTAACTAAAAGAAAGCAAATGTCACGTAATATGTGACCCAGGGCTTCTGCTGCATAGGTCACTTGTTTCACGGGTCTGTTACTGTCACGTATATGTTCAGTGAGTGCTGCCAAGTGGGTGGCATGAGGAAGGCAAGATCTAAARTGACTTTCATATGAGGCTGATGTCGTGCAAATCAATCATTTGCATCTTTGTAATTCTGTGCTGGGTACAAACACTTAGTTTTGAAGATGCCAAATTTGCTCAAGTAATTAGTAAAGTCGTGGTTTAAACTATTTGAATGGACTTTTCTTGTCTTGCTGAAATTYGTTCAATAGCAAGATTGGGTTGTGGTGCAATTGTCCAAAAAGCCTGGTCATGTTGTGTAGTTTGTATTCATGTCTTCCCGTGGCTCCCTAAGCTCATGTATGATCATACTTACTGAGTTTTCTCATTGTATTGTTGTTGCAACTAGCTAGGGTGGTTGATGTATTCTGTGTCTGAATAATAATTCAAGATTTGAGAATAAGGTGCCAGCCAGGCCTGAGCTTCTGTATCAGTCTTTCATTGGAGAGCAAGGCTGCAGCATGCTGGAAATGCTTAAAAACCTCAGAGCTGAGTCTTGGGATCAAAAGAAATATGTCTTGGGTTATAATTTGGAGTTCATTGAAACACCTCTTTTTTTCAGCTGTGTTGTCTTACACTGTTGCCTCTGGCTCTGCAAGAATGATCTCTGGGTTTTAAATAAAGCAAAAAAAAGAGCTACTGGTGAATCTGCTCTGGTTCATTTGACTAACAGCTGGACTTCAAGAATACTCGATACCTTTAATCAAATTACACCAAAATGCTTAGCCATTAATACTTAAGCTGAAGTTTAACATCTGGCAGCAATACCACCTATTCTAATTTAAATACTTGCTAGCTGTTCTCCTCAGTGCATACAACTTGTTCCCACCCTGGCTTGCCCTAGTGCTGTGCTGGGGAGTGGGGGTTATTTGCTAGATTTGTCCCCATGTTGTGGCTGACTCTTAACTGCACACAGCTGTTTTGAAGCATGTGCTAACAGGAGCCTGGGGGAGGTGTGGCCTGGTAGTGGTAAGCATGGAATTTAGTCAGGTGGATCAGTTTTTCTTGGAGATTGCACTGTGTATCCTGTACTGGTAAATGTAATATATGGTGGCCTCTGGGAAAACAATATGTCACAGGAGCTGCACACTGGCACTTGAGAAATCTTGGATTTTATTGCCCTGGACTGTAAACTTGCAAAGCTGCTGTTTTCCAGGGTGTGCATGTGTGAAGACAGTGTCTCTTMTTGTGATTTTCTAGGCTATAGGTACCCACGTGATAATTTCCCTCAAAGCAAGCATCAGTGGAGGGGGACATATTGTATTCTAGGACTGTAAAAGTCCTTACTGTGGAAGCTAGAAATGATGCCAAATTGCTTCTGCGTTCCTGTGTTAATAGTATGGGACTGCCTAGACTGTTGTTTGTTTCTTAACTTCTTGCAGTATTGAGGTATAGAAAAAAAGAAACAGATACTAAAAAAATGGAACTAGAATGTAGCTGCGTTCCCAATAGCCTTCCAGGTGAGACACTAYAATTAAGGTCCTGAACCAAAATTTGGAGATTATAGATGAGTGGAGTCTTTAACCATAGATGTCTAATAAAGTTTTGGATCTCTTACTACCTTTATCGAGGAATTAACTTTATTATTATATGTATGCAGCTTTGTGATGTGAATGCTGGTGTTGGAACTTTTTAGAATGCAAATTTTACAATCAATRAACTGGAGTCAAATGTTCTGGTTCCCTTGCCAGATTAATGTACTACTGTGTACTTAGGAAATGGTACAAGTTCATCTGAACTGAAATTCTCATGGACAAAAATGCAATATGTTTGTGATTGATTCATGATCCCTTCCAGCTAATCAGGGTAGAAGTTATTGACTGGCTGTAAAATGTTAGGTGTAAAGTTTGTCTTCTTTAATTAMCTCTGAAGTTAGAATAGTTTAAGTTTAAATGCAATTTCAGATCTTCTTTACACCACTAAAAGAATAAATGATTCATGTTACTCAACTTGCTTCATTGTCATATTTCTATTTTATCACATTGAGTGATTTACTACATTTATCAAATGTTAGCRTTGTGATAACTCCATTATTATACGTAATAATGTATAAAGTCATATCTTTTATTTGACAAGGAAGGTAATTACTCCCTTTTTTTTTTCCTGTATAGTGAAAATATACTTCTGATGCCACTGTTATGGCTTTTAAAACCTTTCCTTCATGTTATAGAAACTCCCTGACAATGGAGCTGCCAGAATTTTAGAATTTTGTCAGTGCTAAAGTATGGGAAGCTGAATAAAACTTTGAAAGCTAGTTCCAAATCTCTGTTCTACTGACGTGCTTTGTCAAAGAACACCTGTACATCTCTGTCTTTAATGGGCTGCTGTGCCAAAGGACCTCTTGACCTCTTTCTGCAAATAACTTCTAAAAACTTCTCTCCTTTCCAGGAAGTGTGTGTGTGTGTTTTCAAAGCAGCATTTCCTGAGGAATGCATGCTTATTGCAGGTACTTTTTGTACTTCTTTTTTCTTTGTGTTGTCACAAGAGGGAGCCCTCTATTTCCAAAAAAAAAAGAAAAAAAAAAATCCCTGGGTTGCCAATTAATGCATGAAAGTAAAAATTCTTTTTTTGTACTGGAAAGTAAATGTGGGAACTTGTTTTATATTTTTTGTGTATTGAAAACTTCATAGCACAGGTCAGTGATGTATGTAAATGGGATTGGGCAAGGCTAATGTCTTAAACTACTCTCCAATGACAGCAAGCTAGCTTAGAGGGAAGAGAATGACTTTATCATTTAACACTGTCTGCTGTCTTAAATAAGGACTGACAGTTTTGGACATACTTTGTTTTCATTGCATTGCTTTTAAGTCTGTCTAGAGTTTAGGCATAATTCTCTCTTGCCGATGCTGTTTCAAGAACTCTTCTTACTGCCCTGCTCTTTCACAGACAGGGTTTAAATCTATAAAAGGCATTGTATAAGCAATGCAGACTTTCTTCAGAGGTGATTCTGCTTTTTACTTCCATTATAGCTGCACAGTATACAAGGAAAACTTAAATGAGCAGGATTTGCATTGTGAATCCTCAGTGACTTTGATATTTAATGATGACTGAGTCACCATTAAAACTGGAACTCTTCTGTGATAAACCAGTCTGTGAGCTGCCTCGCAGTTTGTTTTTGTTCTTTGCAAAGAGCTGTAGAGCTGTATAAAACTAAGTTATTTGGTTCCATATGAAACATGGGAATTTTATCAACAATGCTCAAATTAATAGCAAGACCGTGGGGAAGAAAAGCTGTAAAGGGATGAAAAAAGACATCGTGAGATAATAAAGCAACAGTGGAGCTTTCATTGTCCATGARGCTTAGTTTTGGGCTGCTTTAAAACCATAGTTGTCATCCTTCTGACTTCTGTAGTATTTCATCTTCCTTCTAATGTCAGAAAACAAAAAAATATACTGTTAAGTTACTGGYTTTTATTTGCAGATTATCAAAGTTACAGGGTTTTCTAATGTACTTCAGTAAGAGGGAAACATAGGATTTAGGGTTTTTTTTTTTTTGTTTGCTTTTTGCTTTGTTTTTAGCCACTCTCATTACTGTGTGTGTATATATAAAAAGCAGAGAGAGAAAGAGAGAGATTCATTTGATATTCATGGGGCTGTTAATGTTCAGGATATGCCAGATGTTTTGTTTAAAAAGCTGCTTGGGCTGCATGTCAGTATGTTGTCCAGGGCTGAAAAGGGGTTAAATCCATTTTTTAAGCATGTCATTAAATGACAAACTGGAAAGTCTGTTGATCATTCCTGTATTGGAAATTGCAAATAGGAATTTAGATTTGAAATTGCATCTCTTACAAAGCTCTGAGTAATAGAATTTAGGTAAGTTACTGTGGCAAAGAAGTTGGTAATCTTTGTGAGTAGGTCTTGGGAGTCATCTGAAGAATGTGAAATTGAGAGAGAAGCAGGAATGATTAAAGCTGTATAATAATGTCCATGTGAGGGAAGCTTAAATAGTGTAGAAAGGACTGCTTTGCGGTTTTAATTTTATTTTTTCCAGATTCTCTGCAAACCTTTAAACCCCACGTTCTGGCTTGATGCATGTTTTTACAACAGAGTCTTAAAGGACACGTCCTTTATAAAGGTTCTCCTTCATTTGCTGTTGATTTCGCAACGTAAACTTGATGTCCTAAACAAAGAACGTTATTTTTTTTTCAAGACCATTCTTTTCCAGAATTTCCTTTTCTTTTAAGAAAGAAGGTTCATACTTTCTCCATTTGGACTTCTTCTGTGAGGTAAAAGAAACATGATGATAATCTCTAGAAAGGCTAGCCTCTTCATTTATCTATCCTCCATTGCAAGGAAAAAAAAAAAGGAGGAATATGCCAAACCACCTCACATGTGCTCCTCTTTCTCCTGTTTCAGTCAAACATAATTTCACTGCTTTTAGCCTGAAAACTGGCAGCTCTTATCAGTTTGTTTTTTATCATGCCRTAGATCTCAGCTGATTCTAAAATCCAATAGAAGCTATGTAGGAAGAAAACAAGGTCAGTTGTCAGGCTGAAGCAGTGTATTCTCATTTGTCTTCATCCTTTAGTTACATTTTTACAGGTTTATAGACAATAGGCTATTAAAAGGTTTGTCTTGTCGTCTGTAATTTCTTCTTGAAACAAGATTAGGACAAGACTCCTGCCTGCTGCTTTCCATGGAAGTTCACATGATGATTGTATTACTGGATACTTTTGAGGTCTGGAATGCCAGGGTGGGAGATTTGATTGTTGTCTCTGAATTTTGTGTTCTGTTGTGCAGAAGTTTCTTTCAAAAATCAAGCTTCGAGTTTTGARAAGTAATTAGAAAAAAAAAAGCCCACATTGTAGGAGAAAATATTTTACATTTGCACAGATCTTTTAAATTTTGGCTTAGAAATGTTCATATACGTATGTGCGTATTCTTTCAAAGGTATTGTGTTCTTTTTAATGTAAAGTCCTTAGTGTAGGCTCCAGCATATAGGAGAACATTTTAAAGTGAGGAGTGGTAGAGCATGCAGTAATGAAGGTCTAATTCTGTTAGTATTTTGCACACAAAAATAATTTTGAAAAATCTTTGGTAAATTTCAGTGTAAAAATTACAATAAATGTGATACTGAATTGTTGTTATCCCAAATTCTATTAGTCTTATGTCATAATATCTGCAAAATGTGCTTAATATTTTGTTCTTTATTTTCTTGTTGTATGTGGTGTTGTTGAAGTATTTTTCATTTGAATGTATGTTCCTAGGTAATATCCTGGTGCTTTGCACATCAACTCAGTAATTTAGAAAATATATTGGCTAAAAATTATGTTAAGATATTTGAGAAGCGATGGAGAGGGAAATCCAGTGTGCAGCTATTGGCAGTATATTGATTGGTTACTCTCTGGGGATGCATCTTGAGATCAGTGGGCAGGCTGGACTGAAATGAAGAAATATTTTTAATTGGGAATTGAATGAAATTAAGGATAAGAGAAATATTCTCCTTCTCTTGCAAAACTTCAAATAGCCACAGAACTACTCCAGGCTTAGAGCATTACAGATTTAGATTTTCTCAGCTAAAAAAGACTCGTAAGTGCAACATATCTGAAGATAATTTGACTGTAATATAATCTAGCAGGATTAGGGTTTTCTGTTTGTTCTTGAGGAAGGCTAGACCATTGAACAACAAACTCTGGCATCAGGTGCAGGCATACCTTGGGGGAAAATTCCTGTGTTTTAATAAGGCTTTCTGTTACTCTGGTCTTCTAGTGGGTCTTATGAACTACTTGGACCTTTTGTGTACGTTTTGTTATTTGAATGAACTGCTTGAAAAAGTGATGGCTATAATGAAAGAAACTAGAATGGAGAAGAAAAAAAACCTAAAATGCGAAATTGTTCTGATGACTGATTTTTTGATAATCATTTTTATAATTGACTGGACAGTACTAACAGAAATGAGCATTGTGGAGAGATGTCAGTGCTACAAATGTAGGCTTTTAAGCGAGAAACAAAATGCCCCGAGGTTTGAAAATAGCTTATCCTTTGCTCTTTGCTGGGTTTCATGTTAGTCCAGATGTTTCCAAACAATTTTCAGTACATCAGRTTAGCTTTTTAAAACCTAAGCTGAAAGGATCTTTTGAATGTGTAGCAGAGGGTTTCATTTGCCCAGTAGCAKGGAATTTGTCCCCATATTGGACAAAACATAACTTTTCTAGTATGTAAAGTAGAGGGAGGGAGGAAATATTCAGACATCTTGTACGCATTCAAAGCTTGAGAAGCCAACTATTGTAAAGGTAAAGTAGTAACGAGCCTGGAATCACAGGCTTCTTTCAAGTTTTCTCTGTTTYCCCAGTGAAACAGTGGAATAGCTGCAAATCTGCAAGGATCTGCACTGTCTGTTTTGGGAGCACCTTAGCCATGGCTGTTGAATAGGCTCACAATTCCTGGGGAAGGGGCAGGCTTGTACATATACCAGATTTAAAATAATAATAATAATAATAATTCTTATTATAACAATTAAGGGTTTTGTGGCTCTGTAATGTTCTGAGACAATGTAAAGGTACATCCTCAGAAATCTCCTTAGTTTTTCAGTGCATCAAGAATGTTTTTGGTTTAAAAAAAAATACTAAATTTCAAAGATCATTAAAAAATATTTTCTGTTGAGAGCTACATTGTGGTAGTTACAGGGAGGTTCACAAACACATTCCTTTGYTACTGTTAGGTTTTTGTGTAACTCTTCACTGCTCACCCATCTAAAATGAGGAGGAGAAGTGTCGGAATGTGGGAATTTTCTTTTTTTAGGTTTTGAATGTTTTGAGAAGTTATAAGGATCAGGAGATGGTAAAGTGTGGAAGAGGGGAGGAGGTAAAGAGGTGCTGCCRTTATGAGGACTCAAAAGCATAAATGAAGTGTTTATTAACTCTATTGTGTGTTTAGCTCCTGCGGGTTTATCCGAGAAGTTAATTTGTTTATGTTGCTGTTACTTCCTTGCACTTTGCTGTGAATTGCTGGGCATTCCTTAAATCGAGTTTGCAAGGGTGATGCTGAACATAAGGCCTGGGAGCAGGTGCCTGTATCTCCAGCAATGGATCTCACTTAGCCAATATTATTTTACTGGATATTTTTCTCAAGATATTAAGTTCAGTCTTTAATACTGACAGTCAACTAGAAAACAGTCTTTAGGAAGTCCACAATTTGTTTACTGCTGTTTATTTAACCTTTGTGTAGAAAGACAACTCATGTCCTTTTTAGAATGCTGTACTTGCCTATAGTAAGTGACAAGCAYGTGGAAGAGGAGGATTTGGCATGTTTTTGTACCACTCTGCTGGTGCTTGGGAGGTGGCTGCGATGCAGCAGTTTGGGAGGATTTCTTTTCAGGATGTGCAGGGAGCGGCTGTTGAGCCTTGCTGAACATCAAAACAAAGGTGGCGAAAAGGATTGAGGTTAGATTTCCACTGCTGTGGAAGTCTGAACTATGCTATTAAAAACATTAAAAGGAGGGGCAAAAATAAACACACACTCTTATAAATCTCTTTTTTACCTTACAAATCTCTGGGAACAAAGCTGCAGTTGTTGCAAATGCTACACCTGAGAGATCACTCTAGGGCTGGATTGGCAGAAGATGTGAACGAGCCTTCAAAAGGGGGGTGGGGGGGAAGAATTAAATGAGAATGAATTAACCTCTGCCTTGTAAGCTGTCTTCCTTTTTCCTTTTGAAGTGTCAGTTTATGGTTTTGATAAATGTCAGAAGCATCCTACTCAAATATGATTCTTCTCCGTTTAATCCAGTGTTGTTAATTTTTTTCCTCTCCTCCCCCCAAAGATTACTCTGTCCTTATTCTGGTTTCTGATCAGACAAGTGCTTGAGAAATGGGATGGTTTTGACAGCAAAATGTGTTTCTTATTGAATTAGTTTCGCGAAGGAACTAAAGGTGGGAGATGAGGTTATTCTTTCATGCAGTTTGGGAAATTCATTAACTTAAAATAAGAAGTAAATATTCTGCCTTGCCTCCATACTTTACTTCTACATTTTTATTACTATTAAAATATATGTATTATATTTTGCATAATTGACTGTTATTGTGTTTCACTGGTAAATGGCATACACATATGCAAGCTAGTTGCCTGTACCCAATTTTTCTATTCAGTACCTGATACACCAATAGTTGTGGCACAGTGTATTTCAATAGACTTTATCTACTCCCTACCCAGAAGAAAGGCTTATCACACAATGATTGTGTGATAATTTTGTAGGAAATATGAATTAAAGCAAAGTTACCATTTCTGCCAAGTATGTTAATGTATTTGATTCTGAAGTTACCTAGTAAGAATTGCAGTCTCTTTGTCTTTTTTTCCGTCTGTTCTGAATAACCTGTTCAGAACGTCTGCTTTTAGGAATGTGATCTTTTTTKTGTGTGTGCTTGTGTATTTGAGGTTACTTAAGGGACAAGGGTTTCCTGCCCCAAGATCCTGGGGCAGGAAAGGGAGTACAGATTGGCCGCTTGAGGTTGCTTTACTTTCTAGAAAAAGATTAAATAAGTCCTGCGTTGACACTGAGAAGTTGTAGTCGTGGACCAAGACAAGTATGTTTGTGTCGCACAATCCTTACACAGAACGCATAGACCTTGTATATGAGACTGGGGAGAAGTAGTAAATAAACACAGGCTAATCTGGAAGTAAAAGAATTAGAGGGCAATGTTCATTAGTGCAGTAGGGAGCAGTCACAGGTTATGATTGTTTAATTAGGTAGACATTTTTGTATTATAAACATCATTTCAAAAGAGAGCCTTAGCTGAAGGGGAATAGAGAGGGAGACCTCTGTTAGGTCTCTATTTAGAGGTGTGTGTGAGATTCTTGGGTGACGAGACTTTCTTGCTGTCAGTGAAAGCATTAATAGCATCTCTTTGTTCACACATCTCTTCTTTTGCTTGAATTACTGACTTGAATGAGGTCTAATGATGATGTTGTGCCCACATGGGTTTTGCATTTCTCGTTACATTTCTCTTTTCAATTGAGTTTTTCAACTTAGAAGTATACATTGTGTTTATCTTGTACATATTATCTTGCAAAATTATACAGAGACTTTTAACTTGAGACAAGTTGAAGGTACTGAAGAAAGTTGCCTTTAATCTCAAAGTAGAGGGGTTAAATTACTGTGAATATAGTAGATATATATTGCATGGTTTGTCTGGTTTGTCTAATTTATTATTTAGAAGGTCACTAACACCTATTATCGACTATTAAAATTATTATTACTAGAAAGATAAATCAGTAGACTAACTGGTCATATAAATCATCTGTAAAGCAGGAGCTGAACCGAGGTTATTCTGAGGAAGGGGAAGAGCCCTTGCTTGCACTCGTGTTATGTCCACTTAGAAGGAAGAAATCAGGTGGCCAGGTCACAGTGCAGTTAGGAAATGCAAATGCCATCAGGTATGGGGGGAGAAGATGGTCTAGTTTTCTCCTCTTCTTTGAGAATGAGGTTCAGTCTACAATGGTTAGTGAATATGGGGAAATAAAAACTAACAATAAAAATAAAATTTTAAGCCTTTGCTGTCTAAGCATGCTGTTTGCGTGCTGGCTTGATTAGRCTTCCTTCTCACATGACAAAGCTGTCCAAAAATCTGTTTTGTGTGTTAGGTTTGTTTGATTTGATGAGCTGTCAGACTTGGATTCAAGCTCTGTGCCGTCCCCGTCGCCCTGTGCTACCTCAGCTCCTCCTCATTACTACTGGCAGGCACCCTCGCCCATTACCGCACGGAGCCCTGCTTTGCAGTGACAGGTAGCTGTTATTTATGGCGCTGTTTAGTCAGGCCTCCTCGCTGTAGTAAGAATGTTCATTCTGCTAAACTGCAGGGCGGGCGCCTGGCCAGGAGCTCCTACCTCGGCTGCAGATCGCTGAACAATTTGCATCTTATGAATTGGAGCCCAAAGTCRTGTTCATTTAATCAACTGCTCCAGCGCAAACATAGATGAAACCACCAAGTGATTTCTTTGGCAAAAGGCAGTTCATGTTTTGTAACTCTGGTYCTGTGCAGTTTTCCCAGGGGAATAACCTCTGCTTTTATCTCATTCCTAGAGTTCTCTTGCATGAATAGAGTTTTATGAATTAAACCAACAATATATTTTTATGGTTCTATTTTAAAACACTGAAAGAATTGTCCCTGAAAGTTGTACCTTAAGCCATAGCAAGGGGGACATCTCCTTTTCTTTCACCTACCGCCCACCCTGCACCCCATTTCATAGTGCCTGACCTCTGATTCAACTAATGCAGTGGGAAACTGCAAGCTGAAAAAATCTCACAAGAGGGTMAGGCAAACATGGGAACTGGTGAAACGGGAAGGAAGATGCTAGTGCTTTGAGCAGTAACAAATGGGTAGACTGGCTCTAGCATGGCAACTAAGGTGGCTCTAAACATACAGGATGTTACTTGAGCAGAAGTCACTGCATGCTCAAGAGGGTTATGTGGTGAGTGAACTGAACATTGGAAGGACTTCTTTCTGCTTGGGGCTGTTTCGGGGGCCCAGAGCGGATGCGGGCCAGGCAGTTGATTTTGCAGGTGCTGCTCTTCACAGCCCCTCATAGTAGTGTTATCCATCTAGAAGGACTCCATGGGGAAGAAGGCAAGGATCACATGGGCATGCCAGGCACATGGGCTACCTAAGTTGCTAGAGCAGGAAAGGACTGAGTAGTTCCCCAAGGAGCTGAGCCTCTCTTGGGACTGGTAGTGAGGGGTGAACTGAAAAAGAATACAGAAGAAGTTGTGCTTAGCAAGATGAGCAAAAGACTCTTGGGTAATTTGGGCCTCTCAGTAAATGTGTGGAAGGGAATCACGCTTTCTGACTTGGTTAAAGGAAGAAGTCCTGAGGAGGAGAGAATTGTGCACAAGGGCAAAATACACATGGGGATGTCAAAAAGAGATTCTGTACAGCTGAAAAAACATGTTCTTAAATTACATGCTCCTGTAGCATCTCTCTAAAGTTCAAACAATTATTAGAAGAAATAAACTATGTTTATGCTTGAAGACTATCAATATGCTTCCAATACTTGAGGAAAATATCCCAAAATAGGAGTGCATTGAAAACTGGGGTGCTTAGGCTGCTTGGTGATGTGATTGAAGAAGGATACAGAGTTTGGAGTTCTAAACACACAGATCTAAGTAGAGCACTTAAAGTGGTTACCTTCAAGTCAAAGAGGATCCTTTAGGTTTAAGCTGTAGGAATGAAGCAGTAGAAATATTCTGTAAAAAGGCTGTAAGGTTTCTGTGGGACTCAATCCTCTCCATCCATAACTTGCTCTTCATTTGCATGCAAGAATAATCCCACTGAAGTCCAGTGGGAATTTTTATGGACATTAACAACTCCCTATTTGGAGGTTTTTCACTAGAGAAGCACCTGCAATTAAAATTGTAGGTGATAGTGATGCTGTTGTATGACATTAGGAAGAGAAGGAGAGGGAGAGATAGAATTGTAAAATTCCAAGATATGTATTTTGTTTACTTATGCATTCAGCATTGGACTCGAGCTGTGCAGTCACTGGCCCTGCTTTTGTTTTGGGAGGAAATTGTCTCATACAATTATTACATTATTTTCAAAGAAGCATAAGGAAAAGGTTGAAGTCTTGACAGCTATGACAAAGTCTAGTGCCATAATGTGTCATCAGATAAGTGCTACTGTATGGTCTGTGGCAGTCAGCAAAGCATGGCAGCCACTATTTTTGTCAGCTTTAAAAGACAGGAAGTGTTACCCGGAGGGGAGAGAATATCAGAAGTTGACAGCCTGGTAGACATCTGGGGTTAAATGTCATCTTTTGAATAGATTTAACTTACGTATTCATTTTATTTTGTGTACCAAGTCCTGAAATTCCAGTCTTCAAATATTTATTTTGCTGTTTAATAGCACTTAAAGCATTGTGTCCGAGAGGAACAAGGCAAAGTTTCCTGCGAGAGCGAAATAGGTAAAAGGTTATGTGAGAATTTGGAATAGCTGATTATTATTCTTTATTAATAAAACAAACAACAGCTGTTTTTAGTGATAACATATATTACTTGAATTCTTCTTCTACTAAGTGAAATGACTTTCAGATTACCTAGACTTGCTGTTTTCTCTCAGTTTTTGTTTCAGTTTAACCTTTTAAATTAAAATCTTCTGACCCAGCAGGGTGTTTCATGCAATTAATGTAAATAGTTCCAGTACTTCTTTGACTACATGGTGATTCCTTTCATTTGAGAATCTGATTCATTATTTTGAATATGTCATTGCTCCCAGATTCCTTTACTTGGTGTGTTTGATAGTCTCAGCAGCAGCTTTGAAGAGAGTTGTTGCACTATTTGAACTTTGTTATTTATTGTGAGGCAAAATGCAATGAGGGACTATGATGAAAAATGCTACAGATTTTATGAGTTTTTTGCTTCTTTTGGGCAGGTTCTGTTTTTATAGACTTGTATATTGCTMTTTCTGGAGTAAAATCATTTATTTATTTTAATTTAAACAGATTCTTGAAGATGCAGAGGCTCAGCACTTGTTCCAGTCCATCCTTCCTGATATGGTGAAGCTGGCACTTTGTCTCCCTACTATCTGCACGCAGGTAAGTAGAGCTAGCTGAGAGCTCTGTGGCAGGCTGCCTTTCTGCAAAGGATAACTAAYGGCTAGGGTTGAAATAGCAGGGCCGTGTTATGTCCCTTAATAAAGATTATGGTCGAGGGTTAGGTAGTCAAATGGAGGATACTCCTGTATGGGATATAACCGAACGCTGGGGACAGGACCCTTCACTGCCGTATTTTTAGCCTGAACTTTAGTTACACCTTACTTTCTGTCTGGTAGAGATGCTTCCTGTTTTTCTTTAGTGAAACTGCCACAGGACTTCTCCGTTTTTAAATCAATTTTAGCATTTGAAATATTTCAGTCATCCGAAAATATCTGACTCTTCCTTTTAGATCTTTTTTTCAATCATATAAGTGCTATTTGCATAAAGCCTTCCTTTACACCTGCAGCATACTTTGTTCTCGTCAGAGCCTTACAGTACTTCTGCATGTACAGCCCTTAACTAATTCTTTGCAGTTATTATGGCCATCAGTCCTGTAGATGCTAAAGCTGATAAAGGGTCTATTGCTGTGAGTAATTCCACTGGAATTAATAGGACTGCTCAAATAAATGAAGATGCAGTGTGTGATGAAACATGAGCAGGATTGAGACACGTTTATAAGCTCCTTTGTCACAGTTTTCTATATCAGTTTTCTTGGACTAGAGCAGGAAAATCTCTCCATACTTTAAGGTGCTGAAGGAGTATCTTCAATTAGACATACTATTTCAAACGACATAGTTAAAATTTTCTTTTTACTTGATGGGGGAGGCTTTTGAGTGTTATAAACTTTCCAAGTATTAAGTTAAGCACAAAACTTGAATTTTGTTCAGTAATGCTTGTTATGAAGATGATGCAGTATAAGTGCTTATTATGAAGATGATGCTTATTATGAAGATGATGTACTGCTAAGCAGTATAAATGCTTAAGAATTTCTTTCATAAGCTAAATAAATGTAAAGCTAAATTTGATGTTTCAAATCCATATACCATCCAAAATGCCCTGTTTTTGTAGGCTTATAGAATTAACTAGAGCTTCTCATGCTCTCTTCCCTTCCACCTGTGTGACCTCAGTCATTGCAATACAACTTATTAATTAAATAGCCAGAAGAGTGAAGGAGATTCAGAGAATATCATAATTGCAAGAATTAAGGAGAATTTTCTTGCTTGTTTTTGGAGACTTTTATGTCGGTTTTGGGGCCGTGTATTCCATAGCCTAAAATTAGGAGCAGTTTCTGTCCTCACAAATGAAATGTAGCTTCTGCACTCCCCTGGACACAGGGCGAATGGTGACAGAGAGTGATGGAAGAACGAATTCCTATCTTACTACCRAGTAGATTTGTTGTAATCATTACTGGGCTGTTTACTAAGGAGTTGCCTCTTTTTAAGAAGATGGAGCCTTCAATGTGGTGAGGGAAAATTCCAAATGAGGAGACTAGAGCCTAGTAAAATGAAGGWCACTTTAGCTTTGGGGCTTTTTCCCCTTTGTTTTTTAATCAAAGAACCTTTGTCTAGAGSAAAATAAGCTCCTCAAATTAAAACCAATATGAAACTTTGTTTCTTACTCATTCTGGTTATAAAAGAAGTGCTACCTGTGTTGTTTCTGCAGAGATTATTAGTCTATTTTTTGAGGGAGGATAGAAGAAAATGCAGGTTGCAGGATGAGAATTATTGGAGTGACTTCCACCTTTCTTTACAACGTGCAAAATGTGGTGGGGGTGTTTTTATTTCTGTTTTTAAGATTCCCCAGGATTGYAACATACTATCTTGTTCCTTTCTCCCAATTTCCACTATTTTTGTTTGATAAGGAAAAGCAAGAAAACACAACTTATTGATTAGAAATCTGCGGTTTGTCAGGCAAGCTTTTCCCAGTCATCTCGTTTTTGACTTTAATGGTGCTTCTGATTTAAGGGTACACCAGTAACCTAAATTACTCTTGTTCTAATTTAACAAATGCAATTTGGTGCTCCTGTGTTTTTTCTCTTAAAATTGGTAAGCTAATTACTTTTCTTTTTCTCCCTTCCTTTCCTCCTGCCCTTCTCTTCTTCCCCCTCCCCGGCCTTTTGTTCCCACTTGGTAGCCAATACCTCTGCTGAAGCAAAAGATGAATCACTCGATCACGATGTCACAGGAACAAATTGCTAGTTTTCTGGCCAATGCTTTTTTCTGCACTTTTCCACGTCGCAATGCCAAGATGAAGTCCGAGTATTCTAGTTATCCAGATATTAACTTCAACAGGTATGACTGGTACGGCACTCTGAAATAATTGGACCTAATGACACTTGAAAGGAGGTATTCTTGTCATTTAAAGGAGAAGCCTGTCTCTCCTTCCACCTTTTTTAAAACTATTGTTACTAATGCCAATAGATTGTTTTGTATCTTTTTGTTTTTTTGTGTTTAGGAGAGAAGACAACTTTATCACTCAGAAATAAGAAAAGATTTTATGGTCTAAAGATGTGCTTTAATATTCTCATCTTTTTTTCATTTTATCCCACCTCTCTGTCTCCCTCCTTCCATACTCTTACTCTAACATAAAAAGTTGATATAATACCCTACCTCCTCGCAGCTGTTCATCTCAGAAGGGTTTATTTCAGTTTCAGTTGTGCCTTGGTTGCCCTATATGAACTTATTGAATGTCAGTGTGGGCCGACAGTGTTTCGGTTTCCTTTGTGTCAGTGGTGATCAGACCTTCAGGTCAGATCAGTAGGACTTGTCACTTTAGTAACTAACTATGCAGTCTTTATGAGTTCAAGGCATTTGTGGAGCTACATGGTTAAGTAAACCTGCCGTTTTGGCCACAAGTTAGCCTGAAAGGTTTTAAAACCACAACAAGAGTTTCATTAAGTATATTCTGATTTTTGAACAAACCCTTACCCTTTTTTCCTCAGTTCTAGTTTAAACACAGATTTTATTTGGAATATAAATGAGGAAGAAGCTCCTCTGTTGAGTAAAATAGTTCTCTTACACGCTTGTACCTTTAAAATATGAAAAAGTTCTTGTTCTTCTGGGCTTTTCCATTAAAGTCAGTTTTTCTTGCTTTGTCACTGTTTTCATATGTAGCGTATATGCCTTAAACAATGGAATGAATTATAAAAACAGTGTTGCCTCTGAACCAACACACTTGGTATTTGTATCATAGAAGTTGTGCTATACTTGACCTTTCCAGAAATAATTAGTCAGGTAT
This sequence comes from Nothoprocta perdicaria, assembly GCF_003342845.1. Lineage (NCBI taxonomy): Eukaryota > Metazoa > Chordata > Aves > Tinamiformes > Tinamidae > Nothoprocta > Nothoprocta perdicaria. The sequence goes on along the minus strand of NW_020455555.1, from coordinate 1,710,648 downwards.
GATGATGCACTTAATGGTTTTGGCTTTTGATGTTGTTACGAGCTAGCACAGGGTTCTCTGCACTGTGGTTTTCGAGAAAGAAACACAAAATTATTCTGGGAAAAGGCTTGCTGGCTTGATGTTGATTTCAGAAGTGCAGGGTGGACATCCATGCTCCATACAATTCAACAAATTTTCTGCAGTGACTTCATAAAAGCAAAGAAAAAAGGTAGAGACTCATTCATTACTCAATATTTATGTTCAGAGCAGTGTAAGAAGAGCTACACAGCTAATGCTGTGGTGTGAGAGTCCTGTTTGCACAGTCTATGCACCTAAAGTTGAATGTTTTCTTAAAGAACTTAAAAGGTACCATTTTTTCTCAAATTTAAGCTTGCTGTAAGTCAAGCTGTTCAATTATCAAGTAGAGAATAAAAGATGAAAAGAGATTTTTTCAATCCTGGGTTAAGTTTATATCCTCTGAACACTGCACAGCAACGTGAAGTCAAAGCAATGCAGTGTAATGGTAGCAGTTAACTCAGCCTAATGTTTTGAACTACTTGTAAAAAATTTGACAAGGTATAAGATAAATAGTCAACTGTTATGGCCTCAGACAACAACAAATGTTCAAGTAATAAGTGTTCAGGATTTTCTGCCTAATTCTGGTCAGTCTTCCTCTTTTTTTCTTAGCCTGTGGCTTCTTAGCCCATATAGGATGGTTGCTATAAACTGAAGTCAATTCCTACAGTATTCTTTAAAAGGGATGATACAGCAGACAACATTCAGACTCTCCTCTTGCATTATGTATAAGGTAACTGAGGACACGTAAGGTAGAATACAACCTTTATTTGCTTAAGTGCAGGAATATTGTTGCCATATTGTTGGAGAAAAGACAAGAACCTGATGTCCTCTGGTTCCTCAGGATTAAAAGAAGCTGATTTCCGTATTTGCTAATTTATGGCTGGTCTGTAACAAGTATAGTCTCATTTTATTAATGCTTCTTTTGTACAATCATTTGTTGGACCAAATACAGTATTTGTTCTTTGTGTTAATTTAATGAGCAGGACAGTGAACAAGAAGAGATGAAAAATAGAGGTGTGACTCACAGTGAATGAAGTGAATGTGCCAAAAGGGATTAATGGCATAAAAGCAAAAGGAGATTGGCATGAGTGAATGATGGAGAGACTACTGCAAGATTTTACACCACTTCTGTCATGCTATTTCATATAACCTGACTTAGTTTAAATCTAAAATGAGAGGGAAAGGGCAGGAGGGTGGACAGCATCCCATTTCTTTCCCCTCTGTCAGTTCTGTCGTTTTTCCTCTTGAAAATATAGCCCTTCAGTAGAAAGGAAAGACCATAAAATATCATGTTTCAACCATTATCTCAGATTTGTAAAGAAGACAAAGTTTGGCCCATTGCAGTGTATATTTTCAGCTTCTACAAAAAGCCTTTCACAAAACTGGATATGTTCAGAAGACAGTAGGCAATGGCTGAAATTGCATTTTTTTGAGCCTTCTTTCGTTTATAACAATGTTTTCATTTAAAGGCTTTGGAGACTATTCTTCTGCTCTGTTTAGAGCTGGACACAAGAGACGGTGGTGCACAGCAACCCTTTCTCCCCTTGGTATTATAGTCCTCCTTTTCTTCCAGGCTTCGCTCTTTCCCTCATGTCATTTGTCTGCTGCACGACTGTGGGTGAATTATTTTGTTCCTTTGGGTACAACGACATCACGTGCTGTCAATCTGTAATGAGGCAGGATTGCTGAGCGCAAGTGAGCACTGATTACACGAGTGCAATTTTTTAAGCAAATATGGTTATCCTAAATTATGCATGCCCTTTCTGAGTTCATATCAAAGGCTTGATAAGCAGGAAAATATTTTTGTCCTCCCTTTTATCTTAAAAACACATTGTAATTGTAGACAATTTCTCTTGAGTGTTTTCAGTTTTATGCAGCTGCTGTTGATCAAGTCACATTATACAAACTTAAATATTAACATGTTATTAAATAGTTTTAATCCGATATTTAAATAGCATATTGTGATTTGGATCCCTCTCCTCGCTCAATACAAATCTTTTTGACAAAACAGCAGGCACAAAGCACAAGAATTTAGTTTACCCCTTTCTCTAGGAACAGTTTAGCAGTGCACCAGGGCTGGACCCTGCTAGCGCAGTGGAGAGGCCCCATTGCCGAGATGCTGGTGCACGCCGATAACCGAGACTGATGGGAGGGAAGAGCCTTTTGTGTGTTAGCATCACATAAACCAGCAGGGCTTCAGCCTTCTTCTCCCTGTTGGGCTTGCTCAGTGGGCACAAGGAGAGGGAGAGTTTCTCTTGGAAACGGGAGCCCTCTGGTTCAAGGGTCTTGTGCCACTGCAAAAGAATGTTACAGAAGTTACAATAACTCCTTCCCTGTTTTGCTTTCAAAAAAACTAAGCAAGTTACACTGGACATATTGTGCATTTATAGTATTACASTAGCTGTCATGAAAGTTATTTAGATCATATTTGTAATTAAAGATWGTATGTAGTAAGATATACCTGGTAGACCTTTTGGCACAAAGTAAGGCATTTGGTCCGAAAACAGAACTGCCACTGCTCCACTAAGACTGAATTTCTTCGATCGTGTCAAGCAACTGATTGGAAATGAGGAAAAGAAAATACACTAGTTAAGATATATATGTATTTTATGGAATGTGTAATATATGAAAGGAAATGGGTAAACTGTATAGTACATTTATAAAGGAGAATTGAAATCTAATTTAGCAGTAATGCAATAGTCTCTTCATAAACAACATCAATCCTKCTGTGCTAATGACTGTTCGCTGGGGAATRTGTTATCCGGGGCCTTTGAGAGACCTTGGTTTGGACTGAGAGATGCATCGTTCCTGGGTGATTCTAGGTTTTCTCYCTGCCTTAGGTTTGTGTTCTCATTAGCCTTTTAAATAGAGCATTGTTTTCTGAAAAATTTCAAGTGAACACTTGTACACAGTAGATGATGATTTACTCTTTAAATAGCCAATTTTAAAAGGAAATTAACCTTAACATGTCCAATGTAATTAATTTGCTTTAGTGATTAAAACACTGCATTGATGTCTGAATACTTCTTTGGTAAATTACTAAATATGGTAATATAATCATTACTAAATACGGTAATATAATCTACTATTTAATTGTATTGTGGGATGGCTCTTGCTTTAGATGCTCGATATAGAACATTTTAGCTTGCTGTTCTTTGGTCATTGAATGCTTGGAGTCAGCACCTTTAGATTGTGTCAAAGTCAAGATGTGATCTTAAGTATAAATCTGATGAGTATTTAAGATTCTTAGATCATCTCTTCCTAGAAACAGCTTTATAATCTCAGTACTCCAAATTAAACAAAAATCCTCYCCAAAAGACCACAGAGAATAGGACTGGATATGAGTGTGTGAGAAAGGAAGAATATCAGAAAGTTGCATGCTTTATTTCTGTATTTTTATACAAATCTCGATGAAAACTCACTATTTATCCTAAAAATGATRTTCTGATTGAACTTAAGGATGTTGAAGAGGTTCAGTGTTCTGAAATAATATCAAGATGACAAGCTGAGAACTATGATATTTGACAGTAAGTAAGAAACTGTCAGTGAGATTGAATTATTGAAAGTATCATTTTCTTTCGTACTTGGTGCCAAGGGGGTTCAAAGCTTCACTTGCTTTGTGCATAAACAAGGAAATAAGCAGGAGCTTAGGAAGTCTGTGCTCTTAGCAGGGCACTAGACGAGATGTCCTTGTCCATATAATGTCTACACCTAATTTGAAATATGCATGTGGCTAAAGCTACTTTGAGCACAATTGAATCAAAACGTCAAGTAATGTGATAGAATCAAATGGCAGTGAAAAGTTTTGGTCAGCTTTGCAAACCAACGCCTGCTAATTCTTCATTACAAATGTGAAACAGTTTTTGGAAAATGAGAACTTTTTTCTTCTCCTCTGTTCTTACAACTCCTTAGGGAAGAAAAAGTTGCAAGAGAAGTAGAGGTGCTTCTGTTTCCTTGCCTGGGTAGCTGAAGTAATCCAAAATGTTTGGCTTTTTGTGCCATACAATACTATATTAGTTTTCCTTTGTGGTCCCATGTGGCAGTATGCAATGTTAGCAGTTTCCATTGAGCTTGCTAGCAATTGAGAATGCTTAGCAGTTTAATGAACGTAGCCGTTAATCATCTCGAGAGTGAGGCAAATCTGAAAGTAGCATAGGAAAGCGCAATATTTCCACTTCTGTGTGTTTGCCTCAATTAGGCTCAGGTTTGAATTGTAATGGGCTACAAAAATGAAGATATTTCTTTCTTCAAGTGTTTTGTCAGTCTGTACATTAAACCAATACTCTGCTTAATGATTAGCACTTTGAGGTTGAAAATCATTTCTCTTCTGTATTTTCACTTCAGCCTTAGCTTCTCCCTTTTTTCTGCTCCATCTTCTTACCGGGGGAAATTCACCTGTTTTTACCTGTTCCTTACAAATCCTTGTTACACTTCTTTTTGTAGGGAAAAAAAAGAGTTTTGTCAATGTCTTGCATTTGTTTAGATGCAGTGTTATCTTTATTGAGAACATAGCAAAAGGCAAGAAACAATGCAGTTGGTCTTCAGCTATAGCAGAAAGGCTAAAGACACTTCAGGTTTGCTCTACAGGCTGATTTTACAAGTTGGGACACCTCTGACTGATTTATTTAAGCACACACTTGCAGATGGCCTCTGTGTCTGCCACTCGCTCGTGGATGGGAAGTTTATCCAGCACACAGCAGCATGAACAACATCTGCGGATCTTGCAGATTCTTACAGGGGCGCTGGTTTTGGAGGCATGTGACACGTGATTTCAGTTTAAATACATTATCGTGCCCTTTTGGTAAGAAACATTCAGAGGATGTTCAGCCTGGGGATGGAAATACCATTATGATAGTACTTACTGCTATCTGGGGGCTTAAACTTCATGATTGTAGTGGTTCTTTCTGTGCTTGTAAAAATTACTGAGGCCAGTTWTTGGAGTAACATCAAGTAATCATTTAGCTCCTTGGAAACAAATGTTACAAGTAAGCTATTGTATTGCATTATCCCTTAATCAGAAGCAATATATTTTGGAACTGTTTGCTTAAGATGCTTCAGCTTTTCCCTAGTAAGCTGTATCTATGTCAAGGTCATTTTTGTGTAGCACTTAATGTTATTAAATCATCAAGTGGATGTTGCATCATTTGAAATGCACCCTTTAAATACTTTGCAGATTTGCCATGAGGTAATGAGGTAAATCTGTGCAGCACTCTGTGCTTTATTTCTGTGTATCTTTCTCTGCATTTTCCTTGCGTTTCTTATTCTTGGAAATAGCACACTTGTGCAGTAATGCTGAAATTCCCATGTTAGTTCTTCATTGCAGAACTCTAAGRTAGCTTGGTTTTCTGCCACACTCTTTTTTGTCTCTGTCTTCAGGTACAGCTTGTGGAAACCTCCTGGGTTGTTAATGTCCCTGTGATCCAGTTTCTTGGGAGATTTAAAAGAACATACGAAGCAATCGCATTCAACTGTATTAAGATCAGTAATTCTGATAAGTAATTATTAACTATAAGGGTTTAAGATTAGTTGGTGACCCATTAAAATCTATGGGGATTTTTCCAGTGTTCTTATGGTCTTTAAAACAGATTCCTACTGTTATCAGACAGTTTTGTTGCTTAGCGTATGTGTTTGAAGGAAAAGGAGTTCCCTGTCTAACTGTATGAAAATACACAAGTAACATTCTAGCCTTTATATATCGTAAGCTGGTATATAATAAGCATATTTGCAGAAGGCTATCTTTAATTTGCCACTAGCTCACTAATAAAGATAAATTGTAGAAGCCAAAAATACGAAATGCATCCAAAAAATCATCTAAGGCATGGTGCTCTTTGCAAGGCGTTTATCCAGCCTGTTACACGTGGTCTTCCTCTTACGAGCAAGTTCAGTTTAAGGCAAACACTGTTTGTGATAGATTTAAAGCTCTTTTTAGAAAAACTTGTGTTAGGGAATCCTGTTGCCTAGTATAGGGGGGGGAAAAAAGACAGAAGAAAAGTAGAAGAAATTTGTATATTTAACAATGAGAGCGGTAGTGGATTTTTCAAATAAAAATGCATCATATTCTATGTCTTAAGGAGGAAAAGTGAATCCTGGGAGAAGAGTGAAGGAGCTTTTGTGCAAACTGCAAATGCAAAGATACAGAAACAGGGCAAAATGCAAATAATGTCTGAATGCCACTGTTCCGTCTCTTCCATATAAGTTGCCTTGGAGATTGCTRCCTTAAGATCCATTTTAATATATGTTCCAAGAATGAAATCAGTATAAGACTTTTTTTTATCTTTTTTAAAAATAATAGCTTTTGTGACTTAATATTGTTTTTTAAAAAAGTAATCTCAACCATAAGAATATTTCATAAGAATTTTTTAAGTATTGAAGAAATCTAATTCATTTCAGTACCAGAAAGCTAAATTTACCGGACAGCATCCTGCTTTTAAAGGCAGGTTGGCATTGCAAAGCATGGAAACACTTTGTTGCRTCTTTTGCTTTATTTGCGGCTGTTTTTTGAAAAAAGAACTTACATCCTCAGGGCTGTATCAGACATCTCTTAGTGAACTTCCCAATTCTAAGGGTATTATTTCTGAAGTCCTCACTGTTCTTCCTCCCAGACAAATTCCATTATGTGTTGCCAATAACAATGCCATGTCACTCTATTAGGAATTAAATTAGGTAATGCATGTTCAAGTTGCTGGAAGATGGATGGTGCAGTAAAGTATTTCAACTAACCTTAAGAAATACATTCACTTAATGGCTAAAAATGGAATGCTTCTCTTCAATGCCTGGATTTTTACAAATGAATGTTAGAATAGCAGCAGTAGCCCTGTGGATAGAGGCTTTTGGGGACTGGCTGGGGCGAGGGGTTATTTTTCTTTAGATACAGTGCAACTTCTGAAGCACGGAGTGTTGCCTGTATTTCTCTGTTAATATCGGATGCTAAAAGACTCAATGTATTTCAGCTTGAGGTAATTTTTTTTCAATGCAAGCCAGACAGTTGCTAATAAAAACAGTTAAATCTTCCTTGCTTTCCTAGGATTGTCATATTGAAATATTTTAGATATTACGGAATTGGTGTAAGGGAGGTAGGCATTCCCTTAGCTAGCGTTCTCATCAGAAATTTAGCAAGTGAATAAACCTGTCACTCCTAAAAGCTAGCTCAGCTTTAGAGATACCGGTGTGGTGAAGAAGGCATTCTGGTTTGCATGGAGTCAGTGCCTTCTGATTTGTTTATCTTCTTTAAAAACTCCACTGGGACTTGCTCTTCCTGACCTTGCCTATTCTTTCCATTTCACTTTGTTACTTTGGAGTCTGTTTCTGCAAACAAATGTGTTACTTTGTGAACTCCCTCTTTGAACTCCRTGGAGCTACTTGGGTGAAAAGAAAAATAAGCCAGTGCCTCCTCTTGCTTTTGCATTTTGTTCAGGTAGAGATAATCCCTTCCAGATTGTACTGCATTGAGTGTTTGTATCAGGGCATGCTGCTTTTCTGTGCATGATTTCAAAGGATATTGGAAATATATCCTACTGGGGATGTAGAAATTCAGAGGGGTCTGTGGTGTTTTTTAGATATTTTTAGGGAGCAGAATAATGATCTTCAAAGCTTATAATGATTTGAATGGCAGAGGTGAGCAGATATAAAAATTTTTTTTTAGGAGTATGAACAGATATGAAACATTTTGGGGGTTAAGAATATGCTAACTGCTCTTTATGATACTTTCTGATGGTTTAGTGCTCCTGAATTTCAAGGGYACCACACAGAAGACTGTGCAGGGGTGCTTGTGCTTGCCAGGGAGCTGCGGGGCACGGGCCACCTCAGGTTCTGTGTCCCTGCCCAGGCCCAGGATCTCTCCACAGCTGGTGCAAAGGGCAAGTTCCTGGTAGCCTTTAGAGCTCAGGGTCCTGGCTATAGAGGCGCTGGGCTGCAGCTTGACACTAATACTGCTCTCTGGAAGGAGCTTCTGGACAGCCCTTCTGTATCGCATAATGCTGAGGTGCTTGACTTTAATGGGGCACACTGTCTTTTGGCTTGCATGCGTAGTTTATTCTCATGGAAATACTTCACAAGAGAAAAAAAAAAGTAAAAAGGTTGAAAAGCAAGTCATAATTTGTATGTAGCCTAATTACTATTCACTCAAGTCATCCTCTGCTTTTTGTTTTCCAGATTGTTTGAAGGACGATCACCAAGGAAGCCAGAGAAGCTTAAGACCCTTTTCTGTTATTTCAGGAGAGTCACAGAAAAAAGTATGTCTTTTAGTCCTTTCTTTGAGCTATAAAAACAGATGCAGGATGAGGTAAATCTTGTTAAATTTAGAAATGGCAATGAAACATTGTAATGGAAGTTTTTAACTGGTGCCAGCTTGCWGAGTACACTGGCATTTGCATTAGTGTAGCATTCTCCCGTTACAGATGATGCCTGCAGGCTTTTGTTTTGTTTTGCRTGGAGGTGGTTCTCTTTTCTTTCTTTTTGTGATATATGAGTGTATGTGTGTATGTACGTATATATACACACACATACACCTACTAAGCACACATGTGCTTAATATATACACCCYCTTGATGCAGTGCTTCATAGTGAGGATGCAGGGAGAACTTAGCAACATATKTAGTAAGTGCACGTACACAGATGAATACCAAGGTCCTGTTGTACATTTAAAAACCCTCAATGGAAATTCAGGTTTCCTGTTGTATGTCCATCTAATACATTGTCTATGAACTCTTRGGAGTTTTCCCTGTTTAAGTTAATATTTTGTATTTTCCCTTCAATTCTCCGAAAGGAAAGCTGTTGCRATGCTTTCCCAGGTTAAAATAAAATAAGCGATAGAGCAACATGTGAGATATGCTCAACTGTTGAGAATTAGCATGATATCTTCCTTGGTGTATTTACCCAGATCTTCCATTGTTACCGTAATGTGAACGTCTGCCACACTCAAATATTCATCCATCTTTATGAAAAAACTATATCAGAGTTTGTGTTGTATTTGGGAGGAAGGCATTATGCTCTAATAGTATCCATCACATCTGCAGCAATATCTTATTATAGTAATTTTTAAATTTTAGATTATTTTTCTTGACAGTTTCTCATTATTAGCTTCATGCTTTTCAAAGTGTTTGTTTTAAGCTATTAAGTAGAAATTCCCTTTGCTTGATTCAGTCTGTCTTAAGTATTTATATTTCTRCCACAAATTAAATGCAGCTACATGCTATTTAAGTTATTAAGCTTTAAGCAATGTTTATAGAATGAAATCTCTGAGGTCAAAAGTAAATTATGATCTGTAGATATGATTAAAAAATGTTGTGTGCTGGCACTCTTTTTTGTTTTATAGTTGAGTAGTAATGTTTTAATGCAAACCAAATCCTAAACTTATGCAGACATCCCTGCCCATGCATATGAAATCTCTTGGGGGTACACTTTATGAAAGTATTTTGTATTAGATTTCTTAATAATATAATTTCAAACAATATTTAATGAGATTCTTACATGCTGTCATCTTGAATTAAAAATTTGCACCATACCTTTGAAAGACCCTATTTCTTGTTCTTTTCTGTATAATGAATTAATAAGACTGAAGTAATGTAGCCCTATAAATTACTTTCATAACTCTTTATTATAAATGGTAAATGTATTCCTTGTAAGAGAATGCACAGGAGCCCATATAAGCTGAGGTATTTGTGCTATACTTAATTTGTTAAATATCACACAGTGCCCTTGAGGGAAAGCACTTGATTACTGCAAACTCTACATTTTTGAAGACCAAGCAATCCTTCATTTTCCTTAAGCCCCTATGATTTCTAAGAAAGTCCTACTGCAGGCTTAGTGTAGCAAAAGATTACATCTCAAATGCTGTTTTTTATTGGCATGACATCACCTCATAAAAGGTTGATGTTTTGTTTCTGTAGCACAATGGACCTCTTATTTTGCTGTAGTAAAGCAAGGAGAGAAGGTGATGGGGCATCTTCCCTATACTGGGTATTGACTCCCCTTTTCTTCTCGAGCGCTGGAGCTCTTCCTCATTGCAGAACAGTGAATTTCAGTAGCATCTGGGCAGGCCTGGACACAGCAGTGTGGGGAATCTACCAACACTGCGTCTTTGCTGAGACAGTTGGGGATGCTGGTGTCCCATCTAGGCACAGGCTGAGTACTCTGTGCATTGCCTGTAGGCCCAACACAGTGAATAGACTAAATCTCCGAGAGAGGACTTTTTTCTCCTAAGTGGCAACATGTTTTGCTCTCACTTCAACCATCAGTCCATTCAGTGAAGCTTACAATTTAAGTGAAAATCACTTAGAAAGCGGATTTTTTTTTTTTTCCTTTGGGGAAAGAAAAATATCCAGACTGCAAAGGGAGACAGCCTGGTTATTGGTAATATCTTATGAACACTTCAGTACTTTTGACTGATGCAAAGTGCAGAAATAAAAGGAAGCAGAAGCAGAGGGGTGAATGTTTTGCTCTTCGTGCTAATTGTTTTCAATTTGAGCCAGGAAGATACATCGGCTGCTTTTGAGGAAAGTTAAATTCTTATATTTCTGCCAGGAATTATATCTGTTGTAGTTCTAAAATCTTACCAATTAAAATAAGCTGAGGCCTAAATTTGTAGCAATTAATTTGTTGTCTTTGTGGTGTTCTGCCTGTAGAACCTACAGGATTGGTGACGTTTACGAGGCAGAGTCTCCAGGATTTTCCAGATTGGGGCAGGTAAGTCAAAAGTGCCATTAAACAAAAGAAATTGCTTAAATTAGTGATAGGCAATTCCCTAAGGAATTGATCGAGGCTTGGAAGTGTTGCAGGAAGCGCTGTTTGGTATGGGTTGTTACTGGGGAAGTTGGGAAGGAAGTGGCTGGAGTGACGGAAGCCGTTTGGGCACTCTGTGCAAAGGCAGCAGGYCTCGCGTGGATTTTGAAAACAGAAACACATCTTTGGTACTGTCAGGTGAATGGGGAATAGGAGCTGAGACTAATGGTGCCTTGATTTCAGGAATGACAATTAATAAAATAAAGTGGGATGGCCACCACAGAAAGATTGTTACAGCTTTCCAAATGGTTAACGTGTTAAGGTGGTAAACCTTGTGTGGAACTCCAATTTCAGATGTGAGGTTTTATGGTGAAAGATGTGGAGAAGCTTAGGGGTTGACTATGTTAAACATTAAATTCTTTGAGTGGCAAACACATTTCTTTAAGCAACTTTTAGCCGTCTTATGTTAGGCAGTATAAGAAGCTAGTGTGCTTGAATGGATTTTTCTTTTAAAATGTATATTTGTGTGTGTGGACACTGTAATCATCTTTTCTGTACAATATCTTTCTTCAATGATAAGGTCCCAGAAAAAGCTGACCAGATTGCATGTCACCTATGAAGGCACTATTGAAAGCAATGGACATGGCATGCTGCAGGTAAGCGTGTAACAATTAATGTGGCAGCTTAAAGTTATGCATTAATCCTCAGTTATTTAAATGATATTATGTGTCAAAACAAAACAACAGGCTTATTACAAAGTTCCCAAGTTCATCTAGTTTTGCAGATGTACCTGTTACACAACGAGCTGACAGAAAGAACAAGGCATAGACAGCTTTGGGTCTTGTGGTTCAACCAGGATCAAAGATTGACAAGCTGCAAGTTTCTGACTATGATCCTGAGCTGTCAAGATTTTTATTTATGTATTTATTTTTAAATGATTCTTGTGCCCCAGTTGGTGACCAGTTCAGTAGTTCAGAAGACTTTTTTTTTGCTGTTGCCAGCACCACTGTTTCAGTCTGGGAAACCAGTCAGCTATAAAAGAGAATGATAAGGAGGATGTCCTGTCCATATGTATATGGCAAGGTACATGTTTGAATTTCGCAGTTAGTTAAAGTTTGTTTGAATTTCGCAGTTAGTTAAAGTTTATCTTCCAGAGTTAAATTCAAAAAAAAAAAAAACCCCACAAGTTAAGAA
>NW_020455555.1:1669353-1698640 GCF_003342845.1 Nothoprocta perdicaria | reverse complement strand
AGGGGGTGGGGGGTGAGAAAATTGAGAGAGCTTTTTCTGAAAAAGGCGGCTTCCAGAGAAATAGCAGAAAGTTAAATTTTTCTACTAAGATAGTTACTGTGTAAATAATGGAAGAAATCCCCTTTATAAGTTAGAGAAAAAAAAATGAACTTGTTTGTGTAATCTTTTATCTTTCCTTTTTCTGTTGCTTTTACTTACTTTATATGTTTTGGCTGAAAATAGACATTTTTCACAAGGACTGTCAGTTGTGCTTTGTGCCTGTGGAGCAGTTGGGGCAATGGGGGGCTCTCTGTAGATATTCCTGCAGGACAAATAATAGCATAGTAAGTTGCTTAAATATCCGGGTTGACATCCAAGTAGCATAGGTCAAAAATTGCTCAGGAGTAGCAGGGAAATCCTGAACTTGAWGTGCTCACTGTTTAATCACTGTGAGGTCTCTCTCAAGTGATACCATCACTCGCAGGTGTTTTGTTCAGTATTTTTCCTAAGCTTTGAAATATCTCATGGCCTTATAAAACTAAGCAGCCARAACACACCGAAATCATTATAAACTCAGCAATTGCTCAGCAGTATTCCTTTTTCTCCTGCCCCCTAATCCAACTATCTCTAACTTCAAAGGAAAGAGGAGTTTAAATTATGCCATTGCATGCACTGTTTGCATTTCAGTAGCGCTCAGTAGAAATAAATATTGCCAAGAGACGGATATTTTCCCTCCCRGCTCCTCCAAGTCTTATCAAGCAAAGCAAGTGTCCAGGTGCACCGAAGGACCCTCCTTGCAGCAGGGAGCAGGACAAGCGGGGCTGCTYCCCCAGGGAGAGGCCCCGGGCAAAGGGCCAGCAGCCGGGCACAGTGACAGTGATGGCACCGTCTCTGCCGGGCTCGGTGACGGCACCGTCCCTGGATGGGTGGGAGGTGACGAGTCACTTCCTTGGGGTCAGAGCTGGAGTCTGGTCAGCAGGTTGGGGTTGGCAGAGGACAGGACAAGGCTGGAAATGGCCCCGCATCCCGTGGTGTTAGGGGAGCTTCTTTGCCTTTGACAGAGGGTGCTGGGGGAGGCTCAGCTGTGTCCTTAAGAGTAATGAGGGCCTATAGAGGCATTTGAGGGGCCCTGAATGGTGGGCAGCATTTCTTGTTGTCATTACTCTCTAATCACTTTCAAAATAYGTATTGTTGCTGCAAAAGCTAGTCCTGAGCTGCATTCTTTTGGGCAGAAACTTTAATGATCAAAATGACTTGCCTTGTACAAGTGCATTTCAAGCAGAATTCATAAAAAATTATTTCCAGGTATAGAACAGCTGATACAGGGGCAAAAATGCTTCAGGGTGAACAGCTTGTTCTGTTCTTGAAGGGCTGAACACCCTTCAGGGGCAGAAGCTTGTTAAAAGATAATTGATTAATTAGAGTCTGTAAAATTCAAGAGGAGAACATTGTAGTTTGCTCTTTCCTTTTTTTTTGCATTTATTGAAATAAGTCCTAAATATATGCTCTTCTTTTAAAAACAACAACAACAAAAACTTGCATCTAGGGCATTTGAGATGCAACTCTGTTTTGCTTTATAGTATCTCCATTTTCTAATTTTATATTGTCTTGGAAGAAGGAAAGGACAAATGAAAAGCACTGTCCTATTGCTTTTATTTTTAAGTAATAGTAGCTAAACAAAACTATAGCAGAATGGTATTGAAATATGTATGGGACTCTATTTACCTAGCTAAATGAAAGGATATTACAGTGTTTATTTATCTTATAATCTTCCTGAATATTTTTTGTTAGGTTGATTTTGCAAACCGTTTTGTTGGAGGTGGTGTCACTGGGGCAGGACTAGTACAAGAAGAGATTCGCTTTTTAATTAACCCAGAACTGATTGTATCTAGGCTCATCACTGAAGTCTTGGATCACAATGAATGTCTTATCATCACAGGTTAGTCTTTGTGGAAGATGTTTCATGTATCATTCTGGTTTTATGTCTTGTGTGTGTGTGTGCGCGCAYGCATGCATGTTTATAGATCTACTTCAAAATGAGTTTCAAAATGTTTAAGATGCTGGGAGTACCCTTCTCCTAAAGGTACTCCTAATGAGTTCCCACCTCCTAAGACTATAGGGTCTCTGTTTGTGGAGGAATTTTTTAAAAAGAAAAGATGACAGCAAGCAGTCAAATGTCATGAAACTTCTTTATCGTATATATTTATATGATTGTGTGATGGAAGTCTCAGCATTTTTAGCCCTAACTGAAGGATACCCTAGGGCAGTGTAAGTAAAAGATGCAGTTACCAGCTCTTAGSTTATGCTTCTGTTGTGCTGAAAGCAGGGGGTGCTTCTGTTCCCCCTGCAACCAGGAACGCTTGATGAGATCAGTGTGATTAAAAACTGTGTGTGAGAAGAGGAGCTGGCCTCTAGTTACCAAACAGAGGAAGAAATGGAGGAAGTATTTATTAAAAAAGTTTTCAAGTCAGTAAATGTATCTGAGAATATTTATCTTGTATCTTACATATTTCTTTTGACTGCCAATTAAACTCAATTTTTACACCAAATGCTTTTTCAGATTACATTGTGAGGCTGTGCATGGAGATGTGCTGTCTGTCCAGTGCTTCACTGACAGTGTTTTGGCTTTTGTTTCCACCTCTGTCTTAACATTTGGAATGTTTTATTATCCATCTAAGTGGATTAAAACAGCTAATTCACTGCTAAAAGGTTAGAGAGGCCCAGATAATGCTGTGTGTGTCTGTTCTACACCCTGCAATGTGGGGAGCAGCCGGATGCCTCCTGACGGAAAAATAAAGTGGCTATAATTTATTTACTGTAGGCAACAGCTCTAAAGAAATATTTGACCAGAGAAATCCTCTAGACAAATATTATAAGAGATTATGTATGCTTTATATTACTCAGATTKCTATAATAAAAATACTCTTGTGTTYAGTTACCTGAGCAGCCTCGCGAGGCAGGGCTGTGCGGAGGGTTTGGTGCAGCCCCCGTGTAAGAGCCCTTGGGGAGCGCTCGCTCCCGCCTCGCCGGCACGCACGGCACAAACCCGAGCTTGGATCCTCCAAACCCTGCCCTGCTCACCGAGCATGCGGTTGTATTGGGCAGAGCATCTCTTGGTCTCGGTCCTAACCTTGGTAATCTTCTGTGCCTTTCTATGAAAAATTTTTGAAAAATGGGCTTTTGTRATTAGTTTAAAAAACTGAGTCAAAAAATTCTTGGCCAGGCTTTTCTGCCATGGGTATGAGACTGTAATAGAATTAACATTGAAGTTTTGTCCTTTGCATGAGGCTCTTCTGGGGAACGTAAAAGTAGAGCGCAGCTATTCRTCTGTGTTACAGCTACTTGGGAGAAACAGCAAGTTCATGTTTTGAAAGAACTTCCTTTCTCCTAGGGAGAGGAAAAAAAGAAAGATTTGCAGTGAAAAGATAAAGGTGACTTTTTCACTGTGGTAGAATTCTTTCAGTTTTACTTTTTTTACAGTGTTTTGTAATTAATGTGTATGATGAGATGTTCTGCTACTCTAATGGGAATGGCTCTGCCATCATCTCTATTTCATCGCTGGCCCTCCTCCAGCTCGGTCCGTGGCCAAGGCCCCGCTGTGTGTCACCACCCTCTGGATAAATTACCTTCTTTCTATGCTGCGCCTGACTCCGTGCCCTAATGGGTATAACTGTGTAGCTTAAATTTGCAGAAGAGCCTGAGAAATTGGAAACAAATTCAATTCGTTGTGATTGCATGGGATCTGGCTAAGATCACTGCTGTAATGAGTATGGGGCTGGTCATGCAAYAGGCAAGTTCTCCAACACGGCAGCTACCTACAGACCTGTGAGCCCTGATGCTGGAGATTCCAGTGGCTGCATTTCTGCTATGTTTGCTCTGATACATCTGGTTTTAAGTACCAATATTCTTCATTTCTTTTTTATTTTTATTTATTTATTTATTTAATTGAGGGGAATTGGTGACGTTTTTCTGAGTTTGCACATAGAAAAGCAGGGTTAAGGGCAGATAAAGCTGCGGACTGTGACTCCTGTGAGCTAGGGTCTGAGCAACGGCCGGCGCTGGCTGCACAGGCAGCTGCTCCTGCTGGAAATCAGCCCGRGGCAAAACTGTTTCTCCCTGGATTGGTTTGTTGATTATGCCCAAGAAAAAGGGTGGAAGAACAGGGACCAGGAGGAGCTTTCCCTTACTTTCTGGCCATAAATGTCTGCTCATCTCAGCCTATGATGACTACAAAACTTTCTGGGCAAATAAGCACAAAACTATGCAGTGTTTTTCAAGTGTTCTTCCGTTTTGGTGGGTGCTAGTGCTGCTGTTATCTCTGCCTCCAGAGTGAACTTTCTAGCTCAGCAGCAGTGCTAGTAGGACTGTGTGTGTGTTCCCMCATCCCTGGGTACCTCATAACATCATACAGATTGATGCAAATTAAAAGTAAGATTCTGGAGACTGAGAAGCCTGTATTTATTTTTAGTCATAATTGCAGCTCCTTTTACATGGATGAGTGCTAACATCTGGCAATTTCCCCATTCCACTGCTTCTGTAGCTACTGCATGTTTTACTAAATGTATTTTTGAAAGTTTTTTGTATGTATATATTTTTTTCTTTTTGTCTTTGGGTGGACTTCTTTATTTTGTAGCTTCTTTTTAAAATTCTGCAAGTGTGATTGTGTGCTGTATTTGTGGCTTGGGGTGTGTGTGTTGTTGGGTTTTTTTTGTTTTTGTTTTTTTGTCTTCTCCCTTTCTATATTTTTATGGGAAGAAAGACTCACCAGAAATGTCTGCGTGTCTGATTCATTCCGTGTTCCTTCCGTTCCCCAAGCAGCAGCACTTTGTGATTCACAGGCAACAGTCCTGCCAGTTTCTGTCTGACCTCTTTCCAGAGCTTCACTCATCAGCCCATTGATTTTCATTAACTCTTGGTTTTGAGACATGAGTTTAGAGTTTGTATGATTTCCTTGTGTTTCTGTTACTGATTCATATATATATTTGCTTGTTTGTTGATGCTTTTGTCACCAGAAGCTGTACTTTCATAAAAATGAATGAAAACAGCAAGCTTTTTAAAAAACAAGGTTAACACTGAGATTGTCACTTAATCTATCCTGATGCAACACCTTAATAACTGTCTTCTCTTTTCACGTGCTAGACCCCAAAGGAAATCAGCTTTTATAAGCTGAAGTTTTACAAGATGGTTTCCTCTAGGGCTGTCAGAAAGGTCGAACATTTCTCTTGTGTGTCTTTTCTTACTATTTGCCCAAACACTTTTTCAAAACATATCAATAAATATAAATTTTACCTCAGTCAAGAAAAATATTAGGGAAGGCCGATAGCCTAAAATTTGATTTAGAGACTGGCTTCTGAATAGTTAAGCTGCTCATAGTTGTCTTTTGTGTCATCTGCCATTACAGTTTGGGGAACGGGAAGGTAAGTCTTGATGTGAAGTTTCTGGTTTGTTTGTTTGCTTTTCTTTCATAACCATCTCATTCATTTTGAGTAGCAACTTCTCAAAYTAGCCGTGAGGGGAGTTTGTGTGTCCCCAGTTTGGTTTTATCTTCTAAATAAATCTAGTAAAAGAAAGTATGAGTTAATAATATGGCACATGATTTTAAGGGGCACTGGCAAGTTAAAATGAACTTGGGTAAATAGGGAAAATGTTTTGAAAACATTCATCATTTTAAATATTTTTAAGAGTTTATGTTATGCTGAAAGCAAGCATTTAAATTTCCTTGTCAGCTGAGGTTAAAAATGTTCCTTATAGTTCAACATTTATTTTTCTATCTACAGATGGCAAGCCTGAGATTAAATTTAAGCAGTTGTGTTCTTAGTTTCACCCATCTTTGCAATGGTTAGGCAGGACTCTTGTGTTAGATGCTGTTGTGCTGTCATCTATTTTGGATGCTTACAGGTCTTTCCAAAACCCAATTTGCTGTTAGATTTATAGGCATAGTAGGTCCCACTGTGTGATAAGGAAGTTGTTTAACAGTTTTCACCTGGTTGATCTTGTGCCAAACTGTACCTGTTCGGGCTGAAATTTTCTAGATCAGGTATATCCTGCAATCCTCTGCTTTTGAAATGCAACCAAAAATAAGTCTGCTGTTGTGAACACAAAACTAGGGGAAAGCTTGTGGTGTTTTTCCTTAGGAGTATTTCCTTGAAACATTTGTGTGTTGCGAAGTTTTGAAGCAGAGAGCTGATGTCTGGCAAGATGGGGTGAAAGGGGGATATTGCAGCAGGCATGTGTCAGTTAAAATGCTCCCATTCTTGCTCTTGGCATAAACATTGAAGAAGTAGCTTGGACACTACATGTAATAGCTAAAATTATTAGGATTTTAATAAAAAGAAAAAAGGAAAAGAATTATTAAGTTTACTTTCTCACACCCGTTAATGCCTGACCACAGGGCTTTTCTTCGGCTTTATGGGTTTGGGGTTAGGCTTTTAAAAAGAAAACTGTTCTGTGGGAATGTACAGCTCACCAAAACCACTTTGTATTTTTATATTTTCTCCTCGTGTTTCCTAGAGCTGTCTTGTCARCTCTTAGCTAAACTGTGATGTAGCAGGGTTGCTATGTTTTGAATAAAAGAGTGACTATTTTATCATCCTGTTTGCAGGTAGTAGCCTCAAAGATGCTTCTAGGTTTGAGTTGTGCTAATTAATAACTTGTCATGCCGTGAGCCTGGACTCATGGCATGAGCGTGCCTGTATATAAGCGATTTGCTTAAGAATTTCTTTCTTTATCACTGCATTGCTACAGCTAGCATTTCCGAGGGAATGCTGAAGGTTAATAATATGCCTTTCTGTCAGACACTTTGGAGTTGTCTTCAGTTTTGAAGGCTGAGAGTTAGCGATGGCAGCTGCGTCGTGCAAGCTGAGAACCGCGCCTGCTGCTCCGCGTGCCCTTCCCTTGCCGCAGGGCCCGTCACTGCGTCCCGGAAAGCTCTCCCGGCGCGTTCCTCAAGCTTGCTTCTTGCTGCGTTTCAGCAACCTCTTTTCATCCACCTGGATCTGAGAAAAACAAGATCCCAGCGAAGGGAAGGCACCCGTTCTTTCCTAGTCAGGTGTTAATCAGAAAGGCCTTTGGTTGAGAAGCTCTCCATCCTTGGGGTGGCAGAGCTGAGAATTATCTTGGAGCTGTGCTGCGCGCACAGGGCAGCGTGTGTGAGAGGTCCGTGTTTGCAGTGTTCCGTGATGGATGCTGGCTGTCATCTGTGGAAAAGAAGCGTGTGCTGCTTATGGGAACACTTGTATCCCTATGCAGATAGAAAGCTCCAGCTTCTGCTGATGCTCCTGAGAGCATTGCATGTTCATTTAGAGAAGCAGTGAGTGCTGTGAAAGATTATTTACTAAGAGGAGAAATATTTACAATCTTTTTATGTAATGAGAATGTTATTTACCTTTCAGGTACTGAGCAGTACAGTGAATACACAGGCTATGCAGAAACCTACCGGTGGGCAAGAAGCCATGAAGATAAGACTCCAAGGTAAGGTTTCACCTATAAAATATCAGCTGAAGAAATAAGTAACTGTCTAAAATTTTGAAAAATTGGTGGCTTGAGTACTTTCTAGCCTTTCTCCTCATAGAAAACTCCTGTTTGCTCCCGCTGTCTTCTGTAATTTACCTCAAGTTAATCATCAATATTCTTTGCTTTTTTGATGCTAATTTTGATATCTGCCAATGTGTCATTCTTAAACGAACAACCTCTASGTACTTTTAATTCAAAATTTTGTTAACATATTGACTAAGGTGTGGGCTGAAAAAGCCTCGTGAGAAGTGTGACAACGATACCTTAACGGTCACGCTGCCAGTGACACTTGCGTGACAAACTAGGATATAATTTAATAAATCTCAATTGAAAGACCCGAGTTCTTTCTGTTACTCAACAATGCTGTTATACTGTATACACAGAATTATACACTTGTTATGGGAACAAGACAAGCTGAGGAGCAATGAGCTCTTTTGAAATATATGCAGTGTACTGTCCTACAAATATTGGAAGAAGACAGAGCCAAAGTGCCTTTTTCCTGACCTTGCAGTGTTCCTTTGTAGTTAATTAATGGTGCAGTTTAATTAGATTTTGTTTCACATTTCTACTGTGATGTTCGAAGTATAGCCAGGGTATTTTTACTTATACAGGGAAGCCTGCTGTCTCTTTGCTGCTGTTGCTTCCTCCTTCTCCCCACTTTCCAAAAAAACCCTGCTCCACTGACTGCTATGGGCTTCACCTTCTATTAGGAGAGAAGCTCTGCAGGGAGTTGCTTGTTTTACACCTTGCTTGTGTGGCCAATACTAAACAACTAATTTTGCTGTCATCCCCTTTTGTCCTCCCTCCAATTTTAGGGATGAATGGCAGCGACGCTACACCGAAATCGTTGCTATAGATGCATTTCATTTCAGACGTTTCCTTGATCAGTTTGGTCCGGAGAAAATTAGAAGAGAGCTCAACAAGGCCAGTAACTTTTTATTGCAGTCAASAGTCTAAGGCTGCTTCACTGATGCTTGTAGTACCTTTTCAGAATTTCTGTACTGTTCASCTAGGGATGTTTTTGTTTAATTGTCTTTTATAGAAGATGCGCTTTGGGGCTTTTCCCTCTAATGTTGAAGTACAAGCTTTTCAAAKGAAGCACTTACTCCTAGAGACTCCATCCAAAGATGTGTTTTCTTTAACACTAAGAAAATATTTACAAAGTTGGGATATACATATTTCTAACTCTCCATTGTCCTACTTCTAAAATGTAATTTAAGTCCTCTCCCAGTGTTTCTACAGGACTRAGTAATGCCTAACTCTACTGCATCATACTCAGTCTTCCAGTTAAGGTGGAGAAGCAATACTGCATGTCTCTTAACATGTCAAACACAGGGTCCCTTGCTTTTCATGCACCTTTTGTGCTAATTTTTAAGGTACTCTCATATGAAGATGGGGTTACTTTCACGTTTGTGGTAGGGCGTTTATCCTGTTACTCAGAGGACTTGGGTTTTATTCTTATTTCTTTGCTTAGCTGCTGTTTATTTTCCTGAAGCAAAAGCAGTCCTTTCCACCTCTCAAGACTGTGCTTTTGCGATGACCAGTAATTGCCATTAGCGAGCTGCTTATAGCACTGGGACCTCAGCTTTCCACTCGTGTCCGTGTTTTCAAGGCCTTTGCTGTTACTCCCCATTTAAACTGTGTGTCCCGACAAGAGGGCGGCTGTGTTTCCCGGGGCAGGCTCTCGCAGCACAGCGAGCCGCCGAGGCTGCTGCCCAGCACTGCTGCCCTGCTGGGCCACTGCCACCAGGATGCTGACACGGCTCTGACTGCATTTGGGTTGGGCTTAAAGACAAGCTAAGCCTGAGGGCTGTGCAGCGCCTCTGCTTTCAGAGGTGCAATAGGCTTCGGTTTTATCTGCAGGATTAAAACCAAGGAGACACTACTACAGTTGTTGAAGTACCATGCTTTCAAGAGCTGCAGAATGTAATAATGCATATCTAAATAAATTCCATCCTTAGTATTTCCCAGCCATCCAGTTGGAYAGGGAATGCGCCTTAAAGAGCATCTTTTTCTCTTCTTTTTTTTTCCCCCATCCCTCTCCTTCACAGTGATGGTGTACGTTGATAAGAGACTAATTTAGCTTTCAAACTTGAGCTTCGTGACTGAAGTAACTTTCATCAGCTTGTTTCTTTATGGTTGGTAAGGAAATTAGCACTGAAAATGAGTGTAAATAAATATAAACTTCAGTGACATCTTACTATAAACTTCAAGTTTCTAACTCGACTGAATATATGATCTGTCTGCAGTTCTCGTTTTTCATTGCAATTTAATAAGATAGGACTCAGTAAACTAAGTATATGCACATAGGCTGTAAAATACAACTGCACCAAGTATTACCAGGCATAGCTTAACCACATTTGTTTCCAGAGGTTCTTTTGACCCTTTCTTACTTTGTTACATGTTAGGAAAAGCTTGAAATAACTGGAATAAAATACTGTTCTTGCATGCTTACATTTTCCTGTAAGCATACATGGTGTCTCCTTTACACACTCCATTTGTCTTCAAGAACCAGACACTCACTGTCAGCCAAATTGCTCAAACGGCGGCTGTGTTAGGGTGACTTCTATTTCTGCTTTATCCTGTACCTGGAAAACAAGATTAATATTGTCCTAAATCAGCTGCTCAGAATGAGAAAGAAATCCCATTGTGTCTGACTTCAGATTTGCAGGTACATGTGTAAAAGATGTCACATTTTTATCCTTGCTACCCCATGAGATTAGTGCCTAATGAAGCCTCTCCCTAGCAATAATTTTCTTCTAGTTGGAAGTTCCAGCTTCCAAAAGCAAAAGAACAGATGACATATATAGCTGGGCTTGCAATCACACTCATAAATGTCATGAAACCTGTTTTGATAGCTGCTGATTTAAAAGCCTATAGCTTTGTCTTCAGCAAGAAGTGCTTCTCTAAAAGTTATGGTCTGGTTGGTTTAAAGAGCATTAACTGTGAGAACGATATTGAGCAGCTGTGTGGAGAGAGGGGGAAGAAAAAGGAGAGAAAAAAAAAAAGCCAGCTGTAAACATCACACACTTGCAAATCCTATCACTACCACACATTTAGAACTGTGTACAACTTGAGCAGATTAATTCATGTTAGTCAAAAGGAACAATTTTCCCTCTTTCCGTATGGAAGTAACTGCTTTACTAAAATTTTGCACCAGAAGTTTTCATATTTCTGTGGTCTTAAGTTAAAGCTACTTAAAATGTTTAATGCCTTGTTTCTTTTTTTTAGAAAGTGATTAGCCRTGTTAAACTGTCTATTTAAAGAAAGCCTTACCCCTTATTTGCTGTGAAAAATGCTGAGGATACTTCCTTCAGGTGTTCTCTTTGTTGTTGCTGCAGCCCTTCCAAGGATTGGCAGACTTTCTTACTCTTTCTGACAAGATGGTTTTTATTCCTGGGGTTTTTTCCCGGTTAGTTGAGAAACACACACTTGTTAAATAAAAACTGAAAAGAAAATGGCATCCTACTGCAGCAGCAATCCGTATCTGTCATTGGAAGGATGGAGTTTGAAGAATTATTTTTTAAAGCAGCTGGTGTAATAGCTTGCTTGGCCCACACGTATTATACMATGGGCTTTGGACATCAAGCGCACTAACAGCCCTGCCTTTAGAGAGAGCTTAAAAAGCTGCACCTGATGGAAGAGATGATTTGTAGACRCTTGTGTAAATGCTGCTTTTGCAAACCTGAGTCATGGTACACTGCYGAATTATAACACAAGTCAGAATTTACTGCTCAAATCAAGGGTGAAAGATGTGGATTTTTCAATCCATGCCAGATGGTATGTTCAGTAACTTTGTGCCGTCATGAGAACATCAGAGGTTTTTTTTTTGTTTGTTTGTTTGTTTTTTTTTTTGTGGAATATGTATTGAAATGTTGCCATTACTCAAGACTTCTTAGTGCGCATCAGACTTTCCCCTTCCTCATTTGTTGTATTAGGCCTATATTTTAGGATGCCATTTTGCATTTTCTTTTCAGTATTCAAGAGTTGTAAAAATACTAGACAAAGCAGTCCAGCAGTGGGCTGAAAAGCAGCAAAAATGGTATCATCTCCTGTTAAAGTTGCACTCTCTATTTTGGCTAATGTAAATCTTTTCTGTAATTTCATGAAATGCCTTAGAGATTGTACTTTGATCTAACTTTTAGCTTGGTTGAACATGCAGAAAATCTCTTGCATTAAATCCTTCAGTGCTTCTCCAATTAACGTTAAGTTTAAAGGAAGGCTGTATGGAGTGTAAGGTACTTATAGCAGTAGTAGCGCTTGCTCTCTGTGTGAGGCTCCCGTGGCGCGGTGCTCTCTGTGTGAGGCTCCCGTGGCGCGGTGCTCTCTGTGTGAGGCTCCCGTGGCGCGGTGCTCTCTGTGTGAGGCTCCCGTGGCGCGGTGCTSTCTGTGTGAGGCTCCCGTGGCGCGGTGCTGTGCGTGTGAGGCTCACGTGGCATGGTGCTGTGCGTGTGAGGCTCACGTGACGCGGTGCTGTGCGTGTGCCCACAGGCCTACTGCGGGTTCTGGCGTGCCGCAGCGCCGCCGCAGCACCTCGCCGCCGTCGCCACCGGGAACTGGGGCTGCGGCGCCTTCGGCGGGGACCCCCGACTGAAAGGTGAGTACCGTGGAATATGTGGTGGCTCCTAGGCCTTTTCTTTTCTCCTTWAAAGAGTATATTTTTCATTTATGTTCATCATGTATTTATAAATTTTTATTTATGAATTGGAAGGAGAATTTCACTATCTACATACCTGGTTCATTAGCTCTCCTCTTTAGGCTATGACCTTAAATAAAATGCTTACCACTTTTACATGCCATGTGTAGTTGAAAGTTAAAGGTAGGTAGTAGGTAGGAAGTGCCGTGTATACAGGGACCCATAATCCTGCAAATTTTAAAACCATGTATCTGCAGATTTAATTCACAAAAGAGCATAATCATTGTAATCACCAGCCATACAAATCTGTTTGCTTTCTGGGCCAGTCTCTCAGATGAAACCTGAAATATTTCCATCTCTGCAAAGCTGCTTTAGCTGAGGACCTGCTAACTTGCAGAGTTTCCCACGCCCCCTCGCAGTGCCAATGTTCAGCCTGGCAGCTTAGCCCCCAGCCGCGTGCTGGAGAGGCTCCCCACAGCCCAGGGGCCACTGCTTGCCCTCCAGCTTCAGCCGCTGGCCCGCGCCTCCCGTGGCCTCCCTTTAATAGGAATATTTGTAGTGCGGCAGGTACTGCACGCCAGCATCGTTTCAGGCTCCTTTCCCATCAAGTTAAGGAGTGATGAATCCTGACACTTAAATCCATATGCTGATTTATATAAGTGTAAGTAGAAATTTACATTTTGGTTATTGTCAGCCCCCTGGAGAGTACTTAAAATTTGTTTTTCTGAACAGCTTTAGGTGGTTATGTTCTCAGATGAATGATTTTCAGGCTACCAGCTTCATTAGTTTTCTTTCTGAACGTGTTTTATTCATTGAGAATCTATTTCTCTCTCAATGCTCATTGATTTCATGACAGCTGTCTTTTGGTTTCCATTAGAGAAAATGAATTGCCAAGTTCATGTCATCAATATCAGGAGCAGTATTTATTGCAGGATCTGATCATATTTGATTAATGATTCACATTAGGAAGGTTTAATAAACATTTTAATTTGCAGGAGACCTGTTCTTTGATCTGAATTGTAGTACCCCATATGTATGTTTTAGCATATGGGTTTCTGCTAAAAATACTGCTCATCTTCTATAAAACTTATCATTTGTTCGACATGTGAATGTGAATTGTACAAGAAGAAYTGCTCAAAACTGAGGTACTAACAAAGACCCCCAGAGCTGATGCAGTGTGTTGAGGTAGCCCGTAAGAAAAGTGCCAAAGGTGCTTATCTCCTTTGTCCTAAAATATTGTATAGGGTTATTTTGAACTGCAAATTCTCTTACTGGTTCCCTTCACTGTGGTCAAATCTTTTACAGTGGAGAAGAGTCTTGTATAACTTATAGGGCACYGTGAATCTTTCATTTCTAGAGATACTTTAGAAAACGGTGAGGTTATTGGTACCACAGTCCCACTTAGCCCAAGGCAAAAAATAGTAGCTGGCTGGACAGGGCATTGCAGGGGGCAAGTTAGCAGTTCGCAGAGGGTAGGTTTAGTTGTCCGAAGATGAGAAGAGTGTAGCTTTACTGAATAACATGCAAAGCCCATGTGAAGTGAGGCACCTTGTACATACCTGAACTTAACTTGTAAGGGTTGCGAGGGGTCCCGCTCAGCTGAGCTGCTGCTCTTGGAGACACTGCCTCTCACCAGGGGACGGTGAAGCTGATTCTTGCCAAAACTGCTTGGCTCTCCTTTAATGACATTTTGGAGCTAGTCAGAAGCAGCAGCAGGATTTTTGTGGCGCTTTTGGTGTGCGGCAAAGCAGCGGTGTTTGTTTGGAGCGAGTATGAACACTCGTTAGATTCTGTTCCCCTATGCAAGCTAGTTAATTAGGCCCTTTAAAAACTGAACTACTGAAGCTTTACCAAATCCACAGCTGGTTCAGTAGTTTAATTAAAATATCATTCCCAGATTGAGATTAATTTCACATGTGAATCATTAATTTATAGCTTTAGCTATGGGTTTACAAGAGTTTTTTCATTAAAGACTGCAATATTTTATTAGGCCTCCCTTAAAAAATGTGAGCTAAGCTATGAGCAGCTTTCCATATAATTTCCACTAGCAAGTAGTAGTGTAGAACGTTCCCTGTTTTATWTAAAATGACCCTTTTTCTTTTTCTACCCAGTAAGTATAAAGTTAATATTTGATTAATATTGTCATTGGACAATATTGAAAATATGTCTGTATAATCTGAAACCAGACGAGCTCTAGGAGATTAAATAGTTGATAGGGACCCTTTATTTGGATTGTGGTAAGGCTGCAGTGAATGTGATTGATGGTATTTGCAGGTCACACTCCCACCTTGCAGTACGATTGGCTTGAAGGCTGATGAAGGAGCTGGGCTCTGACAACAGTTTGGTGCTCCCTGCAAGGGTCTTGGTTACCCTGTCCACCACCCTTCCTCCAGGCCCTGGCAAACCCCTCACTCTGTCAGTTCAACTGCTGAAGTAGCAGAAATCACCTGGCCTTTATTTCTCTGTTGTATAACTTTCCTGCCAGCCTAGCCAAGGGAATTGGCTCGGTGAGATGGCTGAGTATCTGAGACGCTGCAAATTAGGTAGGAGGTGGGTGGGGAAGGAGAAGGGAGCGAGCCGGTGGGCAGTGCTCCCCTCTGCAGTTGCTGTGAGTCATTAGCTTGGCTCAGCTCCCGCCTTGATCAGGACCCGAGACGGTGTCGCACCATAAATCTTAAAAAAATCTATTTCTGGGATATGGTGCATTCTTCTTTCTCTGCCATGTAGAAAAACAGAGTCTAAGTCAATTTTGTTGTCAGCCATCACCAGAGCATGGGGTGCAGCCTGGCCCAGTGGCTTTGAAAGAAAGCTGGAAGTTAAAGCACCTGAATTGCATTCATGACACCTTGAGCCCCTTGCTATGGGTCCGAGTGAGCTATCATATTACAAGCTGCATACTTGTATTATAGTTTAGAGAAGACCTTGTATGTGCTGTAAGATGCTGCAACGCTTAGATTTCCTCTTGGGAGATAGAAGTTAACTTAGCCCTTTGCACAAGCCCACTCTGTGCTGCTCATTCAGTAAAAGGGGTTGTACCATTTCTTCTCAAGGGTGGCAGAGACTGGAGATTGTGCCATGCTGATGGTGGCTCTTTACCCTTTTCTTGCTATGACTCAGCCTCAGTACCTTAAAATAGGGTGTAAAATGGTGCTCTGTGTTTTCTTATGCTTTAGCACCTACTCATGGTATAGCCAGTGTGCTTGGCTATAGCCAGTGCTTTCTTGGGGGGGTTGGGGGGAAAACCACTTGATTTTCAAGGTATTTCCGTAGACAGATGGGYGAGGTGGTTGTCTCCTGTGACTGCAGCAGAATCCCATATTCACCCATAGTCTCTTTTCTGTTTCAGCCTTAATACAGATACTGGCAGCTGCTGAGACTGGGCGTGATGTTGTCTATTTTACCTTTGGAGATGTGGAGCTGATGAGAGACATTTACAGCATGCACACTTTTCTCTGTGAGAAGGGCCAAACTGTTGGTGAGCATAAGGAAATCTTGTCATGCAGCAAAGAGATTCATCCTTCCTTAAGTGGATATTTTCCAGTGACAACTATTGTCAAGTCCCGAACCAAACTAAGACAATCAAATTTGTCTTAGTTTATTTACTCCTGTTTCCAAAGTGAGGAGCTGTTTTGATTCGGGGCCATTTGAGAAGTATTAATTTGTCACAAGATTTAACTAAATCCTTAAAGCAGACTAAAACTTCTCAGTTGACCTTTGGGATTTGTGCCTCAGAGCTTGGAAAATCTCAGTATATGTGGTAAAGAGAAGACTTACAAAGATAGTATAATCTCGTATTGTTTGAAATATACTTTAAAAATGCAGATCTGCTTGCACATTCTTGACGTAGATTTGTCTCATAATGGTTTTGGCTTGATTCTACAAGGTGAATTAGCAGCCAGAACTGTTATGCAGTAGCAATGCAGAAAAAGCTCTCTATCTGTTAATGTTGAATGTTACAGTGGCCTTAACTTCTGGGATAAAAGCCCCAGACTAGCTRAGGGAGATGGGTGAGGCACTGGGAAGGGGCATGTGTGCAAGGCAATGCTGAGGTGGTGCAGAGAGCTGAGCAGGAGGCCCAGGGAGCCCTGAGCTCTGCAAAGCGGGGTGCCCCCGCGCAGTTCTCTGGCCCCCCTGCCACTGTCCTGGGAAAAGATGTTCCAGGCGCCAGCCCGGAGCAGGCTCCCGTCTCCCGCAGGCCGCAGCTGCGCGTGCGGCGCGAGCTCAACTTGTAAAGGGATGTTTTTCTCTTTGTTTTGAAGGGGATGTTTATAGGCTCTTACTGAGATACTACAACGAGGAGTGCAGGAGCTGTTCCACTTCAGGACCAGAAGTCAAGCTGTACTCTTTCATATACAGCACCGTTGAGTCTTATGCAGATTCTACTGATGATGACGATGATGAAGAAGAAAAAGGAGTGTACTTTGAGGATTAAAGTGAGTATGTTTAATCAAAATATTTTCTCCTCCCACTGGTATATTGTTTGAATTGCTTATGAATTGTCTTAATATATATTGATTGCATTGGTAGTATTATGTACATCATCCAAACAAAAATCAAGCTTTGAGAGAGATTATTTTTTGTTTCATTATTTCATTCATGAAAATCTTCTTCATATGCATAGAGAAGGATTTCTCTGGTAAATCTTGCTTGCATTATGCCTTGTTATTATGCCAGCAGGGAGTTTTGATACACYTGCATTTCAGTCAAGAAATTACTGGGAAATGTCAAAATATTTTCCTGTGTTCCTCAGCATTTATTTTGGAGACCTTACCTAAAACCTTACCTAGGTTTCTTGCATAATCTTAATGCTGGAGTACAAGAGCTGGATTGTAGAGAGAAGAATTGTAATGATTGTTCTTACTGACAGCAGTAGTATTCTTATTACTTCCATAGGATTGCCACCATATTTTGGGTTTCTTATCAACTTTTTCATTCCTTTAATTTAAAATGGCTAGCTAGTYAAGGCTCACCGTTGCTGGCAATATCATTTGAGTTAAGGTCTGCTAATTGTGTCTAAAAGGACTCTCATTTCAGTCCTTTATGGAAATACATGCAGAAGCATAAGATGTAGCTAGAATGGCTTGGGTTGAGGAAATGGGAATGCCCCTCGGTGGGAGGAATGTCCTTAGGCTATACGTGAGAAAAACAGCATGAGCTCTTTTGCTTGGAGCTTGCACTAGTGTCTCTTTTGACATGGGAAAGGCAACAAGGAAGAGAGGTCAAAAGATGTTTGGGGGAAAAGAAAAACAAAACCAAGCTGTTACCATCTCTGTGAATACCAAATGAATGTTGCTGCAGCAGATCAATAGCTTACACAGAACCTCAGGTGTATCAGAGGTGAAACTTTTCCAGGCCTCTGTACAGGGCCAGTCCAGTGGAAGGTTTGTCTCCTCGTTAGGAGATCCGCAGTTGGAGCCCTAATTGCTGAGTTTCACCTTATCTGTGTCTGTGTTTTGTTTGCTTGTTCCCTGTCCGTGTGGTCTGTCGTTGCTGTTGTGCCCAGTTTAGCAGTACAGACTGAGCCAGCCRCAGGAGATGCACTGAGCTACGCTTCTGGGATCAGCAAAGCCTTTGGGTTCGTGCCTGGTAGAATCTCTCCACGCCTGGAATGTGACATAACTAAATGCTGGAAGCTGTTGGGATTGTGACGTGTGCCCTGCTGGAGCTGCCCTGGTGGAATYGACAGTGAAGAGCTGGGGTCATTTAGGTACCTCCGAGTGCTGCAGCGTCGCTTTAGTGCTGCGTGGGCAGCTTGCAAACTGGTGCTTGGAAGGTGGCACAACAGCCTAGGCAGTTTCTTCCTATCATTCCTATGAGCTGTAGTTTCCTCCATCTGCTTCCATTATAACAAAGCAAAGCAAAAACTGGGACAGGATTTCAGGTCCTTTATGCAAGACTTGTATTCTCTGAGTTAGCAAAATTATTTTTCCTGCTCCTGGTTTTCCAGCATTAGCTCAGATTCTGGCAAGGAATAATAACACTGTTTATGATAAGCTCTTATTTGGGTGTTTAGTTCAACTGTGGTAGTGTTTCTAGATGCAGYGCTGATTATAGATGTACCCTGCTCATTCAGACAAGCAATGGGAAAACGGTGCTGTTTACCAATCCTTGTTCACCCTACTGCTCAGGACTTCCTATAAACAAAACAGAATTTGTTTCTGAACAACTGGAAGAAAATGTGATTAAAAAGCTTTAGGTGGCTAGATATGACCTCCCTTTTCTTGTAAATAACAACATCTTTATTAGTGCAATATTTGTTTTCATCATTGGGGGGAGGAGATTTTTGTGTACGAAAAATATACCAAATAAGATGGCATAAAATTCTACATCACCTCTAGAAATGGAAAAATACATGCAACTCTGAAAAGAGTCTCTCAAGATCATATTCTAGTGTATTAAGTTAAGAGATCTTTTGTAGTATCAAGTATTTCTGGGATAATCCTAGTGATCGTACGTAGGCCGTAATTTCACTGATACCTGAAGATTTTCTAACATGCCTCTAATTTTAAATTGTTCTTTARGATATGTTTCCCATAGGTTTTACCTGTGAAGTATGGTTGTAGGGACAGGCTAAAAGGAAGGCGAGAGTTAAGATTTTAGCAACAGTGTTAGATTCCTGTCACTCTTGAACTGCACTGCCCAGAAGGCCGCATCAGTGCGGAAGCAGGGATTTTGGATCAGTCTAATCTGCGCTCTGCATCTTATTTGTTCCTGCAACTGCTACCCTCAAACTACCTGACAGGTTTCTTTAGCTAGGGATGTTATTTTGGTGCTCTTGAGGAAACGGTGTGAAGTGGAGCTGCCGGTGGCCTTTGTGCACCCAAGTCAAACTCAGTTGGGTTCTTCTAGAAAACGGTTTCTGGAGTAGCCTCTTCTTTTGGTTTAATTACATTAGAGATCTTTGCTATATGATTTCAAATAAACTTCTACCAAAACTATTGTTTTATACTTCTTTTAGCAGCTAAACTGAATGCTTAATATGAAGCAAGGCTGGGCAGTCGTTCGGATTGCAATGTTGCCTCATAATCAAGTTTGGTGTGAGAGCACCTCTCCGTTCGGTGGCTCTTGCACCTAAATTCCTCAGCTGTGAGGTGTTAGTTATGAGGTGTTCTTATCTAATGATGAGTACCCATGACTGTATATATTAATTTATAAACTGTTGAAGTGTTGACGTTCTTTTAAACCTACAGTTTATGCATCATATTATATTGATTTTTCTGGATCTGTATGCTAATGTTTACATGATTTTGTAGGAATACAATTAAAAAATTCTGATGGAAACAATGTAGCCTGATTGTATTTATTCTCTTTATTTGCTTTACAGGATATAAATTCTAGCACACTTGACTGCACAACACTAAGGAGGGTTCTAGTAGTAGATTTAATAAATAAAATTATGCTTGCCACMTAAAATATAATAGCTAAGTAATCTTGCTCTTACTGTATAATATTCTAGGAGTTGATCAAGACTATGTAGCAATTCAAATGAGAAGTAACTACTGTAAGTTTTAAGGGCAAACTAATTGCAAGGGTGTGAACATGAATATGTTTTTATATGCATAGGGCAAAATGCAGGCTTTTTGATATTAAATTCCTMATTTGTCTTTGGAAAGTGGTCAATTAACTGTTCTTTGATCTTTGTGAAGGAAATAGAACTAAATAAAATATAAAAGTGAACAGAGACCTAAAAATGTATAAATAATATGTGTAAATGTTTGCAGGGTTTTTAAGAGTAGATGTCCTTGTTCAGTGGAAGGATGTAAACTATTTTTCAAAAAGCCTGTGTTAAACTAATACAGAGTTCATTTTTTAGCTTTACAGAAAGGAGAAAATGTAATTTCTGGTTACTTTTGAGCATTTAGATATAGCTGAACTYTATTAATGTTTAATAAGTGTTAATAAATTATTTAAGACTTACAGTACAACAGTAATGAAACAAAACTTAGATTTCCTTCTGGTGGGTCTAACATTTTGTGTTATTTGAAAATTTATGCAAGTTTTCATATAGAACCTGAAATTTCTTGTTCTTGAGTGAAAATCTACTGCTTGTAGTCTGAGCTTTGCCCAAYGTGCAGTTTTCCTCTCTGCTTTGAAAGAAGGAGGGGGGGAAAAAATAACAAGTGAAACAAAAGTCCATTTTTTAAGTGCTGTAGCAGAACAAGGAAAGAAAATGCAGTCTGTAAGCAGCAGCATCCCAACTAATTTCAGTGCCTAAAAGAATAGTGTTTGCTTATGGGGGGTTGATGAACCAAAGCGGCAGCTTAAAATACAGGCTCTCAATTACCTTGAGCAACTGGATGCTGTTTTCTTTCCTCGGTTGTCCTCAGCCAGCGTGGACCTGATCTGGGATTAGTTTGCATATGCAAATATCAAACCAGAATGATTAAAAATCAGCCTCAAGGCCGTTGCAGTGAAGTTCCCCGGTTAGTAAGAGGTGCAGGCGGTTTCCGCTTTCCACTTGCTCTCCAGTGGATGCAGGACCCRGCTGCTATAAATCCTTGAGGTTCAGCAATGAGTTTCTGTGTAATCCAGAGCAGGATGTTGCAATATTTGCTCAGGATGGATGACTGTTTTAAATAAATTAATGAGTTTAAGTCTACCTGAAGCCCCTTTTCACTCTTGCACATCACATCTTTGACAGRAGTTGAAAGCATGCATAAAATATTGGAAAGGACAAGATACTGCCGTTATCTGAAGCTTCTTTAACTAAAAATGGAGTATTTATGGTCTTGTTTTGCGCTTACAGTGCTGGGTGCTCGTTTATCAGTGCTTAAGTGAGYGCAACCTGGAAGCTGTGCAGGAGGTGCCTGTCTCTGATGGCTCMATTGCAGCAGTGCCATCAATTCCTGGTTACGGGAGCAGCCAGACGGGCAGCTGGGAGGCTCCGGGATGTGCACGGTGCTCTGGGCACTGCCCTGGTGCCCCGTGTGACAGGCATGGGACCCCGGGCTCATTTTAGAGTGCAAGTGAAACAGGTGATACTGGAAATGGGAAATGTTACCCATATGTTTTTCTTTRAATACAAAAGTGCACTGCTTTGCTATTCAAGTTTTCAGAACGATGGGGTACAAGCAGGGCCGCCTTTTTTTTTCTGCTGTGGATAAAATGCTAAAGTCATGTCTGGTCATGCTAACTGTTACTGAAAATCCATAAATCATCTTTTTGCAGTGAGTGGTAAGTGGTGGGTTCTGTAAAGGGCTTCTTGGAGAACATGGCGAGTGCCTTGTGTGCAACTTTCTGCAGATGATTTTTCTGCACTGCTTTCAGGTGTGTTCCCATGGGAAGTGCAGTTCAAAGACAGATTTTTTGGTTCACTACAGATACGCCTTCCATAACTGTTTGAAATTCTTGTTGATATAATAGCAAYTACTCCTTTTGAAATGAACATTATCAGAATAAGACTTTGCACAGATGGAAACTGCACTAAATGGGAGAAAAAAATAAAAAAGTGGATCAGTTACTGTTTGAAACCTTCTGTTTAAATTTACCAGGAATCAGAAYGCAGTGCCATGTGAGATACTGCCACTTCTGATAGAACACAACCGTGTCATAGTAGAGCTTAATTACCTAGACAAATATTAACTTTAATTCCAAAGTCTATTTTTATAGGAAGGCTCTCTTAACTATCAGACTGCATAGTGCTGCTTTTAATGGCTCCTTGTTTAGTAGCTTTTTTCCTGCTTGACCTTAGCTATGGATTAATGTTGTTAATAACRCTTTTTGTCTGGAAATACAATATTTGCTACCTGCTTGTCTTGCTAGTTTGTCCAATTGCTTTAGAGATGCATTTAGACTCATCTTTCTATATGTCCTTATAGGCTCTTTTCTGGAGGAACACTGTGCTTTAAGCTAGGAGTCAGTGGGGAGGGCTCAATGTGCTAAATCTCTCTCACCCACAGAGCATCTTGGCACACTGGATGCAAGAGAGATATTGTATAAATCAAAGTGACCATGACAAGAAATTCACTACTAAGATTTGAAGAGTTACATTTCTAAAATTAAATGGTAAGAAAAACTGCTTTGAATAGCTAAATTCTGTTATTGAATAATGACACAAATTTCCTTAATGTACTAGGAATTGATTGGATCTAAACCAAAATGTCATGGAAATAAATTAAAGTAATTGTAAATGCTTCACACCCTTTTCTCTAAAGGATAAAGTCCTAACAAATTGTATTTTCAAATCCCGAGCTGACTCTCTTCAGCATGCCTGCATGGTAAGGTAATTATCCTGTTCAAGTTTTAAGTCATTATTTTGCCTGTTGCCTGAGGAATTTTACAGCAGAACAGTATTAATAAAATGCCAGGAGTACAAATTTCTTAAGTTAATCTCTGTCATAAGCACAGTTCGTATAAGCAAACTGGCATTTTCATTCATAATTACTTGACTGACTATATATATGGGTCAGGAATGAAAGAATGCTTGATTTTATATGCTATGAAAAATGAACACCTTTACATTTTGAGGAAGAAGACAAAAAAATCAGTGTCTTTGGAGAAAGCATTGAACTTTGAGCAAAGGMCATTTCTGATTCTTCCACCTGGTAAATCTCAGCTAAGTGGCATTTAGACCTTAATGCGGTGATGACAATTTCCTCAGCTTTTATGATGAAAGAAAGACCTAGTGACTGATTGTGTCTGCGCAAGCCTTGTTCYACCAGCCCCGCAGATACAAAAACAATGGCCAAAACCAGGAGATTAAATTTAAAATACAACAGATGAGGAATCTTTTGCTATCTGAAATTCAAACATTTTGGTTGCAGGCCATTATGTGAACTGTTTTTTTTTTCTTTTTTTTCTTTTTTTTTCCCTTTTTTTTTTTAAATGAAAACCTAGTGCCTCAAAAAGTCATCTGACTTCATCATCCGGGGCTTTAAATCTTTTGACTTATCACCCCGTAAGTTTCTGAAGACTAAATCATTTGTCAGTGGCATATGAGATTTGAAACTTGCACCTTTTGCATGTCAGTTTTCAGAGCTGTTATTTTTAATAGGTGGCAGCAGGAGCCTCCTGTGGCTGCTTAGAGGCTTTTGGCCTCGGTGGTTTCAAGGCTGATCAAATTCTGTTTCTTTTTAAAAAGCATCCGCCTCTTTTTCCTTCCAATCTTGATTACATGTGGCCTTCGGATAGCCTCAAAATGTTAATAAATTACTTTTTGATGGGTTTCTGCTGCAGTCTAGTAAAAGCTCCTGACAGATCTGTGTGAAGTTGTACTCGTGGAAGATGAATAGTCTATGACCAGAGTCATGCATCCGTAGGCTCAGATGAACAGCGGCTCTGCTCTTCTGAAAATCCGTGTGGGAACAGCCTGATAAAACTACGAACTGAGAAGGTTGGTAACAACTCCAGATTCTTACCTSCCGTAAAGTTAAGCCTGTGTTTTACTGAAAGGTGTGCACAGAAACGGCTGGATCACAGGGACTGGCACGACTGTTAGGTGTTCTCTTTTCTTGGTATGTTTTTATGGCTCCAAGATGCAATGCAAGCAGTAGCTAGCAGGCAAAGTGTCGTAATGAGAATGAACAGGTTGTTTCTCAAAGCGTTGACATAAATGAATATCCAGAACAGGCCCGTGTAGGGGAGACGACCTGGCAGAGGTTGGGCGGGAGGATGAGACGGGGTGGCAGGGCCGTGGGGGCCATGGGCCGGTCGCGCGGGGAGCGGGCGCCGAGGAGGACGCACGGGGAGCGGGCGCTCAGGGGGACATGTGGGGAGCGGGCAGCGCGTTTCTCGGCAGAGCCGCGGCAGGAGGCCCGTGGGCGAGCGGCATTGAGCAGGGCTGAGGGCTGCCCCGCTCGCAGCAGTGCTCGCTGCCCCCGCTGCCCCCGTCCCCACCATGTCTAGTCGGTGATGTCAGCGGCGGCCTCCGCGCTGCGCCCCAGTGCCGCAGCAGCCGTAACTCAGCCTCCCTGCCCGCTTTGTGCAGCCTGACGCTGYGACCTGAACGGTCTCGTGCAGCCGTAATGGCTCTGTGATTCCCCAGAGCCCCTGTCGCCCATGGGGCAGCCCTGTCCGCTGGCTCCGCGGTACCGAGTGACCGTCAGCCAGGGCAGCCCTCGGCCCCGCGCTCCTCCCGGTGCCGACGCGGCGCGCGGAGCCCGCTGCTTGGCGCGCGGAGCCCGCTCCTCGGCGCGGCCGCCTCCTCTGCCACCGCGCGCCGCGGCAGCGAGCGGGCCGCGTGTCTCGCCAGGCGGCTCGGGAAGAAAGGACARGTAGGATTTATTGCTGACCTTCCAAACACCTTTACAGAGTTCTCACATTTTCTTTTCCTTAATTGGCTCCAGTAACAGCTTTCCAAGGGCCCCGCGCTAATCCACAGGAACTGGTACTGTGCAGGAAAGGTCTGTGAATGCCACAGACTGTCATAGGAATAGTGCTAAAAACCCAAACCTAATGTTTCATACTCCCAAACCTGATGTTTCATGCTCCCAAACCCATCCCACTGCAGATCCTGACTTTTGCTTGATGCTCTTCCCCCTCACATAACGCACTATGATAACCGAGGAGCCTAGATTTTCATGGCTCAAAATGCTTCAGAGCAGAGCCACCGCAGCAGTAGTATTTTAATGTGAAGGAAGCTAATGTTGGAAAGACAGCTAATGTTGGAAAGACAGCAAGTGCGAGCTGGCACGGGGAGCAGAGAGCCGGAAGGGACGGCAGCCTGCGGTTTGACCCGTGGAGCAGCGTGGTCTGGGGGCAATGTAGAGCCGGTTTAGAGCAATTTACTCCGAACTGAAACAGCAAGGGCACAAGAACTTGCTGGGGCAAGTTTGACGTAAATTGTTGCATCTTCTCTAAAATAAGGGKTTTTTTTTTCCTTAAAAGCTATCCATAGTTCCTATGAGCAACAAGCTTACGTTGATAGCCAAGACATGCGAACTCTTTCCAGTTTTACAGAATAACAATTTTACAATAAAATACAGGCAGAAAGCATTCAAGGAAGCAGAGGGCTGTTTCAGCTCTGAGTAAGAATCGCTCTCTAACGTTACCTGGCTGCTTCCAGTGCTGTGAGCGCAGTGTTTTCAGACAGCCACCGCCGGGACATAAGAAACGGCTGTTAACTCTGCACATAACAGATCTGATATTTGCCCCTCGCCCTTGAGCCCCTGGGCGTTCTGCATTAACGCTTCCTTGAGGTCCACGGAGAGAGTGTGGGGGGTTGCAAGAGGAAAGCCAAGGAAAAATTATGAAGTTTTAACTGTACAACAGGTTGGGAGAGCAGCYTCAAAGGACTCCATTAAAAAACAGATATGGTGCTAGAACAAAGGTAAACAGGAAAGGCTGTAGTGTTATTGCAGAAGAACTCAGTGGGGACAGTGCATCTAAGAGAAGTCTGGCTTTGAGGCACAACATGGTGTTGATTAGTGCAAATAAAGCTCTCCAAGAGCCACCTTTCCGCAATCACAATCAGATGCTGCCTCTGGAGCTTCAAAAGCTTCATTAGCCAACGCTCCTTCCACGCAGAGCTGCGGCCTCGGGCACCCCAGAAGTTCCAGCTGATGGAGAACTGTCTTCCTTATTTATTTCCCTCCCAAACGAAAGAAATAGCAGGATAATTACACATTCTCTCATTAGGATAAACAGCTTTAAAAATCAAAATAGACCCCCTGGAAAAAAAATGCAGCCTATGGTATAGAAGAGATGAGGGTATTTTTTCACTTCTGTTAAGATACCTTGACATTATATTTTCACCTAAAGGGAATACCTAAGAAAATATGTGGTGTAATACAGAGGAAGCTGAAAGAAAATTATGAAAAAATAAGGTTTCTCTCTCTGTTAAGATTTTCTTATGAAATAACTGCACGTTGAAAACACTTTCTCTAGCTGTTTTATTCTCATTCATTTGTAAGATAGAAGAAAAGTCTTTTTAACCCCTTCCTGGGTAAGCAAAGGGCAGTTGCTRCTGCTTGCTGCATTATCAGCATGGCAAAGACTTGTCTACAACACCAGTGCAGATCTTTGTGCACAGTAAGTGGGAAACTCTCTGGCAGTTTCCACTTCTAGCTTTTATTCTTACCAATCAAATGCTACACGGTAAGTTTGGTGTTCTTGCTAAATTAAACATGAATTAATATTTAGCAGCTTAAATCAACGTTGTGCAGCAGTGTGCTTCCCTAAAGTACCCCTCTTCATTGGCTTGCTGCTCTGTATTCGGTGTTGTTGCCCCTTTATTCTCACTCTTTATTCACGTTATGACAGTGTGGGAGCGTGGGACGTTTCAGGGAGCGTGATAACCCCAAGGAAGCGCCGTCCTGCGGCACTGTCACCGCAGCTGCGAGCCGGCACGGGGCAGATCCCCACTGTGCAACTGAGGGTCCCCGCAGCGCAACACTTCCTTTAAGAAGAGAGGCAATTTAGACTTTAATCTGTGTAAATAATAGTCTTGATGGATAATTAGGAAATTTTAAAAAAAGTAAAATGGAGTGTCTCTGCGCTTGGCCTAAGAGACCTTCTGGTAAGTACTGTCTTTAATACAATTACCTTATAATAACAGTGAAGAGCTGCCAAAAATATATAAATACACCTATCTCAAGAGGATAAGTTATTAATGAGATTGTCGTTCTGTAAGTAATCCTGTACGCAGACCCCCTCCTTTGAGACTACCCTTTGAAGAAAGAAGCCTGCTGGGAAGCCGTGCTGGTCGGAGAGCCGCGAGAAGTTCTGTGAAGGTGAAGGTTCTGGTTTTGTTAAATTAGAGGCCTCAGTTAAGATATCAGAGACAGAAGTGAATAAGAAAACATGTCAGTTTAAAACTGGCACGCTTCAGAAAATAAGGATAAAATTCAAAATGAATGACAACTAGAGATTTTCCTCTGCATGTCATGTTTTAGTCCCATTTCCGGGGTGCTGTCATGACTTCCCTCAGTTACATATTTAATTCAGGGCCAAGTGCCTCGGCACGTGGGCTCCGCGTTGGGAGTTGCAGTTTCTGCAGTTTTCATCCCACCAATGGACCTCCAGCCACTCTCCACTGGTGATAGTTTAACAGGAAACAAACAGATATGTAAGTGGCAGTAACGGTTTTCCTTAGAAAACAGCAGATATGGATAGGTACTGAAATTCGATATGTACGAGAGCAATGTAGGGGGAGATGATAGGGAAATCAATGGATAAATACATGCTGGAGAATCTGTAGGATGGTTCAAAGTGGAATAAAACACAAGCGTGCTGTTCAAGCACACAAATGCCTTGTGTGTGAAGAGTAAGAAACTAGTGAAGGATGAATAAAAAYGTGAAATTGTAAAGGCCTTGGGGAGGAAAATGAGTGCTTGAAACATATTGTAAAGCCTTGATGGCGACTGAGGTCYGTTTAGCCTGTTCAGTGCAATGGTATTCAAAGACAGACTTGACACGTGTCTCCCTCTGCAGCGGATGGGAGGTCTGCTTGTCCTCACTATAATTTTTAATTGAGTTTATGCTCAGTTAGCATAACATGATTGCTCTAAAGATGGCTTCTGTCTGTTCCTAACAAGGTTAAAACCCAATTAGCAGCTGCAGCATCTCACAATATTTCACCTCGTGTCAGGAGGCTGCACCAGCGTCGGGCAGCTGCGTGTAGGTGCTGCGGCTCGTGGCGCTCAGGGCAGGGGATGGCGTCTCCTCACCGCCCTTCCCCGCAGCACCGCGTCGCGCTGCCCCGTGCCTCGCCTCCGGGACACCTGTCCCGGCTCTGAAGGGGACTTCACCCTCTGGGCTTTGTTTCTTGTGCTCTTCTCACAAGAAACATCCACTCAAAAGTCAGTCACACCTTCACTTTGCCTTATTTATCAGTTTCTTGAAGTGCAGAACTATTAGGAAAGGTGCTAAAATGATAACAAAAAAAWTGATGTTTGTGAGGATTAACATTTCTTCTCCAGAATGAATGTTACGCTGATAGCTAAATTAGAATGAACAATTATTTGTCATAATCAACAGGCTTCATGAAATCCTAGCTGTTATGCTACAAAACCCTCCTTAAAGGCTGTTGTGTCTCATTTCTGCCCCGCTGACCCTCATAAAGTCATATTTTGTAGCATATCCTTTGCACAAAATGAATTATAGCTTGCTTGCTCTCCCCCTTCCTTTTACGGCAAGTCCAGTTTTCCCATCATTCACATCTTCGCCCACAAAATTACCAAGCCTGTTGATATTTATGGGACAGTGTCAATATTTACTTGAAATATCAATTTCAGTGGCCGTGCAGACAATTGACCTTGGTTACCTGTACAGTGTATCTTGATCAAGAGCAGGTAAATAACAAATGTGTCATGTTCTGAATTTTAATAGAAAATTCATAGATCCTTGTAATTTTAAGATATTCAAGGGAGAAGCTGTCTTGGAACACAYAAAGATACTGGCAGCAAAATGAAAATTGTGAATTGTATTGTTCAGTATATTAGAATGTAGCCTGGAATAATTCTCCTGCATAAAAAAATAGCAAATAAATTTTATCAAGGTCTACTGCTTTATTTTATATACTAATTTTGGATAGAAAGCATAAATGTCCTTGGAACTTATTTCTATCTCCTTTATGAAACTCCCAGTCATTCCTGTACCATAGTTGTGTAACATGTGCAAATTGTATCCTGCCCGCCACGCCAGGCCAGGCTTCACCCTGCACTGCTGCCCGTGGAGGCCTGCGCTTAACTAGCGCCAGGAAGGGCCCGCGTGCCGTCCTCACGGATGGCATCGTCTTTATGTCCCCAGGAAGCCCTAACGCCGCACAGCTGCAAGGGTCCACTTCATCACAGTTCCCCTGATGGCCCTCAGGGAATCTCAAAGGTGAATTCCCCTTCTCCCCTGTTTTCGTTCCTGCCAGGTAGTTCTTTGTTGAGAGACATTTTGATACCAAATGACCTTATTATCAATATGGCTTATTCCAGSTGTTCCATGTGGGGACTAAACTTGGTGCTGCCCTGTTCCCCTCCTGCCTTCGGATCACAATAGGTTTCCACTTTACACCAAACCAGAGCTGACTGGTGCCAGCGAGTGTCTTTGCAGAAGTTCCTGATCCTCGGCGGGCACAACCGGCACCCCGGGGCTGCTCCGACGCCCCGCAAACGCCTCCCGTTCCGCCACCGTCGCTCAGAAAATGGCGCCGCGGCGCCGCGGGCCGTTAGGGGCGCAGCCGCACGGGCAACGCCCGCGGCCCCGCCCCGTGACCTCAGCGCGCGCACCGGG
>NW_020455555.1:1578225-1669078 GCF_003342845.1 Nothoprocta perdicaria | reverse complement strand
GTCGCTCGCGCTTGAGGCGGGAGCGCGGTGACCCCCGGGCGCCCGCGCCGGGGCTGCCGAGGCCGCGAGGGTGACCGACCCTCACGGTGAGGGTGAACGCCGCGGCGGGACGGGGCACGGCACCTCCCTGACACCCCTCCCGCTCCCCTGCCCTTATTTATTTGTTTGTTTGT
The DNA here is from genome assembly GCF_003342845.1 of Nothoprocta perdicaria. Lineage (NCBI taxonomy): Eukaryota > Metazoa > Chordata > Aves > Tinamiformes > Tinamidae > Nothoprocta > Nothoprocta perdicaria. The sequence goes on along the minus strand of NW_020455555.1, from coordinate 1,668,905 downwards.
TTGGAAAGGGAGCGTTAGTTTTATTGCAAGGAGCTGGCCCCTTCCCTAGGACTTAAAAGGAGTTGTGGTGAATGCCCAGTGCATAATCTTCCTGAAAAAAATAAAATGAAATAAAACTCCAGTGTATGAGTGGTGAATTATGAGGTTCTTCTTTTTCACGTTTTTTGCAGGGGGTGGAAAATTGCATCTTTATATGGCAATTGCGTCTTTATATGGCAATAGCATCTGTGGTGGCAGTGAAAGAAGCCAGGGTGTAGGGGGRCATTCCTGGTGCTGCCATGTTTCACGCTGCTCTAGTTTCAGGTGTCCAGGACAGACTTCTGAGGTTAATTTATTTTGATTAGTTTTCATTACCCTATGCTCATTACTCTGTGTTGAGATTAAAGTCATTCCATCTTAAGAACTCTGTGAGGTCTATAGGAGAAAATGGCCACAACAGTAGGCAAATGAGGTTTTTGTGGGGCATGGGCCAGGCTTGTTAATGGTTTCTGCAGAGCAAGAAACACACGTTACCTTTGGTAGCAAGACTTTGTGTCCAAGAAAGTCAGTGAGGATATGGGCAGTAGTAGGAGAATATTGATTCCTGTAAGGATGTTGCATGTTTATGCAACGTGCCTGTTCTAAACAATCTAAAAAAAAAAAAAAAAGCTGGATAAACAATTCTGGCTTCAGAAGCACCTTGTTATCTTTTCCTTATGCTTCCAGCCCCTCTGGAAACCAAGGTGGAGTAATTGACAGGTCTGTCCATCACATTAGCTCACTTCTTGGGTTGAAAGTGCTAAGGCAAAAGCRAGTTTGTGGCTCAAAGCACACATTCAGCACTGCAAAACAGCTGTAGAGGTTTTCAGCTGCCTCATTTACTTTCACCCTTTTAATGGTGCTTTCGTGCATTAACTCTCAGGTTCTTCTGGTTCACTGCTTCTTTCTGATTTGACCTCCGGTAGAGACGTAATTAATATGTTCTTTTGGTTTTTCTTAACTCAGCTTGATTCCTTGGCAATCACTGTTTTCATTTCAGGATTGATTTAGGAAACATAGCGGAATGGAACAATCCTATTTTTTACTCTACCCACTATCCTTTGTGCAGATTTTTGACTGACAGTCTCAAGACTGAGTAGGCTGGAGTGGTCTATGATCGTGCTGGTGGTCTTTCATTTGTTTAGTGTTGATGCTGACAGCTGACATCTGCACTGACGAGCTGCAAGCACAAAAAGAACCAGGGAGGAGCTGGTTTTACTGACTGAAATTAATCTGTAGTTGAAATGTAATTGGAACTGCCCCGTCGGGGGGCTTTGTCCACTTCTGCTACATAGATGCACAAGTTGAGGTATTACTTAATTTTGCAAGGTAGAAAAAACATCAATTATAGAAGTTTTCTTCACTAGGCATCTTTAGATCTTCATAGGAGTAAAGTAATCCTTATCTGGTTTTATAGATCATTTATTTACAAGTTATCACTATACCCTGAGCCTATTTTGGAATAGGAGGGAAGTAGTTTCTACTATATGGACATAAGTATTTCACAGATTTTGCATCTGTTTTCAAATCTTCCCTACAAGCTATTATTTTCCTGGTTTTTCCTATCGCTGAAAGAAAGAGCTACTGTAGTATGTTAAACCAAGATAAATGTTCCTCTCATTCCCTTCTCTTCAGGTCTTTGCAAAGCACTTTAAGCGAAGGCTGGTAACCATTTGGGAAAGAGCTGGCGGTTAGATCCCCCTGCTGCAGTATGTATGCAGAAGAAGGAAAGACAGGGTGGGRTTGACATGAAATTAAATACAAGATAATTTTAGCAGAGAGGTAGAGTGTAGAGTCCTAGGTTTTTGTGCTGTTGTGACATATCAGTTCTTACTGTTAACAATCCATTAAAATCTTATGAAGTTGTCAGAAATGCCATGATGTGTATGTATAGTGTTTTTGTTGCTGTTACATCTTAAAGAGTGTAATGTATGTAGACAATATGTTTTCAACTCTGTCGATGTTGCCTCAGGTGCTCTGAATTTGCAGAGGACTTAATCTACTTTCAGAATAGWGCTGGTAGCACTTACATTCCCACCCTTGCCTTGGAGCCCTAGTGTTAGCACAGGAGGAAGTCAGTGTTGTAATAGCTTTGCATCAGTAAAATGAGAAATGACAAGTCAGTRTAGATAAGGAAATAATGCTGTTCAGCCAAATTTATAGGGGATTCCACATAGTCTTATCATTGCTAACTTATTGAAAACACTGGAAGGGAAGAKTATACGAGGGCATTGGAGTTTTTTCTTGTTTTTTCTTGTTGTTGATTAAAGGAGGATTACATGCTAATTTCGGTGCTACTCACTTTGGAGAATACTTCCCATTTATCTGGGCTACTCATACAAGTACTTGTTTGGGAAGTTCAATGTATGGGATGATGGCAGCTGATACTAAGAGCTAGCAGTCAATTACGGTAGTGGATGAGAGCTGAAGGGCTGCAAAAGTCTTGAAAGGGGAGACAAACATGAAAGAGGAGGCAAATAAATTAGAGGCATTAGAGGAGGAGAGGTCACTGCCAGGATGGTGTGGATAAAGTCGGCAGTGTGGAGAGTTGTCAGCAGCCGGCAAAATGGATGGCTGACTTTAAGGTGCTTTTTAAAGATCAGTATTTATTCTAAACTAAGGCGCATTTGGCGGGTGAGATTTCCTATTCCTTACCTACTTAGGTAATGTTTCCTATTTTATAACCTTTTTTTTTTTTTTTTTTWATGCCTGTGTTTTGAGGGGAAAGAGAAAAAGGGAAGTATCTATTGCTTCTTTTATTAGAGATAGAATCTTTGCATATAATAGGTAAGATAGGTCAATGACTTAAATTGACAACATTGTTTCTAACGCATAGAAAAGATATGGCAAATCAGTACTTTTGGTTTTAGGAGCTGTTTAGCTAGTCACAACAAAAACTAGGGATTTTATACTCTGACCAAAGGAAAAGTTATTTCTCAGGATGAACGGAGTGAATGAGGATTGTATTTATGGCAGAATTAAATCTGATGGTGTTYTTGTTCTTAGTCTGTATCTTGTCCATTATATTCTTTCATAGATAGTTCTAAAGTGTAAACAAAATTAATATACTTTTTTTTCACACTGTTGCTGTTCTTCTGCTATTGTAGTAATTATAGCATTGAGATTGGACTGCTTTGAGATCTATTTACAAGCTACGTTTATGAATCTTATTCTCAAGGTGAGCTTTGATTCCCGCTGCTAGCACCAGAGCTGATTTTATTCAGTGTATTCAAAATTTTTTTTTTAATTTTGTGCTCAAAATTATAGRGAATCTGCTTACCTTATTAAAACGTTAAGTAAGAAGTCACCTGAAGGACAAGATAAATGTAGCTAGTTAGGAGAACAAATTAACCTGGGCCTCTTCTTAATGTAACCCAATTTGATTCAAAGCTGAGGTCAATATGAAGACTTGACTAACACTCCTGTGTTGTCAACTSCATTATACATGGCTGTAGAAATTTGGGGCAATGGGCTTTTTTTTTCCAAAGTGTAGGTTCCAGTGTGTAGACTGAAGCTGTTTGCTGAACCTGCCTTGTTTTGGCATTGTAAAAMGCTACTTCTTTCTTCAGCTGCGAGACAGCAGTTAGGGATGCCAAGAGCCCCAGGAAACCGATGGTTTAGCAGTCTCTTGCACTCCCAGAAAAGCAGRGCTTGGTACAAGGAGCAGCATAATTGCTGTGGAAACCCGTGGATGGGAGGGTGGCTGTCAGCCGCACTTCCACTGCAGTAAATGCAGCTCCACAGKCAATCAGGGGTGTCCTCTGTTCTGAAGGTAACTTTGTGCCTAGGCCTGACCTTTATTAAAGAAATGTCTAACCGTGAACTTCAGTTTTGATGGTGAGACTGAAGTGTGCCTGTAATTTCATGACTATTTTTCTGATTAGTTGGTTTTTTTTGTCTTTATTAATAGACTTGGATCTTCTGTCTAATAAATAAACATGAGTCATCTGAAGCTGCTTGCAGCTACATTGAAATGGCATGGCACTAAACTTCTGGAAAAGCATGATACAGCCAGAAAGATATTTTTCCATGGCCAACGATATGTTTCATCAGGAATCTCAGAACCATTCCTGAGTGGGAGTAATTCCAGTTACGTGGAGGAAATGTATTATGCTTGGCTTGAAAACCCCAAAAGTGTGCATAAGGTAAGTCTAAAAGTGAACTGAAAATTTTATTATTAGCTTGAGTGGAGTTGACACCTTCTATTTTTAACATTTTTATTACAAGTCCAGGGAAAGGTTTTGTATGAAATGAAAAATATGAAACTAATTTCCTCACATATTGATTGTTATAAGATGTTACAGCAAAGCAAAAGCACAGAGGAGCCAAAGGCAYGGTGAACTTGGAGTTAGAAGTCCAAACTAGAAATAAACTGCTGACTAACTTTGAGAATTCTTCTATGGAATGAACATTAAAGAAGTCTTTTAAGTAACTAGACTCTGAAGGAAGATCTGAGGAGTAAAWTGCTCTTAATATTTTGGTTTACTTATTGTAATGCGGTTATGTCAGGGGATATGTTGCTTATTTTTGTTGACATTCCTAAACTGCTTAAGGTTGAACGTTCAGTTCCCTTCTGTTAGGAAACTGTAATCTTAAAACTGAATCTGTTGTGAGGAAAAGCTCGAGTATTTTGAAAAGTGTTTTGTTCAGTGCCTCTGTCCAGGCCAGGGTATGTATACTTACACCATTTTATTTTTAATCCTTTCTTGTGGGGAAAAATATAAAGACTTATTATTTCTGTCAAATTTTCTGATGACAGTAAGGACTCTGTTATAGTACATACACATTAAGGAGTTGATGAGAAGTTCAATAAAGTTTAAGACAAATCAGTAGTGTGGTAGTGCAAATTGTGCCCCAGTTGTTTTTGCAAATTTATTGTGTGTTCCTTTATTCATGGGGCAAGTATATCAAAATGTCACTTAAAATTTGGTGTTTTAAGTCTACTCTGTCTAAAGAGTGAGGAAATCATGCACACTGAAGGGAGAAAAATGGATAACAAAATAAGAGTCTTGTTTTTCCTGTATGAATTTCCTTTTGTTAGGTAAGTGACATACATCGATGACAACTTTGAAGAGTGCCTGTTACTCACACAMGAGACACATCCCTGCCTTTTGTGTTGTGCGTTAGCTTGAAACTGAAGAGACCTTTCCCAGGATTGGCTCCTTTTCTCACTTTGTCCCTCTTTGATTTCCCTTCGTGTACCTGCCAACTCAGTTTCCAGRTAGTTCGCAGCAAGGCAGCATGCTGTGTGAATGCATTGCATTAATTTCAGAGAAGCCCTGAGCACGTTAGTTCTGTGGGTCCACATTAACCCAGTGAGTCCACGTTAACCTTTTGTCGTAAGGGCTTGATACTGGATTCGCAGTGCGTGTGCTGTGTGCGCCGGGCTGGGCGCTCCCGGTGCTGACCATGGTGCTGAAGGTGATGCCTGCAGGGCAAGCAATGCCTGCTGCTGTGGCACTAAACTTCCTGACACAACGGGCCTAGGACGTGGCAGACTTCTGCTAAAGGCAGTCACTTGAGGTGTTCTGGCTAATTATTTAATGAGCATGGTAAAAATCCTACCARTGGAATGTCCAATTCATCTGCTAGGCCTAGCACAGGTCGGAGCCAGATTCTGATGAGGGAATACAATTTGTAGTTTGAATAGCAACTGATAAATTAATAGTGATTTAACAGAGGAATGTAGACATGCTGGTTGACTAGTATTTGTCCCAGAGAATGTATCCCAAGTAATTCAAGATGTATTTTGGCAATGTGTGACTTCTTTTCCAGGTTAAGCATATCCCAACATAATGAACCAAAGTGAATTCATTGTGCCTGGTTTATGAGGCTAGAAAGGATATGGTTGATTAAAATTATGAATTGCTTCACAAGCATRCTTGTCTGAAAAGCCCCAGGGAGGAGGAGGCAGTAGTGATTAATTTGTCTTTGTTTCATCAATGAATTTCATTTTTAGTCTTTTGAAAGCCACCTTCTCTTTTTAGCAAAAAGCTGTAAGTACTCCTGGAAGAACTTTAATTGACAGAAATTGTTCAACGTGAGCTAAAAATAATACTTAAAAAAAAAGGGAGGAATGGAGGGGAAGTGTTGAGAATTCAAGCCACCCTGCATATTCTTGAATATACAGAAAATGCATACCATATTTTCATCGTTCCAGTGGAAGTTGTGGATTTATCATTCTGCAACAGAAATTTGTGGGAATGTAGAAAAATCCTGACAAGACAGAGATCTGTCCTTCATTTATGTACCACAGTTGTGTATCTAGGAATATGTATCTGTATCCAGGGGACCTTTTCATTCCTTGTGCAGATCCATTCCTGATGATTTCCTGCTTTTCCTTGTCTTGTGTATTTCCTTTCCTTAAAGTAGCCAGAACAACAGTTGGAGTAAAATGACACGGGCTTTGAAAAAGGCATCATTATTTTTGCTCGGAGTGTGGTGTCAGGGCCATAGATCATAACAGAGAAGCCTGACAAGGCTCAGTTATTACTATCACAAGATTAATTACAAAACTGCATGGTTGGATATTGAGTACATAATGCCTACCATGTTATACTATATGCAGCCACTCTCCTGTGAGTATGTGATCGCTTCCTCATTCTTGGAAAAAAGGGGTTTTTGGCTTTGACTTTTTTTTCTTCACAACTAATGATGTAGTGGTTCTCAGTACTTACTGCGTTCTAAGGCTTTGCTGTCCTCATTGTAGTTGAGATATATTATAATGTCAATGGAAAAAAAAGCAAATCTTAAAGCTAAATAAAAATTACATGTTTCAATGTTTAGTCCTGTTTATTGTATTAGAGTAACACATTGTCACTGAGTCCCATGAATTCTATTAATTCAGAAAGTAAAAGCATTATTAATTACAAAATAAATTTACTGGCCAGAAGAATAGAGGAATGTATTGTATTATTACTATATGAATTTATTTAACCTTCCCCCCAGCCGCCCCCCTACCCYCCAGAGGTATTTAGGAAAAACAAACAAAAAAGACAAAACTATTGCAAGTCTCTTCACAAAATTCCCTTCTAACCTCCAAACCTKTGATGTCGCCCTTTTCTTAAAAACTTTACTCATTTAGTTGAGAGGCATCCAGATTTGCTGGTCTTTTGTCTGTTCAGGCACATGGCAAGTGCTGCTGCCAAAGATTGACGTTGATACACAAGACTTGAAGACTATAATCTGATATCAATCTTGAAAGACGCTATAGAAATTTTTAAAGGCTTTGATGGATGTGTGTACAGAAAAAAACTAATTTTCTGTAGCCAAATGATGTATTTTCCCTCCCCTCTGATTAAATGTCAAGCCTGCTCACCAAATCAATACGTTCAAAAATACGATGGGAAAAAATAGTGTGAGTACCTTCTGTCCCAGTAGGCTGCATCTTCAGATGTAAACATTCTGGAGGTATTTTTTTGTTTCCGTGATTCTACTTGAAAAAAACAATGCTCTGCTTATTCTCCTTATATGTGTACCTTGCAAGACAAATCTGTGTGAATTGGGTTAGCAGCTGTCCCAGCAGACTGTTTGTCCAAAAACACATAAAACTGTTTGTAGACCTTTGCTCTGATGTATTTTATGTTTAAATCCAAAGCTTTTGACACCAAAAAAAAAAAAAATGTATTATGTAAAATGTAAATGTATTATGGTCTTCACTGTCTGTGGAAAATTTGAGGAAGGAACCTTAGCATAATGAGATATTCCTTCTTAAAATTATGTATGAAAAGTAAATGTCACATTTGTCATGGTGATTGGCCAAATGTGTATCAAGAACTTCTTAATTTAATGAAAATAACTTTAGTCTAAGTAGCCTTAGTTGTACCACATGGAGGCCGTTGTTAGTTAGCATTGCAAATTGTCAGATTAGTTATTGTACAGGCATAGAATAACTATACTCCTCTTAATTTAGGATAAGATGGTATACACAGAGAAAATGTCATTGTGGTTCCTGTAGACTTCTTTCAGTATTTTGCATAAATGCAGATTTCTAATTTAAACTAAGCTGGTCAAGTATCAAGTTAAGAAGAAAAGAGGAAATAGGCACAAATGGGACAAAGAAACTCTTCATCATCATGGCAGGACCTGACCACCAAGCATGATGTGACCACCAGATTTTACCGCAGCATATGAAGATTAGGCCAAGTTTAGATCAGATCTGCCTAAGAACTTGAATTTGACCAAAACAAAACTTTTGTAGAAGGACCAGATTCCCTTATTTTCTTTGAGATGACTAATTTCATTTCTTTCTTCCTTTCCTGTATTCATATCTAGTCCTGGGATTTGTTTTTCCGAAATGCTAACGCTGGCCAAGCATATGACCCTCACTTACCAGATCAGTTAGAAAAAAAGGCATCGTTTCTTCAGAGCCACGGCCTGGCCCAGACACCGGGCAAAGCCGAGAAACTTGTTGAAGATCATCTTGCTGTGCAGTCTTTGATAAGAGCATACCAAGTAAGTGCATTTCTGGTAGGTGGGGGAGGACATCTCCCTGGCAAATGGCATGGGTGCTGTTGTTTTGCTGTTCACTACACATGGATATGTAGTAACTGATTTTTGTTGAGATTAATAATATATTTGTATAAGGTTACCCAGAGAGGCTGCTGAGTCTCCATCCTTGGAGATATTTGAAAACTGTCTTGGCAGAGTCCTGAGCAAACTGCTCTGGGTGACCCTATTTAAGCCGGGAGGTTGGACTGGTTGATATGTAGAGGTTCTTTCCAACCACAACTATTCCGTGATTCTCTCGTATTTCCTTCTCCCATTAAATGTTCTGGCAAACTAGGAGCAGGATAAAACAYGATTCACATGCATTCCTAAAATAAACTGCTCTGAAAACAAAAAGAAAAACAAGGCATCTGTTTTCCCAAGAGCTACAAAATGCTTTCTAAACGATAAATCAAACTGCAATACAGAAATATGGTACATTTGTTTTGATGGCCACACTTGCGGTATGTAGCAATTGAAAATTTTTTAGCCAGACAACTTTATGGTGCTTTCCAAGTTGCCTGTTAGTTATGATATTAATGCAGTATTTAATTAGTTATCAGTGGTAGACAGTGGACAAACTACCATTTCCCTTTCCCTTTTTTTATACAAGAAGTCTACAGTGAAGAAATCTTCAAGCTGCAGAAAACTGGTAGTACTGTGGCATTTGTCAGGACACAGTAAGCAGTAGGGTAATCAGAATGTGTGTAAAAACTAGTCTTTCACACCAACTCCTGATTGCAAAATATGTTATAATAGATCTCAACATGATTGGGATTTACCACTTAGTGTTACCTTTAAAAATCTAGGAGCTAATTGTGTGAATCTTCTTGCCTTTTAACTTTGTTCATTATGGACTAAAATGACTGCTCTGAAGTCAGAACATAGCTTTAGTTTTGTAACTCTCTGTGAAGGATAAGTGGGTAGAAGAGAAGATAGTTTTGTTTTTTCTGCAGCCTGTACTACTGAATCTTATACCTACCTTGTATTGTGTAAACAGATCAAAAGGTAAGCAATAGACAGCTAGATATTTGTATAAATAATAATCTGTTGCATAAATGATGTATTTGTGACACTTTAGTGCTTACACACGTACCTGTTGCAGAAATTGTTTAAGTAGTTTCCCTTTCTGAGTGTAGAGTTATTAAAAAAAAAAAAAAAAGAAAAAAAAAAGTCTTGATTATGGGACATACTGTGTTTTAATTAAAACACAGCCAATTCTGGAGTGTAATATGGCACCATTTTTTATAGACTTGCTCTTCTGAGGTTTGGAGTTCTTGCTAATACTCTTCTCGTCCTCCTCCTTTAATACTTCAGAACAGCCGTAGCTTGGGGAGGTGAGTTCTTTCCTGTTGATGATGCCTGAGATGGAATTACTTGCTTAGTTCCAGTCAGATACACTTGGTGCTGCTGTAAACAACGAGGTGGCACAGATGTTGCTGTGGGCATCATTTGGCCCRTCAAGGCTTTATTACTGGTGATTCATAAGGTGCAAAGAATCTCAGAGGCCAGGCTGAATTTACAGGGCCGATTATTCTTTCTTGTATTTAAGAAAAACAAAACTAAATTCTGTTAGCTTATAAGTACATTTTGGTATGCACTGTCCTGCAAATACAGAATATTTGAATAGTGTTTTAAAAAAGTCTCATAGATAAGCCACATTTTACACACTAGTGAGAGTGATTATATTCAATAAAGCTGCAGTTTATTAGTGTTTTTTCAGAGACAGTTACTATATTAGCAGTGTGCGTGAAATTCTACCCAAGTGATCTGAATTCAGCCTTTAGAAGAAAAATAAAATGAAAAAAATTCACATACTCGCCCACAAAAAAAGCTTTTAATGACCTAATTYGGTATATAAAAAGAATGCACAAGGGCATTTCATATATACACACATATATATATATATTCACGCATATGCACACCCATACATATGTACACATCTTTTGTGGCTGTGTTTGAATTATTCCTTCTGTAGCACTGTTAATAATATCAAGAACTGTAATATAAAGTCTGTAGCAGTTTATASCTTATATTGACCAGCCTTACTAATAAGTGACAGCTGACTACATTGCCCATTGATGTATTTGATGTATTAAAGTTCATTCATTCATCTACACATGAAATTTCCAAACCTTCTTAAATGAAAGCTATGTTGACTGTTGTGGAGATCACTCTCTCCTGTGGAATACAGATCATGCAGACAGATCCCTTCATTTGCAATAGAAACCTCTGTGTCACCAGTACACATTTTAGGTCAGCACTGCTGTACATTGGTGTTCTCCACTTGCTTAAAGGAGGATTTGAACAAAAATACATGGGGATTGAAATGGCAGTTAGTCACGCTAAGTTCATTTTACCCAGAAAGTTAAGAGTACAATCACCAAAGCTAGTCTTTTTTTTTATTTAGTCTTTAATGTAATTCTACTTTAAGTTGGATGCTGAACAAAATAAAACTTAGGTTCTCACGTGTAGGCAACAGTTTTTAAGAGATTGTATACATATCCAGTGGTGTAATGCTTATTTTATGTTCTTGCAGAAAAAAAGGGAAAACTGCTCCTCTTGGCRTTAACCATGTCTACTTATTATATGTTTTGAAGAGAGATATCGATCTCGTTCTCTATTTTATCTTTTTATTTATTTAAATCTTTCTAGTTTTCATTAGCCCGATAATGTTTTTCACCCATTTTCCTTTCTTTTCAGATTCGTGGCCATCACGTGGCTCAGTTAGACCCTCTTGGAATTCTCGATGCAGACCTGGATTCGTTTGTTCCATCTGATTTAATCACTACCATTGATAAACTTGGTGAGTACCTGATAGTGTGTCTAAAGAGAGGAAATAAAGAAAAAAAATCAACTCCTGTCTTCATAGTTATAAGAAAGATAATTGTAAAAGCACTATACTAATAACTGTTTTAATTAAATTAATGAGACTCTAATAGGTGTTCAGAGCTGAGTGATTGTTGACAGGCTKGAACAAATGTTCTTAAACCTTAGAAATAGTTTTGTCCAGAGCCTTGTGACTTGCCAGAGTGCTGATACTGAAATCTTCAGGTACATAAGAAAACGATACATGTACTAGGGTGMAATTGAATTTGTGCAGGAAACAATTTCTAATGCAGGGTGGACACAGCAAAAAGAGAGAAGGCTCTTAAACATTTGCTCTCAAAAACCCAGACCATCATAGTTTGAGCGTTCCAGGCAGAAAATGTGCAGAGGACCTCTGATGGTATGGAAGGTAGTTGATATTAGACTTTCCTATGTGTTTTCTTGGTCCTGTCTTCTGKTTTTCTCAAGAAACCTTCTGGTAGGAAGTTTCTTTTAACAGCTGCTTCTAAAATGCTGGTTAGAAGTGTTCCTACTCCACAATAGGAGATCCAGGATTGCTTTCAGGAGCTCTTGGAGTTCAAGAAGACTTTTTCTCTTTAAACATGAAAAGATGCTTCAGTAAATATGCAGTGCAMGAGTACAAAGCACAGATGTTCTGTTTGTGCCCAAATCACTCTTGTATATGTCCTATTTTTTGCATGACAGCACATGACGAGCCTTTGAAGTCTGAAAGAAAGCAAGGGAAAAAAAAATAGGATAGTAACACTGCTTTRTTTCAACTGAACAAACTAACTCTCTTTTGTTTTATAGATAACAGAAATAATTTTGTCCTGGAAAAATATATTCAAGTGGGAAAAAATAGTGATATAAGGTGGTGTCTGCATACTGACTTAGTAGTGGTATGCAGGCATCTGTTTTAGTTACTCCAGATTTGTCAATTTAAAAATATTAAATTAATATTAAACCTATGAAATACTAATATTTAAATTTATATTTAAATATGCAATATTAAAAACAAAATAGGTGTTTATGTATTAAAACACAAAATATGTGACAGTACAGTGCAGTAAAAATGGTTGCAACACAGTTCTATGGCCTGGCTTCTATCTATACTTAGGCTTCTGTGTATCTATATGCTAAGTATTATCGTTATTTAATCTTTAAATTGCTTTTTCTTTTATTTTCAGGAAATTGATTTAAACAGGAATATAGAGCACTGCTCTACACTGAGTTATGTGCAGGCTGTCAGATCAATGTTGAATATGTGTGTACAATATATCCAAAATCAGGATAGGTCAAAGTTAGAAATACAGAAAATAATACAAAGCAAAGAGGAAATTTGCATCAGGCATTTCACCTAAGTATAGTGTACTGAACTGATGGCATGTATGCTAAAATTAGAAAATGTAAAAATATTTGTAATAAGTTTTGTTACCTGCATTTTAGAAGGAATTATTTGGTTTCTCTAGTGGAATAATAACTACTTAGTGAAAACATTTTCTCTTTTAATTCCATACAAAGTAAATTCTGTGAATGGATGTCTCCAAAATATTCACACTATAAATCCTTAATCTGCTTCCTTCTTTTTTAATATTGCTTTATTAAATTTCAGTTGGTGAAGCTTTGAGAGAGAGAAAAAAAAAAAAAAAAAGATTTTGTCCCCTCTCCTGCTTCTCAAACTGATTATGCACCTCTTACAGGGTTTTATGGTTTGCATGAGTCAGATTTGGACAAAGTCTTTCAGCTGCCCACAACTACCTTCATAGGAGGAAGTGAGACCAGCCTTTCTTTACGAGAGATCATCAGGCGGCTGGAGGTCGGTGTGACATTTTTGATTTGTGACCTCATCTAAACAGAGTAAACTTTTTCCAGAAGCTGTCAGCTACAAAGAACTTGCTGTTTGCTAATCATTAATAGCAGATGTGAAGAGTTCAGGTGGCTTTAAAAGAGCTGGTGGGCTGTTACCACAAATGTTAACGCTTTTCATTTGCTGAATGTCTCAGCTATGTAAATTTGGATTAGAATAGAAGAGGTGAACTAATTCAGAACTAATTCAGGACATAGTTTYATAAAAAGTTTGTGCTGCTTAAAAGGAGCAGAGACTTTAGAACTTCAGTTGATGTTGTTTTGTTTCCTGTCACAGGAAAAAACTTTACTTGACACGGGCAGGCTTTGCTCTTGCCACCCTGACGTTAGTGGGGCTCTTACTTGAATGAGTGGGTTGAGTACCAAATTCATTTCAAAAAAATGTAGCTAATTCTARTAAAAATTTAGATACTGATGGTCCTTGCTTTCATCCCCGATCCCTTTCCTACAGTCTGGTTCTCTGAAAGGTGATAYGGTTTTGTCACATATTGTCAACTAGCTTTGATGACTTTTAAAAGAATAATTGTAATTGGAGGGGCCCTCCAAACAGCAAATAGGGCTGATAATAAATCTGCAAAGTGCTGAAGTGCTTAATGTGAAGAACTGAGCATTCCCATATGTGGTTTGTTCAACATCTTGYAGTACAAAACAACTCAAGATTTTAGAGGCATGATGATAGAATCCCTTGCAGTAAGAAGGGATAGAAGTGTGGAGGATGAATTACAGAAATTGGTTGCAAGAATAAAAATAAGTAATTTACTGAGAATAGAGGAGATCTTGGCTTTGTCKTGTAAATACGAGAAATATGCTGGCTTACACTTCGGACACACTTTTACCGATGCTGAAATATCTGAAGAATCTTTGCATTTTTCTCCTCACGCTTTCTCTGTTCTCAACTGCTTGAGTTCTTTCTCAGGTTTCCAGTCTTCTAAGACTTGCCAACTATCAGATAATATGCATGGGAATTTGTAATAATCTTCTCATTCCTTGGCCTCAGGTGACATTAAAAAAAAAAAAAAAGGTGGGTAGATTTAGGTAAATATTACTTGAAATCTTTGTTATTGCCATCGAAATAAAGACTTATGCCCATAAGAACAATTGTGAGTTAGGTGAAATAATGCCAGTCAAATCAAGGCAAGTGTTTTGGCCTGCTTGTCCGTTAGGTCCCAAAAGTTTTTTGTTAATGTTTTTACCTTCTAGAATACCTATTGCCAACACATTGGCCTGGAATTTATGTTCATCAATGATGTGGAGCAGTGCCAGTGGATTCGGCAGAAATTTGAGACACCAGGTGTTATGAAGTTCACTAATGAGGAGAAAAGGACTTTGCTGGCCAGGCTGGTGCGCTCAATGAGGTAGGATGGGCTAGTGCTGGGATGCTACTCTGCTCTCTCTGTGAAAGCTGAGTGTCAACTGGCATGGAAAGCTCATGAGCTCTCTAAGTTCTGCTGGGCTGAAGTGAAATCTGGTCTTGTATACAAGGGAGGTATCTCCTTACACCTGTGCAAGATCAAGCCATTCTAGCTTCTCCCATCCATGAGCAACTGCCTAAATAAGACTTGGTTCTCATGGCAGCAGTCACCCATGGCCCTTGGGAAGTCAGTGGCATGTGGCTTTGCRGGATGTGACTGTGCAATACTGCAGTTCTGCACACTTAGTAGCTGTTCACCTCTGATGTTGAACTTTCTGCTTGTGCAGTACTGTCTCTGCTTGCAGCTACAAAGAGAAAACTGTATGCAGTATGCAACCACCACTTTGCTCCACCCTGTGCGAGCAGAAGAAATGAGAGYCTCACTTCCAGCTTATGTAAGCTTGTGCAGCCCTGCTGACTTTGGAGGAATCGTGGCAATTTGTTTTAGCTGAGAATCTAGCTTGTTGCTAACATGCCTGAATTGTAAAGGTATTGCTGGGTGAGCTAAGGTGACACTGCTGTGTTATGGCAATATTTCATTTCATTGCTTTTAGGACTTCAATCTAAAGAGGTAAATGTCAGCATCCTGAGTGAGGACTAAGCTGTGTAATAATGCTTTATGGCCATCTTATCAGCCYGAATGCATCACAGATGATGTAACAAAATAGTTATGTTCATGGAGATTTATTTTTCTTTGCATTCCATATCTCCAGGCTTTGCAACAAATAACCCTTTCAGTGTTTGTTAAAAGGCACTTTTTAACCACTCACGTTGCCTCTGGCACAAATGCATTAAAGAGAGAAACAACATAGAACTGTTAAGCGYTGACATCTTTCTCCTGCTGTAGCTGAGGCAGATTCCAGCGTCCTTGTTCTTGGCAAGGTATTAGCAGTTACATCACGTAGTCTGAGGCASTGTCCCATTAAAAAGGGCCTATGAAATAAGTGTGCTTTCTCTCACAGTTTTCTTCCAGTATTCAATCACTGTTGCTTCCAGAAAGCACAGGTTCTTTGATCTGTCATCTTCAATCCATAGAGCAGACTTCTCTGCTTTTGCTCTGCATTCCTAGTGATCAATATAAATTGTTGGGCAGGAGCAGAATTCAACCTGGGCAGTTATGGTGAACACTTCTCAAGTGAAGGAGGGAGCCTTAAATTCCTTCCCATGTGCTCCCCCTGTCCTGCATCAGATTTATCTCAAGAGATCTGCAAACGTGTTGCCAGATGCTTTAAAACAGATTGAGACCGTCTCATTTGCTACAAGATGTTTGATAATAAATGTTTGCTACGTTATTTTTTTTAATACAAATGAGCTCACTCTCTTTTTCTTTTTTTTTCCCCAAAGATTTGAAGACTTCCTTGCTCGSAAGTGGTCTTCAGAAAAGCGATTTGGTTTGGAAGGATGCGAAGTGATGATTCCTGCACTTAAGACCATCATTGATAAATCCAGTGAAATGGGAATTGAATATGTTATAATGGGGATGCCTCACAGGTAATGTCAGTGCAAACCCCTCAACTCGAGACTGGTTTTGGATTGTAGAATTAAAACTTTRTTAACAAAGTCAGTGTTGGAGAAGCTAGGGAAGAAAAAGTCAATTATAATGAGTAAAAGGAACGTATAATTGTAATAAAGATATTTTTCAATAAGAGGTTAAAGGCCTCACAGGTGAACACTAGTGAGAGTCATATCAGTGTGCTTTGAAGCAGCAAGCATATGTGTTATGTACCCCACTGTACAGAGTCTCGAACAGAGAAAAGAAGTTGAGATGGTATCACACTTATACAGTCTACGTTAATATTGTCATGTTGTAGCTGCTAGGTGACTATAAAAACTATTGGTCACATTTGCATAATTAGATACTTTATTTAGAGTGTTAGTGGGAATGCATTGGAGGTAATTTGCAGTAGGAAGGGAAAAGGGAGAATAAAGCTTTTAAATTTTAAAAGTGTAAAGCAAACTTCTCAACTGCAAATATCTGAAMTAAAGGGCTTGCTAGTTTTGTAAGTTTTATGCTAGTAGTACTGTTGTTTTCCCTGCTTGAGCCATAACTATGTTTGATTTTTTTCTTAGGGGTAGACTGAATGTGTTGGCTAATGTTATCCGAAAAGAGTTGGAACAGATCTTCTGTCAGTTTGATCCCAAACTTGAAGCAGCTGATGAGGTGAGATGCTTTGCCATTTTATCTRTACAGAAAAGTATAGATATCTATCTGTTCAAAGTAGTTATTTGGTCTGTACTTGGTTTTGGTCATGATCATTATCACAATAGCATTATCATCTTCTGAAAAGGGTTTTCTGGTTTGAGTATCATTTTGTTTTTCAGTTTGAGGGTTATGATTTGATGAAATTTGATCAAGAGTTTAAAGACTACACCTGATCCCTAATACACAGAAGTGTCTCATTTGCAAAGTCTAAAAAATATCCCYGCTCTCTGTCTTTGTTTCATATAAACAGTGTCAGTATTCTGCAAATATGAGCTGGGTGTTGAATAGTGACACTGAGATAATAAAATAGGAACAGTGCTCAAATGTGAGAAAACTACAGCGCATACTGATGCATACCTACCTAGACTTGTTTTTCAGGATAAAGGATAMATTTTAGACATACAATATGTATGAATGATGTGCTTGAATCTTGACCATGTCTTGCACATTAGGGATCTGGGGATGTGAAATATCATCTGGGAATGTACCACGAGAGGATCAACCGAGCAACAAATAAGAAAATCACTCTGTCCCTGATGGCCAACCCTTCTCATCTGGAAGCAGTTGATCCAGTTGTGCAGGGAAAGACTAAAGCCGAACAGTTTTATCGAGGGGATACAGCAGGAAAAAAGGTATAAATAGTTTAATGTTGTGGTAACTCTTCTTGATTTTGCAGTATTTTTTGCAGTATTTTTTAATGAAGTGGTTTGCCAATAATTTTGTATTGTGGAGAAATCTTCTTTTCCTCCTTGACAAAAGAGCATACTACCCACTGAACAGGATAAGGTGTTTGACCTCTCGGGTAACTTCAGGGAGAGAAGTCACCTTAAAACTTTCCTCTGAGTATTGAATGAAGCAGGTAGAATGCAGACCATTCTATGGCTTATGATAAAAGTACAGTTCTGTTCTGTAAATACTGTCGACAGAGCAGACAGATCTTCTTGAGGAACTTAAATTGTGGTGGTTTTTTGTTTGTTTGTTTTCTTTCTAATACGTGTATGTATAATCCTTCCTCTTAGGTTATGTCCATATTATTACATGGGGATGCTGCCTTTGCAGGACAGGGAGTGGTTTATGAGACATTTCATCTTAGTGACCTCCCGTCTTATACCACAAATGGCACTATTCACGTTGTGGTCAATAACCAGGTAATAAGCAGAACATCTTCCAATTGATGTATTTCCTTACTAGTTGCTAGTGTATTTCTTTTTCTTTTTTGTTCTTGTGCTCTTGGTTTTCTTTTCTTAGCTGACTGTGCTACTCCCTCTGTTTAGTAAGAGTGGTTAGAATGTTCCTGAAAATGGTCATAGTATCTAACAGCTCTGAATGGGTAATATATCACCTATGTGTATTTTATTCAGTTCATAACACTTAATTGGGTTTAGTTTGCTTTGTTTCTTTTCAAATTAGCAAAAAGAAGCTCGTATAGCTGCTCAGTTTACTGGCATGTGTATGACTATTAAATGAAAACCTCAAGMATTCAAAGCAAAGTAGAGGGAGATTCCCACATCATTTTATTGCAATTTCTGGGGTTTTTAGATTGGCTTCACTACAGACCCGCGAATGGCCCGTTCGTCTCCATACCCTACTGATGTTGCTCGTGTGGTAAATGCTCCTATTTTTCATGTGAATGCTGATGACCCTGAAGCAGTGATGTATGTGTGCAGTGTAGCTGCAGAATGGCGAAACACATTCAATAAAGATGTCGTTGTTGACTTGGTAAGTCTCTGCTTTCTTAGTTCTTCACTCTGTATTGTATACTACTGTCTCTTATGTACCTGGGAAGACCCAATCAAGAAACACGTTAAAAAATACTTGCAGGAATTGATAAGCATTTCTATTCCATAGACTTTTAAAATCACTGTAAAAGCATGAAACTGAAAGTTTTAGTTTGACGTCTTTCCTTACCAACAGAAACAGTCTTATCCTTTGTAGGTTTGTTACCGAAGGAGAGGGCACAATGAAATGGATGAACCGATGTTCACCCAGCCGCTAATGTACAAGCAGATTCATAAACAGGTGCCGGTGCTGAAGAAGTATGCTGATAAATTGATTGCAGATGGGACCGTAACCCTGCAGGAGTTTGAGGTACAGTATGTCAGCAGAACTAAAGGCTACATATGATTCAGCAGTAAGATATTATTTGAATGATCATAATTATGATGGTGGTTTCATGTTGATCGCCTGGAAGTGATACTTGTATCCAACAGCTTGTTGTGCATATTTAAAGCAAAGATCTTTTTTAAAGTTTATTAGCTTCTTGAAATAATGAAACTGAGATCAGAGATCACTCAAAATATTCTGGAAAGATGAAATATGTGGAGCTTGGGGGAAGTATTAAACTGGTTAGATCTTTGCCTTAATCTTCTAGAGCAAAGCTGTGTGACTAACTGTARCAACAGCAGCATTACAGAGCAACCAAAAAGCAGTGAGTGCATGTGCATTTTGCTTCAGATTGTGGCTTTGCACTTACTGTCTTTGAAGTGTGAGCTAGTAGTTTTTTAGTTAGAATCTACAGCTGGACTAGTTATCTTGGAGGATCTTTTGCAGTRTTTCATAACTGCTGCAGCCTGAGGTATAATAGCCAGAAATTCCAATTTTCATTGTAAATTAGAGCACTTCAATTCTTTTGATTTTTGGAGTACTGTTGGCTACTTACGCTCTTGGTCCTTTTCTCTGTAGCACTTGCCCAATAAACAAATTATTTTGAATGATGTAGGTAAGCATGTTTCTAGAAGACAATTTTATTCCAGGTAAAATAGATTTATTTATATATTTATAATGAAATTTTGTTATGTCATTGCTGTCATACCTGAATTTTAGAATGCCAGGGTATTGTGTTTATCTCTTCTAAAAGTGTGAGGAGTGTTTTTTTTTTTTTTTTTTTTTTTTTCTTCCTCCAGGAAGAAATCGCCAAGTATGACAGAATATGTGAAGAAGCATATACTAGATCTAAGGATAATAAGATTCTACATATTAAGCACTGGCTTGATTCACCTTGGCCTGGTAAGAAATGTCCTTTCATACATTCTACTGTTTGAAGTACCTGTGTTTTCCTTTTAATTCCATATTCTAGGACTCTTTACTATTTTTGTTGGGCAGCTTTCCTTTGCAGTAAAATGTGACTTACGGTTTGTCTGTATTAGCAGTGAAGCATTTCCCAATTTGTTTTGAAAGAGGAGTGTTTTATAGAAAATATTGAAAGATAGATTTTTCAGTCTAGCAGAGAAATGTTATACCTGTAATGCTGTTCATCTTTTTAGGAAGAAGGAAGATACCTCAAATATCTCCCACTACTTTGCTGTTGTTGTTGTTAAATCAAGTAATTCACTTAATTCACTGGGAGTCAAAGTAGAAACAAAACAGGTCGTTGTGTGCCTGTGAGATCAAGTCCTGTTGTCATGCAGGCAATGGAAATGATTGTGCCTCCCTTCTGGAAGGTGAAGAACTAGGTTAATGTGCCACTTAGAATGTCTTAATGAGCTGTGGATTTTAAAATAAATTGCAAATAAGGTAGAAATCTCTTAATCTTTTACTTCCAGGTTTCTTTAATGTGGATGGAGAGCCCAAGAGCATGTCGTGTCCCCCAACTGGCATTTCAGAAGAGCTGCTGGTTCACATTGGCAATGTGGCCAGTTCAGTGCCAGTCAAAGACTTCAAAATCCACGCAGGTCAGCTGGAGTCCTTGCTTCCTTCGGGGCCTGCGTTTCTTGCTCAGGTGTCTTAATTCTCTACATGAATTGCTGATGGGCCATTTCACAAAGGGGAGAGCAGCAGTAACTTCTTCTGGAGAATGTGGCAGATGGGGTCCTGCTGCTTGTTCTCATTTGAAAATTCTTTCAATATCATGCCATTTCTGTTCCATACCTCATTAAAATAGCTATTTTCTCCATTTATTAATGTTAAGTTAATACAGTCCTTTTGTAAAATGTTGCCTCTGTGCAGTGCGTTCATGGGACTTCTTGCAAAGGTACTCATCTCATGGGGCACTATTATTGGCTTCTTTTTATTTTACTATTATTTTTTAAATGTTGAAACTGGTGACAATTTGGGGTCCACTTAAGTCACTTTTCTTGTTCTTCGCTTGTAACTTTCTGTTCAGGGATTTAGCTCATTTTTTTCAGATAGGACAATGTTGATGTGCAATGAGTCTAATTTTAGTACAGTAAACTGCAAATAAATTTGAGTTCAGTTTTTCTTTCAGTGTAGTTATTTAGTGTTAGTGATAACAAATCTAGCATTTTATCAGAAGGTCTTAGCTTTTGGTCTGAAGAGATTCCATTCTGAATCTAGTGTCTATTATATGGGTGTCTCAAAAAAAAGGGGGAAGGGAGGAGAGGGGTGGACTCTGGCATTGGGGATAAGTTCTCAGCTAATTCTTTTTCTGATTGGACTCTAGCAACCTTACAGGGAGAGTGATATGCTAGTTCCATGGGGAAAGATGGAGCTACTTTATTTAGAGATTTTTTTTTCCTGGCCTATAGGAAAATGCTTAGGATCTGTGGAAAGAGTATTTTTTTTCTTCTTTTTTTAATTTTCTTTCTTTTGCAAAAACAAGATATGAATAATATACAACCCTTTGCCTGGGAAAAAAATATTTTACTTCCCTGGCAGTTCAGGTCTAGCAAAACAATTTGTAGACTGTATTGGGTTTGCTTAACTTCATTGCATTGTTCTGCTTTTGACAAAGGCAGTGAATCAGCAACTAAAAGTAGCAACTCAAATTTGATGTTACTTTCTGTTCTCATGCATCCTGTACCAGCAGGGACAAAGGTGAATGTTCTATGAATGTAGAATGTCTTTCAAGTAAGTTCACAGATTTCTGATCTTTATTCCAATATAGGACTCTCACGGATTTTGAGAGCCCGCCTGGAGATGACTAAGAACAGAGTCGTCGACTGGGCCTTAGCAGAGTACATGGCTTTTGGCTCTTTTCTGAAGGAAGGGATCCATGTCCGACTAAGTGGCCAGGATGTGGAAAGAGGTACTTTCAGGTGAGTACTGAAACAACTGTTGAATGCTGGGCCATTCCTCAACACTTTAGCATGCTGAGCATAGTCTGTTGAAGGGAAGGGCAGTTGGAGGCTGTTTGGCCTCATCTGATTGTCATAGGTGCTGGTGGTCAAGCGGAATCCAATTTCCTGCTAGTCTGCAGAGAGAACATTTCAAAGAATTGTATTTAAGGAAGAACAAATATTTCTAGATATTTTACTTCCTTTTGCTGAAAAGCAGACTTTTTTTCCTTTTGGAGTAGAAATTCAACTGCAAGCCATCTAAACACTGAGGAAAGTTGTTTTGCTGCTGCAGATTCTCAAGTCTTCAAGTAACATTAAGCATAACTGCTTTTAACTCCAGTATCCTTTGAAACAAACGTATTGCCACTTGGCAAGGCTTCTTTTAGGTGAAACAAGATCTTGTGTGTGGAGACTCTTATTGAACATGGAGCTAGAAGGAACACGGAATCTGATCACTTGGTAAAATATAAATGCTGCTTTTCCCTACCTGATTCTCCACGGAGTAAAATCTTAATGATGTATTTGATTGACCCATTTGATGCAAAACCTGTTGCTGGGCATGGATGGAGTAGCAGCTGCCCTCTGCTTGCCAAAGAGGACGATGAGCATTGGTGCCTGCCTTCTGTGTTTCTGTGCTGAACTTCGCTTGGTATCCAGTCTTTCAGGCTTTCTTCTTTTTGCTCCCATTCTAATGGCAGTTTAATAAAATGATTCAGGCAAGACCTTAAGACGAAGAGAATCAGGAGATTTCCCCCATATTTCTCCTCCTTGATTTCAGGAATATTGGTCTTGTAAAGTGGTAAGCACCTTCTGAGGGAGGTAACGCACATGTACATTGGTCAGCAACCTAACTACCTATTTCAAGTGAGTGCTTAGTTGTGCTCAATGCTCTCATGAGAATACCAACTGTGTAACAGATGGAAGAGGATTTTCCAGAACGATTGGCCATATTTCTTTAATGTATGTCCAAGAGAAAAATAAATATTGTGTTCGCAACACCATAGGGAAAATAAGAAACATGCTTTAGAAAAAACAACCTGCTCAGATTTGCACATATTAGCTAGGAATAGGTGGACCGCTAATTTGTGGTACAAACACATCTGAAATATGCTGCCATTTCAAATGGAGCTGCTTTTTTTTTTCAGTTGTGGTTAGGGTTCTCTGCCATTTATAATAAATGGGACTCCCTTAACAGCTGGAGACTTTTGCAAATGCCTGTGTATTCTTTCTGGGGTGGTGGTGGGGAAAACAACTGCAAGTGCTAGAAAAGCACATGTCACTGCATCCTCYCTCAAATGTTGTATTAAAAGATACTTTTTTCCTCCTCCAAAATCTTTAAAGTACATAAAATCTCAGTTAGCTGAATCTAATTGAAGAGGGAGCATAAGCTGTTATTTGGGAAGAATGGAGATACTGTATTGCCATAATGGGGAAAAAGCATTCAGATCATCTCAATATGCAGTGAGATGACTGCATGGCAAGTTGAGTGAGGCTGTAGTAGTGCTAGTCAGGAGAGTCGCCTCAGGCAAGCTGTAGGATGCTTTCTAGATCCCAGAACCTCTGTCTTCTCATTCTAGAGCCTTTATCCTGCAGAACCCAGAATATTACAGACCTAAGCTACTTCTCCCATCTGAAGAATGTTAAATGTGAATATTAAATGTAATGGCTTGTTTTCTTCCTGTTTCAGTACTCCACTTAACGTTATTAATAGAGGGAAGACAGAGATAATGCTGTAGATAAAAGCTCTTGGCCCTTTCTCGTTCTGGAGCCACACTTTGGAGAAGGAAGGGAGAGGAAGAGACTTGACTGTTCTGTTTCCTATCAGGAACCCTGACAGCTCTTCAGCAGCAAAACCTGACTTGTGTAGCTGCCCATCCAGGCTCATTATTACTGCCTTTTGGTGGTGCTTCATAATTCAGGGTCTAAAAGTTTACTGTCTATTTAGGTCTTTTTATTTTTGATAGAATGACAAATGTGAAATGATAGTATCAAAAATAATTTCTTACAGCTGGTCTTCCTGTGCATATTTTCCCTTTTCTGCCTGCCTCCCTGTGCTGTTCTTCAAGGGTTCTGTCTTTTCTCCTGTTGTTGCCCTCTAAATAGACTTCAGAGCTCTTTTGCTAGCATTCATTATGCAAACTGGATATAGAGAAAGCTCCAGTCTCCAGTGCTGGCAGCTATACAACATGCAGTAGTTGTTACCAGCATAATAGCAGTCCTTATGTTAGCAGTTGTAAAGCTGGACATATTGGTGTGATTCACTCAGTTAGGCTGCTCAGAGAGTTAATGGATTGCAGTAATTACTTGACTCATCTCTGTTTTGCTAGTGCTCCTTGGTGCCCCATTCTAATGCTGATTAATGGGGGGCTGGAGAGCTGTAAATGGTATGAATGGAAATGGCAGGAAAGAGGATACTACTTCAGTCTTGGTGCTGTGAGAAGCTCCTTAGTGTTTTCTTTTTTGTTTTGTTTTTTTCTTTTCTCCTAAAAGACAAACAATTATTGTCTCAAGGAAGAGAATAATAGGATATGCCAGGGAGGCACAATGAAATGGCTTTAATAACAGCTTGATCTTCTGAAATTTGACTTTATCAGTCTAAAATATTTTATAACCTCCCCCTTAGCTTCTCCAAATTCCAGTAATGACAGTGTATTTTCAGGTTTCATGAGTGTCAGAGCAAGTGCGTGAAAGTCCTCATAGTGTAGCAATTTTATTAAAGGTACTTCTGTGTTTCATCCAACCACAGTGTTATGTATGCCAGATGTAAAGATTGCTTGCTTGCTTGCTTTCTGGAGTTTCTACCTTTGGTAGTTAATCTTTTAAAATGGCTCTGTTGTAGCCCCAGGTTGTTCTTAGCTAATGGATTCCTTTCCCCACCTCTTTGCAGCCATCGTCATCATGTGCTTCACGACCAAGAAGTTGACAAAAGGACTTGTGTTCCCATGAATCACCTCTGGGAGCAGCAGGCCCCCTATACCGTGTGCAACAGCTCCCTGTCCGAGTACGGCGTCTTGGGTATGTCCCAGTATCTAAGAGATTTGATTGCCCTTAAACCTTTTATTTTAGCATAAATTAAAAATTAGAAGGAAAACTTCAGTTGTTCTTTAATTTTTTGAATATGCTACCTRTAGTAGTTGGCATTTGAATCTGCACAGGTTTTAGTTTTCCCATAGAGCAAAACTTACTATTTAAATTCTCCCTATAATATATTTATATAGACTACTGAAAACCTTCCTGTAATGACCAGTGTGATTTGGGAGAGTTAATTAGCTTTCAGTAGAAAAGCGACAGTGTGCGCCAGTATCTTATTAGTGCCCAATAGCAAATTAYATAGAGGTGACAAAATAATTTTGGAGAAGAAGTTTGGCAGAGCAGAGACAAGACTCATAAGAAAGAGACTATTAAAAAGAAAACCTGTCCAACAGTTAAACAGATTCTAATATCCCTTAACAGACATCTCCAAGTTTTACAACTGTGTGATTCAGTTGGAAGAATCTGTTTGTTGTAGCTCATATTGGCACTGTCAGAACATGCAGCTAATGCTTTAACAAAAGGGGAGGGACTGTCCACAAAAGCAGGGACACCTTGGAATATAAATATAAAAAGACATCCTAGCCTTATATGATGATAGAGTGCTAGTGTGAGTGTGTTGTTTCCAGAAAACAAATCCTTCTTATTTGTAGCATTAATCATTGTGAATTATGTTTTTGAACTGGACAAACATTTTATGTTCAGCAGCAGTGAACAGATAACCTCACTGTGGTGTGCTGGGGGTGGCAAATAATACGGAGCACAAAACAAATACGTCTAATAATTTATCAAGAATGTTATTAATCCTTTGGGTAAATAATGAATTATGTCCATTTCATAGCTGGTATAAGGGAGGACAAATGCAAYGAGGTAGATAAAGGTGGTAATTGTGAACTGCTTACCTAAAGTGTTCAGAAATATTTGAACATGTAGCATGAACATGTACATATGATACGTGTTACATATTACTAGTAGTAACATTTGAGTATTGCAAAACTGAATAGCTGGAGCATGGGTTGAAGAGCTGAGATTTTGGGGTATTTGTTARTTCTATAGCAGAACTGGTGTAAGCAAAACTAAAATCTTTGTGTATCTTTAAGCTAGTAAATAAATGCTTGTATATGATCTCTAGATAGGAGAAAGAGAATATATGTATAAATAAAAGGAAAAATATTTGCTGTAGATAAAGAGGGAGAGTGTAATGTCAGAGAATTTTTGTTTGCAATTATGTGCCATTTCTCACAGTTTTGGTATGGGTTTTCTTATCCTGAGCATGTTCTGAGCTCTGTAAATGTGCAACGCCTCAGAATCGTTTTGGAAATTCCCTTAGTGCCTGTGACTTTGAGCTGAATGAAAACGGATTGACCAGCGCTGCGTGATGGACCCCCAGATTGCTTGTCAGGTGCTAAAGGCAGGAGTGGCACCAGTGCAGAGCTGTGAGCTTTGCACCAAGGTTTTTGTTGAGCTGATGAGGAGTGCCTGGGCTGTTGCTGCTCCACTAAAATGCTACTCCAGCAAGATTTTCCCTTAGGGAGGAGCAAAGTCAGTCTTGTTATCTCAAGCAGTTGCGTTGGATACAGCAAGTATGAAGGTCTATGTGATGGAGCATTAAATCAGAGTATTTAGCAATGTCTAGTTTTCTTATCTCACCTGTGATATCCTATGCCTACTATTTTTAACTCTATCCAGGCTCTTCCAATTTAGTTATGCATCCACTCATTAAAGCTATAGATTTTCTTTTATCAAAAATGTATGTCTGGGAGCGTAGCTGATTGCTGTGCGAAGTGACTTAATCCAAGAAGTTTTCTGTAGTTTATTTGCTGATTAAGACAGAAGAAAAGCAAAACTATCTTAAAGTCAATCCATGATGTTTCTTGTGCAGCTTTTTTAAATACCCTAAAGACTTTTTTTTTTTTTTCTTCTTCCCATCCAGGAATAGTGAGGGTTGGTTGGTTGGTTTGTTTGTTTGTTTATTTATTTATTTATTTATTTATTTATGGTCAGATTCAGTGGTTGTTTTGAGAGGTCTTGTAACATCCCATGTTAGGGACTCACAGGGAACTTCCAAGCATGGCAGACTTGGGGTTAGTGCATAGTTCATAGTGCCTGAACCTCAAGAGACCTAGAGTCCATTTTTTTTGGTGGGGAAGATGATGCCCAACAGGAAAGGGGAAAAAAAGGTATTGATTTCAGCTTCTTTCACAGTAYACTCTTAGCATGGAATATGTAAAGTTACTGCTCATTCAGAACAGTATATTTCTTGTAAGGTTAATTGGGAAATGCTGTTATCTGAGACTATAGTAAGGACTATAGTAACATGTACATGACACATACATGTAGCTCCAAAAGTCAGCAATCAGTCACCAAGCAGGTATTGTTTACCTGCCTCTCTCCCAGGCTGTGCGTGGGTTTGTGAGAGGATGCATGTCCCTCTGCTAGTCCCTGAGGTTAGATGTTTTACATGACATAAATCTGTCTCATAATTTTCTTTCTTCTAATTTTAGATCTCTATTCCAATAAGCCATTTATAGATTTCTTTTTTTTAACATTCATGCCTTAAGTCACTTAGAAATCATATTCAATTAGGCTGTAGCCTTATTTATTTCGACTGAAAGCTGTAGTTCTTACAACAGCTGTGCGAAGTGCTGTGGATAAAAATACAGTTGAATGTGCTGTATAAGCTGCCGCTTTGCTTGGCAACACCCCCTTCTCCGCCGGAGTGACAGAACAGTAAGGGAGCACAGCAGGAATGGACTAATAGAAACCAGCATTTCTGCTCTGCCTCTCATCTAGGGACCTTAATGAACTCCAGCAATTAAAGCATTAGTTTTGCAACCCTAGTCAAGTGCTTGAGATTTGTCTTTCTTATCTCYCCGTGGTTTGGAAGTTAACTGCACTGCTGCGTTGGGCCCTGCTCTCCCAGGCCTTGGTGCCCTGAGCTCCTAGGGGCTGCAAGGAGTTCAGGAGCTGATTGGAAGCTCTGCTGTGCAGATTCTTCACCTTTGAATTTTTGAGAACTATGTCTCAGCCAGTAGATTTTCTGTAGCTTAAATGTGTTTTCTAAGTCTCTAGCTATAGAAGAGTTAATTGCTTAAGCTCACAAGCTTTGCACGACATTCTGAAACAACACTGCTCAGTTCTGGTCTCTGGAGATAAAAGCAATAAAATTCTGCAAGGTCTCTGCTGAGGATTTTTAACTGTCTACTCAGGGCTGCCGTTAAGCTCTCATGAGGGGTCTAAGTAGAATCCTGCTCCTCTGCAGTTTGGGTATCATGTCCTGACCTGTGGAGTCTTTCCAGCTTGGGATCACCTTCCATGACCTTGACTCATCTGGAGCCTGAAGAAATCCCTTTCAAGAAAAGTTCTGCCTCCTATTGCATCTGTTTAGGTATCTTTCCAATAATGACTTGAGATTTTTTATTCAGTATTTCAGGTCCAGTAGTTAAAACGCTTTTCTCCACAAGCAGGCAGGAGCAGTAATTCTAGGCACACTTCCTAGCAATTGCTGGTGGTAAAAGGATGAACTCTCATTGTCATTTGCATGGTGGAAAATGAGTTTTGGAGTCTGATTGAACAAAGATGGATATACCACAGACACATGTTCCATGATACGGTAGTCTTTGGAGTGCTACTTTTAACACAATTAATATCAGGATGTATAGATTGCACTTGAATATATTTCTCCAAATAGTTATATGTCTGCCAGAAAGCTTGCAGAAGGTACCTGTGTTGAGATCACTCTTTTTTGTGCAGCTTATCCTTTGACAGAATCACCTTGGGGTGATTATTAGCATGAAATGAGCAGCACGATAGGAAGTGAGCGATGGTGACTTCCCCTGTGAAACTTGCAGAGAGTTCTTGGTGTGCAGAACAGAATAACGTGTGCACTCTGAGCACTAAAACACGTGCAGAGCACACCATGCCCTTCGAAAGGGACTGTGTGACTATTGGTAATTCCAAGTGGTCAGAACCCCAGGTTTGTTCTTCTCTAAAAGCTAGATTATTCCATCCTTATAGAGAGCACATATGTGCAAATAAGCCTTGAACATAATGCATATTTTCTCAACCATGTAACCTAATCAGTAGAAATGATTTCTTAATGCTTGTGTAAAATTAGAATGGGCTTCAAGTCTCTCTAGGGAAATCTCTTTYGCAAATACCTTTGGGAACATGCATCGAAGGGCTTGTATAGACTTTTTCTGTTGTTTGCATGGTATTTAAAAGCAAAAGTCACACAAATAAGGAGAGCAGAGATTTAAATTGTGTTCTAAAAGGAACAGGGCTTCAGACCTTGTACAGGGCATCAGCAAGAGCCATCCTCTTTGGAAATTTAGCCATGTGCGTATTGAGATGCTACTCTCTGCCAGGAAGTTCAGAGTTTTCCAGAGTTCCTGAAACTTTTCTGCTTTGAGAGTTGTGTACTAGCGGGGGGGGATCAGAATCAGAAATTGCAGTTCCTAAGACTCTTCACAGATTTCCCATAGGTTAATCTACTAAATACTGCTCGTCACCAAGTAGGTTCTCTGGGATTTACTAGTACAGAATACGTAAGAGGCTTATTAGGTATCTGATTTGTGATTGGATTTGGATTTTGGGCATAGGAAATATTATGCAAAATGTTAGGTTTTACAGAGTGTTGTGGTACTCTTGTCCAGTACTCCTGAGTCTGCAAGATAAGGAAGGGGAAAAAAACTGAGCTTACACATAGCATCGGGGAAGTGTGCCATGCTGTCAGATATGAAGGAGTTTTGCTCTGCATCCAGAACTTCTGCCTTGGCCCATTTCTGTGCTAATGAAGCATATGCTGCTCTTGTGACTGTGTGGGGGCTTAGGGGCCAGTGGGGCAAATGCAGCAGAACAGGCAGTTTGTTACCTGGAAGCGTGTGCAGTTTTGCTGGGGCTGGGCCTGCTGTCAAGCTGATACCGTAAAACAGCGTTTGTGTTTGTCTAGCRTGACTTCAGTGAAATGGAGGAAAAGAGAGAGGTGAAATCTGGCAAAAATGGRAGTGACAGTAGCATGTAAATAGCATAAACAGAGCAGAGGAATTCAGTATAGATCCCCTTTGGTGGGATGGGACTCCCTCTCCACAACCTAATTACATAATCAATTACTTGATGTTTTACCAAGGTAAGAAATCCTCAGTGATCTGCGTAGTTCATTGTCACATTTTGGAGAAAGTTGCAGTTAATCGGGGAAGAGTTGCAACTCATCTTAGTTTTCTAAATAAAACACTCTAATTACTTTGTAACCCTCAGTGAGAGCATTCCCATGTTACAGTTCTGTATTTGAAATGAACTTTGGATTTTGTGCAAAAGGTGTCAAGCTCAACAGAAAACACATATATCCTTCAGATATTTGCTCTCTGTGTGTACTGAACCAATCCTTCCTCGGTCAGGGCCTCTGGAGTAGTGCTGTGCAGTTGACCTCGATGAGCTCAAACTTTGGCTGTTCACAGTTACAGCTGTATAAAATGAGAATAGATATTAGACAGCCCTCCAGACTCAGTTGTGTGGAATACCAAAGGGAAAACAGGGGCAGAGATTGCACATATGTGTTTAGCCCCACATTTAGCTGGTTACTGTGTTTCTGCCAAAGTAATAACCAAATTTACCAAAGACAGGTATTGCAAAGGTGTGTCTCATGCACCTCTAATGTTCAAGCTTATATAAAGGTCTGAAGAGCATGGACGGCCTATGGACTGGAGCCTGATGTCACCAGTAACACTGTTCAGTGTCTTGGGGGGAAAAGTGAGGGAAATCCACAGTACTGGACAGGGCTGTGCAAGTCAGAATATCAACAAGTAGCTTTTTTGTAATATACCCTTAATTATTGTTTTTCCTTTTAATTTATTTTTTAAATGAAAAATGAGTAGAATTCTCAGCTAGCCTGTTTCTTTTTTTCCTTCCTGCGTGTTGTTCAGGTTTTGAGCTTGGCTTTGCCATGGCAAGTCCCAACGCCCTAGTGTGCTGGGAGGCCCAGTTTGGCGACTTCCACAACACGGCCCAGTGCATTATAGACCAGTTCATCAGCTCGGGCCAGGCCAAGTGGGTCCGGCACAATGGGATCGTTCTGCTCTTGCCGCATGGGATGGAAGGCATGGTGAGTGTTGCTGACCAGCGCCCGTGGCAGTGTGTCAAACATCCTGTTCCCTATCCCTAAAATCGAAAGGTGCCTTGAGAGTCTCACAGGGGTGTCGGGAGGTGAGTTGTATTTATTGTATTGGACTGCTTCAGTGCTGCAACGGGGACCATGTGTAGAGTGGTCAGGGAGATCAAAAGGAAATGAAATTACTTTCAAAGGTTACAAGCCAATATCATGCTAGGTCGATTTTCTCCTTTGCAAATTCACTGACAGTTTTCTCTTAAGAAAAGCATATTATGTCCTTTAGTGGCAATCTCCATCTCCGGGTACTGAAGACCCTTTTTTGCACACCTGTAGTCATTACTGTTCTTCCAAACAGCTTAGTTTATTCCCGATGTGATATACTGATGTGTATTCATGACTTATGAATGGCTTTCCATACCCTTTTCTGTATCAAGAATGAAAAGTCTGCTGTTCACCAAAGTTGTTTTTATAAATTACTATTTCTTTAGGTAAGCCCTTTGGGACTCAKAATGAATCCATATCCATAGGCTGAATGGCTCTCAGGAGGAAGTGCATCCCTCTGCAGGGAAGCTCCAAAGAAGGGAGCTGCATCTCTGCTGTTTGTAGCACTCTTAATCAGCCTTTACTCTTAGCCGTTTGGCAGCGAGGATTTGCCCAGATGTTCTGGAACATGCTTATTTAGCCACTGGTGTCAGGTGTTTTCTGAATGTTTAAGAATCCCACATGCCTATTGAAATCCGTTTTCTTCCCAGAGGAGCTTTCCATTACAGGAGAGTTATTTTCTGTATCAGTGGCATTGGGGGCAGAATGATTTGGGGAAGGATTTGTAATGGGATATGGATCTTTTCACCCCTAGGTCATGCATTTCCAGGCAGGTGTGATTGAAAGACTGCTGCTTTATGGCTCCTTGGTGACTCATTTGAAAGTAGCTAATGGATTCAGTGTATGTCTCACTGGATATAGGCGCTGGCAGTAGAAGTAAACCCTACTGCATCCCACCGAGCAGGCGCTGGCAGCCTAATGGGCAGCGCCAGCAGCGAAATGAGAGCTGGAGGCGGCCTCGGAGGCCCTGGGCGGAGGCTGCTGCGGACGACACACGTGTGTGTGTGTGTGTGTGTGTGTGTGTGTGTGTGTGTGTGTGTGTGTTAGGGAGCCCTCCCGCCGCGCTCCGGTGGTCGCTGCTCGTGCCAGCTCTGCTTCCAGCCCAGTACAGACTGCCCCGGCTGCCCACTCTGCCGCTGGGGAGGCCTGTGCTTGCTGTGGGGCTCGGCTTACAGCAAACGCACAGCAGTGCTGTGGCAGTGTTAGGGTATTAGCTCCTGCCGTGCTCCACAGTTTCGCTTGGCTTTGCATCTTTCTTCCCAGCCTCTGTCTGCTTATGACCCGAGTATTTGGCACCCAAAAAGTAGATACAGGCTTCAAAAGAAGACTTGTATGAGGGCAAAGGTTCTAGACTCTCTGTGGTTTTCTTTTCTTGCCAGTTGAGAAACATAGTATTTTTTTCCTTTGTATCCCCTAGTCCTCGGAGTAGTAAGTGAAAAGCAGAGAGTACCTTGTGTTACACGAAGATAGATTCCTGACTAGCACRCAAGTGAGAATTTGGAGATCATACATAAGGTTTTGATGCAGGAAATTACAATGGAAGAAGAAAAACTTGTTTATAAATGACTTTAGCTTAAGAGCTGAAGAGAGATTTGAGAGGGGGGAGATAACAGATTCCGTTACATTCCTTATTCCTCATGTTGTTTCCGCCCACCCAGCATATGTGTTAAGTGTTTTGTTACTCTAAAGTGGGGCTAACACTATGGGTTAAAAGAGATTGCTTTGAGAGCTGCTAGTGAGAAAGAGGACTTGAGAGTTCAGTAGTTGTCAGGATACAAAATCCCTTTTGAAGATCCAATAATTAAGCACAGGCTAGTTTGGCAGATCATGTGCATTTGGATCTCTCTTAGCAGAAGTGTTCATTTAGGGTATTTTTTCCTGTGTTGAGCAGCTATGGTAGCAGAGAGGTCCCGAGTCTGCATGTGTAGCTAGTAGAGCAGAGGGCATCAACAATTAAACAGTGTTTGCTGCTGTTCAGCAAGCAAGTGAAGTTGTGGAGAAGTGTGAGGCTCTGCAGTGCACTGCGAAACACGTAGCGTTTGCCCTGCTGACATCCCTCCTCCTCCTTTTTGCCCTGCATTAAAAAAGGTCATTCTTGTGTCCCCRCATGAACCTGCACAGATCTTTGCTGCACAGATGCACTGAGACAGGCAGAAATTATTGCAAATAATAAATTCATTGGAGYTCATTTTGAAAACTAATTGGCTCCTTTGAAAATAGCCCATGGAAGAGTGACCAAGAATGTCGGTTCTGCTGCAGGTCCTGGGGAAGCACTTCTGCACAGAGTGACCTACACTGTCTAACTGCTAGTTTGGCTTTTTAACATTGTTTTATCTGATYATATGATTGCCAGGGTCCAGAGCATTCATCAGCAAGGCCTGAGAGGTTTCTGCAGATGAGCAATGATGATTCTGATGCTTATCCAGTAAGTAGATTTGTCAAGGGTCGTGTCCTTTTTCCTGTTTTTCGCTTCTCGGAGATGTGTTGTAGCGCAGGTTGTGAGGGTTTATCATCTGAGAAATCATTACATTTCTCCTTTTTCCCCTTTGCCCCTTTCCTTTGGTTTAGATTTAGCTTCAAGAGCTSGTATACCATTAGCTTGGTCCTAGTAGAAATAATCAAAGCATGCAATTGTTGTGCCTCGCTTCCAAGTCGGGGTCGTATACAATTGGTCTCTGGGAGCATGATCTCCTTATGGCTGTTCCTTAAGGCCATTGATTCTGCTGGCTTGTTTTGCTGTGCAGATTACAAATTGGTATCTCAAAAGAAAGCCAACTGGCTTTTGCAGTTGAACTAAGTTGTACTAGTGAGAGCACAAAAGTAAGGACAATATTTTAAAATTCTATTTCCACAAAAAGCATGAGAATCTCCAAATCTCCTAATAAACTTKGTCTAATTTTAAGTTTGATTCAGCTGAGAAGTTCAGAGGTTGATCAGTTATGCCCACAGAAAATGTGTAAAGCTGCAGAGGATGTTGGGCAATGGGACATGTCCTTTTCCACTGCAGCATCTGTACTAATTTAATTCTAATAAACACTATTATGTATGAACTGAAAATCATATTACCAGTGAGATAAGGATGGTTACAAAGCTGGATTCCCTCTCACCTAAAGTGATTTATCTGTGCACTATCAGCATAAAGTTCTGTTTGACTCTGCTTGAGTGCAGTCAATTGCATCTAATAAGCAAGTGTAAATTTTATCATAGCAGCTAAGWGCACAAGTGATAAACCAGGACATCATTTAGATGCTGTATCAATCTGTGATGAGATTACTGTATCTATACATGCCTGTGTCCACTTCTGTATTTCTATATAAAGAAAATCTAAAATATATAAAACAAATGTAGTAGGACAAGACATCTACCAAAACAAAAGAAAGACAGAAGTAGCTGACTCTACACACAAAAAAAATGAATTGTAACTTTAAGATTCTTTTAAAGGAGTTCCAATTTGTGTCTTGCACCTACTAAAGCCTGCTGAAATCGATGGAAGTTTGGTTCGTTGTTTTCGTTCGTTTTTTGTTTTGTTTTTTCCTTTGMTTGCATACATTTCTTAGGATGAACTAGAAACAGAGAAGTATTAYGAGGGATGCTTCCCTAGCTAATAATATAAGCTCAGCAGAAACCTGCTCATTAAGTGTTTGAGAAGGGGATTGCTAAGAGTCAGAAACAGAAGGATGGCTTTCAAGCCTCTTGTTCTGTTCCCCACTACCACCCCCTGCCRTATTTTGCTAAAGGCTTTAATATTTCTCTCAGGAGTTCACTGAGCAGTTTGAAGTCTCCCAGCTGTATGAGTGCAACTGGATTGTGGTGAATTGTTCAACTCCAGCCAATTACTTCCATGTCCTCAGAAGACAGATCTTGCTGCCATTCAGAAAACCGGTAAAGTTGCTGTAATATAAGCTTGAATATTCCTGATACATTAACTCATCCCTCACATTTAAAGGGGATTAGTTTGTTTATAATACATTTGTTTGTATTCAGCATACTGCTGAATTACAAACAAACAAACAAAACACCTTGGTGGAAGCTTTAAATGCGTATGGGTGAAAGGTAGTTGGTTTGATGAATGAAACTCAGCTGTCACCAGAATTGTACAGTTTGGCTTTCAACTTTCCTCCCTTCTAGCTAGGCAGACCACTAGCTCAGCTTGTCGGGATACTGTGTATAGATTGTATATGTGTAATCTGTATGCTTTATTTCTAGAACTTCTGCTATGTATTTTTATAGGAAATGACTGCTACTTTTGAATCAGACCCTTTGGGTCCAAACTCTGGTGCTGGCTGCACTGCAGTGCCTCCCCCTTCCCCTTTTCTCTACAGAGATAGTCTTCTCTTATAAGCAATTGYAGTTGAAAACATTTAGTGTGTTATCTAAATCTTTTGAATAACTTTGAAACACCATAGACTTTCAAAACATGCAAAATTAATTTTCTGTGTTAGTTATACACATTAAATTGATCTGTGGCATTTTTAATGTTTATATATGAACAGTGATGTAAATATTGCATAGAATAGTGTTGGTGAAGCAACTCATGAGTGTTGGAAAAAATCTGTGTCTTACAGCTAATAGTCTTGACRCCCAAGTCACTCCTGAGGCATCCAGAAGCTAAATCCAGTTTTGATGAAATGGTATCTGGTAGGTTGACTTAAACTATTATGGACATATAATCAGCGATGCAAAGTCACATGTCAAGACTGTAAATGTGAAAAGAGAATCTGTTTTGAAGAGTGTTGTCTTCCTTTGGCTTAATTTTTATGGAGCTATTGTGAGGAAAATAAATTGTTTGTATTTTTATGCATATTAACATTTCTAAACATCCTTAAAGATTTCAGTATCTCCTTTCTGCAGGTGAGTCAGATCTTCTCAGGCAAAGAATGTCACTGGCTTTGATTTCTGCTTTAAACAATTACAGAATCATTAGATTAGGAAAGGTGATACCTGTGTGTGCATGTGTGTATGTATGCATATGCTTGTATGATTACAGTTATATTTCTTTCCATTAGAAAGAATGATTGCAGGTTAGAAATTCTGTAAGATTGTGAGTTGTCCTTTCAGTTAAGTCTTAGAGTGCCCTTCTGCTTCAGGCTAACTCACAGTAGTGGCCAAAACTCTTAATTGACATCTGATTTTGATTTACTTTCATGTTTCTGCTGAGGATGACGTCAAGTGAAGTATTGCTGACTCTCAGCTMACTGTTTGCTCTGTTTTTAAACCGAAACATGAGAAGGAGGGGAGAGACTGACTCCAGCTGACCCAATAACGCACAGATTCAGTCATCTTTGATGATAAATTCTGCTGTTGAGTGAGATGGGAAAATTCTGACATAAATCAGTTCCTCTTTCATACATTTGTGCTGCTGCTTTTCTCCCCCTGAGAAAAATGGCTCAAACAGAAGGTTTTTCTCCTGCTAAGTGGGTGTGCTGATTCAGGCTGGGAGGTCATGTCGCTGCCTGCTGTCTTGTAGTTGGCTGATGTGAGAATAGTTCTAATCAATCACGGAAAGGAGCAGTGGAAAGGATCTCTTAGACCATCAAGGCCCTACGTGTGCCAGAGCAAGATTACTGCCTTTCATATGTTCCAGTTTCCTGTAGCCCAAGCAAGTTGTTCTCCTGAGAGGTGGTATCACGGCAAGCGATATCTAGCAGTCATGATATGCGGCTCAAGCTGTATCCCGTCACTTGTACTCGTGTCTTTGTCCTGTGCTAATTCTTCCTTTGTCCAATTCCATTCTAGCTGTCAAGCCAGAGATGTTAAGCCTATGAGTATGTACGTAGTAATGTGTGTGCCTATGTAAATATTTCTGCAGTTACCTGACCTAGTTACATTAAGGTACTCACTGCTAACTCCTCTGTAATATGTTTACCCAGATAGTATTTCCATTGTTTACCCATATATTTACTGAGAACATATGCTATGCTATGTTTTTATAACACATTTTGTATAGAAAATGTTCTGAGTTTTTTCTGAAAAGATATACTGTAACATGGTTGAGATCATCTTGGAAAGAAGAAGCTATTAGTAGTATATCTCTGAGTAAGAATGTCAGCAAGGGTAAGCTCTCATATCACTTAAAAATTAGAGTTATAAAGTGCAACGTGAAACCAGAAAAGAAATCTTTCTCAATATATTTCTATTTATTAGTTGTAGAAGAGTGGTTTACTGAGGATCTTTTCATTTCTTGAAACCAAACTGCTGAAATCTACTTCAGCAAAGTTGCTGGCCTGAGAAGTCATAGGAGTAGAGAGGCAACAAAGCACTGTGACCAATGCACCCAGCTGAGTGCTCAGCACATGGCTGTTTTTTGGGACTGCTTTAATGCAGAGTCAATTCAGCTGAGTTCACTCCTCTAGTTTTTGCTCTGTTTAGGTACCGCTTTCCAACGGGTGATTCCTGAGAATGGGCTGGCAGCTCAAGAGCCACATGAAGTCAGGCGAGTGATCTTCTGCACGGGGAAAGTGTACTACGATCTGGTGAGAGAGAGAAAGAACCAAGACTTGGAGAAGCAAGTGGCTATAACAAGGTTGGAACAGGTGAGCTCCAGGATCCTCAGAAAAAAACAGGGAATTTGGGGAGAGTTTCAGTAAAGGATTGCTATGCTTTTAAATAGGTGAGACACTGATGATCATACTCTGCATTTATATAACAACTTGATCTCACAAGAGATCACATCAGTGGTATACTGGACTGTGAGACTCAGAGATTGATGACTTGCCCAGAACTACATGAAAAAGCTGAACGTTACAATTTGATGGCATCTTAAATTTGTACCTCTAGTTTGCTAGGTTTAAATGTTGTGAATAGTTTCCTTGGAACTATGTTGTCATTCAGTAATTCTGCTGAAGCAAATGGCCTTGAATTGTGCCAGCTACTTTACTGGAAAATTGTGGAAATGCAGAGGTGTGGACTGTGACTACTTCCATTCATATTTTTGTTAACATAAAACATGTGTCTTCMGTAATTGGTCATTTCTGATACTGTAAAAAATGGTTGAAGTCACTTTAAGATGACTTTAGCCCCTTTAAATGATTAAAGTCAACTTAAGGAATATGAGTCACTTTAAGAATGAATAGCAGTCACATTAGTTTGATACTAAAAGGTTAAATGCAATGGCTGTGTGTAACACTCTGCAGATAAAAACCTTTCCTACCAAAGACTCACACCGTGTAAGATAAAGCTTTGTCAATGATTACATCTTTTCAGATCTCACCATTCCCTTTTGAYCTGCTGAAAAAAGAGCTTGATAAGTATCCAGAGGCTGATCTAGTTTGGTGTCAAGAAGAACACAAGAACAGTGGATATTATGATTATGTCAAACCACGTTTCCGCACAATTGTGAACCACACYCGACCTATCTGGTACGAAGACTTTAAACAATTGCTTTATCTGCTGGGGTAGTGCTTTTGCCAGGGTTTTCATTTGAGGTTGTTAGGCATGGGAAGTCAGTTTCTTCACAAATCAAAAGCTTGTATTTGGTTCCTTAAAAGAAGGAGAAAAAACTCTGTGTGGCATTTTCTTAGATACGCAGTGCGTATCTTGTTCCTCTTGGAGTTCTGAAAAAACAAAGCAAACAAAAAACAAAACAATAGCAGTTAGCTCTGTGTATGGCACTACTTATTGCAGTGCTTGACCCACCTGGATTTTTATTTCTTATTGTCTAAGATTATAAATTTTCTAAGAATTTCACTCCAGATTTTAGCTTCCTGGAGAACAGAGTCCAGTCAGAAAGCTCTGTCCTTGTTGTAGTTTTTGAGTCCGCATATGCAGCTGTTGGTGTGTCCATCCCCACGAGTGGCTTAAATAGGAATGAAACACTGCAGGTGGTGGCCCTGGAAGGTATGGAGGACAAGAGGCCACTGAGAACTGAAGGGAAGGAGATGGAGACTGATTAGAAGGTAGAACTGATGGCACAACTTCAGTTTCATTTATTGTTATTTCAGAAAAGGTCAACAATTACATGTCTGACTGCTGAGCTGACTTGAATGCGTTTAGCAGTGTATTTCCCTGCCCATTAGTGTGAAAATTGCCTCTCACGTGTCTGCCACGTTTGTCCCAAAGGTACGTTGGGCGAGAGCCCGCGGCCGCCGCCGCCACCGGCAACAAGAACACCCATCTGGTGTCGCTCCGAAGGTTCTTGGATACAGCATTCAACCTGGAGGCCTTTGAGGGAAAGACCTTCTAACTGGAGGCACCAGCTCATCTCCATCACGAAGTGCAATAAATTGCTGCAGCTGGAAGAGGAAGCAAGCTCGAATGGGAAATTTTGTGTTTTTTCTTTGAGTTTAAAGGATCCAATTTCAATTGTGTCCATCGTGTTCTGTTCTCCAGTGTGCTGAGAGGCACAGGGGAAGTGATTCTGCTTATCTTCCACTGATTTTCTTTTTAATCATTGTCTATTTAGATTCAGCATTCAAGGAATGTCTCTATCCATGGATCCAGTGTCTGTAAGCACTATCCAATCACTGTAAGTAGAGCAGGCATGGGCAGCATGATACGGTCATGCACGTCTCTGAAAAAGAAGGGGGTGAGTTTGGGAGCTGCTAAGCAAAAAATATATATTTATTGTTCTAGGAAAAAAATGATTGTCAGTTTTTGCTAGAACAAGCCAAAAGTTAAGGGTGTTACCCCTCAAGCTGATAGATAACTTTGATGGAGAAATGTACTGGCTGTCGGGATTGAAAAGAGCTGGCAAGGTAGCCTGATGATGTGAGAAAAGAGGTTGGAAATAGAGCTCCATTACAAAGTCAATAGCCCATGGGTGATAATAAAAGCAGTGTGAACCACTTAGGTGTAAGGTGGARGAGGCAGAGAGAGAGAGAAACAGAAAGGGACCATGAGCAGAAGTGTAGGGAATAGATAGCTGAGGAAGGAAGAAGTCTGCCCAGACAACAGCTCACAGCAGGGAGTGATCAGCAGGAGGGTGAAACAGCAAAGTGCTGGACATTACTTCAAAAGGAAGAAGGTGACAATGCCAGCTGCTCCCATTCCCTGGGCTGCCTGGTTTGATGTACTGTGGTAGGTAGAGAACTGTGGGGTTCTCCTGTGGGCATCTTCTCTTTTGATGTAGTCATCTTCTCTTCCCCAGATTACAGGAAGCTGCTTTTCTTTGAGCTGGTAGCAACTGTACAAAGATTATGTCTTGATGGGAAATCTATGTTTGCTTAGAAATGGTGGCGCTCTACTTTGTCCAATGCTAATCTTTGTTTCAGATTTTCTGATGAATTCAGCTCCAAAGTGACAATTCCGAGTTTAATAGCCTGTTTTTGTTTTAAGAAGAGGGTGGGCAGGCAGCAGTTGTTGATGGACCAGAGGTAGGTGCTGTGTTTTAGCACAGGGAGTAATGGAGGAATGGCCGTATCCAGGTAGGTAATGCCCTGCACAAGGGCCCTGTTCTGCTGTGGTGTCTGCAGAGCGCTGATAGATGAGGGGAGCTGCTGCGTTGTACCCCGCGGCTGCAGAGCGCGAGGAGGGGGTGTCATCCCTGGTCCCTGCGCTGAGCGAGCACTTGGGTCTTCTGAAGTCCTTGGCGATATGTCCTGCCCTGCTGCTGCTGGTGCTATTTTGGCTGTGACATAAGGAGGCTGGAYGGTTTATGCCCGATTCAGAGAGTCTGGCAATGTTGAAATGATTCTTTTCTTATCAAAACAAAAAGCATTACTAAAACTTTTCAGCTATGACMATCGACTGGCAGTACAAGCAGGGTACCAAAAAGGGATATGTTTCTCATGCTGTCCCTTCCTGTGGCCTGGGGACAGCGCGATGGTGAAAAGTCCTGTTGAAAGAGCAGGAAATGGATGTGACAATGTGCTTATCATGATCTCCAGAACCAAACTTAGCCTGATGTTTGTGAATCTCTGTAGCATCTTTTTGAATTAGGCCAGTTGCCTTGGGCTTTTTCTTTCACTGAAACGTTGAAATTAATTTGGTCTTTTGGAACCTAATGAACTTCAAGTACTGCAGTTGACAGCAGCAAAGATGGTCCCATGTCCATTTCCATGCTCAAAACATTAAGCTGATCGGCATTAACTGTCGCCCGAAGTATTTTAATGCTTTTACGAATGTGTGTCTTCGCGGCCGGAATGTGTGCAGCTAAATACTGCTGGCACCATTTATTGTGTTCTCTGCTTGCATAAGGCAGGTCAGTGCTGCATGAAATGAAATGTGATAAATGCACTTATCCCACAGTATGTGTGGACGTAGAAAACCATGACAAAAGAAATACAAATATAAGTGGTAAATGGCAGGTTTCCATTTTAAATGTGTATAATAGAATGTGGCRTAACAGTTGCATAAAAAAATCCAACAAAGAATGTAATAAAATAAAATAAAATACATAGGAACTAAATTCTGCTAAGGCTGTGGGGTGTTTGTTGTTGTTTTTTCTTTTGAGTTTTCCTTTTGTCTGTTGATATTAGTATCCTATTCATAAGACTGCTAGGGCAGCTCATCTTTTACTTGTTTCCTTAGTAGGGRCTTATTTAAATTTACTAGCAAAGAGGGAAACAAAGCATTTGGACTAAAAAAACATGATTATTCATAATCACTGATTTAAAAGGAGTAATAAAGCCATTGGGGTTATATTAGATATTTTGTTTAAGCCTATTTTTAAGTGAACACATCTATTTCAAATGGTTTCTTTTTCAAAATATCAGAATTATATATCTGAGAGATTGATTTCTTTAAGCATGTTGGCTCAACTTTTCTATTGGATTACTAGTCTGCACTATGGACAGTAAATCTTCAGAAACCAATAAAACRTGTAAATTGTTAAATGCAGAGATTGCACTTATATAATTCTTCAGTTTTCCTTTAATAAGGAAGGTCCTTTGAATAAAAAAAAAAGATAATTTTAAATAGGTACATAYTTAATAGGCACATTGTCAAAAACAAATGCAAGTTGCTATTTGTGTTTGAGGAATCTTTGAGTTAAGAATCTCTGATTTCACAGAAGACAAATATTGTCTTAGAACTGACATAAATACTTTTTACATACTAAATAGCAGTCTTTTAATCTTTATGCAGTGTTGGAAAAGGACTGAAATACGATATAGACCTCCTGCAAAATACCCTGACATTCAAACCATATCTTTGTAACTTGTGAGGGAGAAGATCGCCTTCGTGGTGTCTGCAGGTGAGGTATCATGATGCCTGTCTRCAACGGCAGGCAAATTGCTCAGAGAACTTCTGTCACAAAACTGTTTTTGTTTCCCAGTAGTTACCTGATGAAATGCTGTGGCAGCAGGGATGGGTTTGATGAAAACCTCTGCTCCACCTTTGCTGCAGGTGGAATCATCTGCTCTGGCAGAGGAGAAAATGGTCTGTGGAGGTGGAACCGCTCTGCTTGTTCTCAGAGGTGAAAGTAAGCACCGAGGCCGGACACAAACAGGMGTGCGAGTTCATCGTTTGAGTAAATCAAAGCGATTTGTGGATGTGTGGGCAAGTATACCCGAGAAAAACCCCTTTGCCTTGGCACTCTCTGGCTGCTCCTTGAGAGCTGTGGCAGCTCTTAATATGATAAGCAAACAGCAGACCAATTGCTGGAGTACAGACCTGGGAATTGCCCCCACTGCTGCCAAAAACAACCTAAGTTTGGGAAGCTCTGCTGTAGGCAGGAGAGTGTGTATGTGAACACACAAATTCCCTGTCTTTGCAGTATTCAGTTGGTTCAGCAGACTTGATATGTTTTAATTTTGCAGGTGAGTGCTGGGCTGGTCAGCAYGGTGCCAGACTGAGGAGTTCCCAGAGCAGGTGACCTTTGATTACTGCTGATGGGATGGCCGGGCAAGTGCCGGTCAGTGGTAGCGGGTCTACAGCCAGAGGCTGCAGTTCAGCCCTGCCTGGCCTGTCTCTGAGTTCTTGACTTCTTTCCCCGGAATGGAGGGCCACAGTTCATACATGGTAGGCCAGGGGGTCCCTCCAAAGGCCCTTGCAGGTCTATGGGGCAGTGTCCACCATTTCTGCCATGGAAAGGACAAGAGTTAAGGAGTTGGACTGCAGCAAAGGAGGCTGAGRATGACTGCTGGGAATGGCAGGAGGTGGAGGAGCCTGTGGGCTCCCTGCATTGGTGCTTTCTGCAGGCAGGTAAGAGACCAGCCGATGGGCACTGGTTAGGGGTTTCTCCTCTCGCCCTCTGGATTATTATTGGAGCTTCCAGGGACTAAAAGGTCTAGGGAAAACCATGCTAAAAATG
Source organism: Nothoprocta perdicaria (assembly GCF_003342845.1). Taxonomy (NCBI): domain Eukaryota; kingdom Metazoa; phylum Chordata; class Aves; order Tinamiformes; family Tinamidae; genus Nothoprocta; species Nothoprocta perdicaria. The sequence goes on along the minus strand of NW_020455555.1, from coordinate 1,625,648 downwards.
ACAGATTTCTGATGCAAGTCATTGGAAAAGCTTTCAAGGGAACGTGCATTATGATATGACGGCTGAACTTAGCCTCTGGTATTTCTGAGGCCAAAATATACCAGATGCTTCAAGTAGGAGTAGGAGCATTGTGTGGCTGCAACAGTCAAGCAGGGAAAGCTGTTTCCGTGGGGTCTAGTCACTGGTGTGCAGCTAATCGCTGTCATCTCTAGGTTCCCGATTGCTGCAGGCACAGGTTGGAGAAGGTTGTTCCAGTGCACTAGCATCTCCATATGTAAAATACTGCTCTCTGCAATGAGAGTGCACATGCAATGAGAGTTGTTTTGGAAAGGTGAGGAAACATCTGGATGAAAGATGGTAGCAAAATGTGTTTTCTGATTAAAGAAAAWTAAGTCCATTCTGTCTGTGAGTGGAAGTGTAGAATGACCAGCCCCTGCTGGGCTCTAGCGAGGATCCCCGTCAGGCAAAGCCCCTCGGGCGCCGCAGGCTCTGGCCGCCACTCTCCGTGTCCTGCGGGCAGGATTGCAGCACTGGAGCTGTGRTCACAGACTTCCCTGGAGCCTTTCTGTGGCCATGAAAAACAGCCCTACTGCATCAGATCTCTGCAGATAAAACTGATGTTGTGGTGATCTTTTTTGCTGCTGTCCTTGTGAAGTAAAATGACTGAGTAGAATAATTACCACGTAGAACTTTAATGACAAARCACTCGATATTTTTTCACTTTAATCAAAACTCTTGGGTGTTTTTTGTTCCCTTTGGTCATTTAGTAGTTCTACAAAGACTGGTTGTGTACCAACAGGAGTCCTGACTTGATGGACTCTGCTGAAGATGCAATGATTATTGAAAGCTTTTCTTCAGGCTTTTGTAGACTAARGGCAGAGATTGTGTCACTGCACTTTCTTAAACGTGAATGTAAGATACTGGCGAACTGCATACAGACTGGAATAGAAATTCAGCATATTTTCAAGGTGGAGACAGACAAACATTGCCCCTCCTATACTTGCTCTTCAAACTATTTCTGATTTTTGAATACTTGTTAACTATTATTTCCAGTTGTGCATTGATTTTTCTTAATGCTGGTATTTAAAATTTGGCCTGTTGGCTAAAAAAAAATAAAAGGAGAAAGAATGTTTCAGGAAACAAAATGAGATTTATTAGCTTTGATTGAAAATGTTTCACAGATTTCTTCAAAGTTTTCAATTATTAATAAGCGCACSAGGCGGTTCCTTCCTGATATTTAAGTGATGCAGTCATTAATGACAAATGGAGATCTAATTTATTTAAAGGAAAACAATTGTAGTCATCATTAAAGATGCTACATGTAATAGCAGAGTATGACTTCTGTTCAGAAATCTTTATTTCCTATTCAGTTATCCATAAACATGCTGCCATTTTCGTGTCTGTGTCTAAAAGAGCCTGGAAAAACTCAGTGGTGGTGCYAAGCCCAGCCGGCCTCGTGTTTGTCCCCTCGGGAAGGGACTGCGCCGCTACCACGAGGGAAGCCCAGGAARTGCTTGGCCTGGCTCTTGGTTTTGTTCCTTGGCAGGACGTGGGACGTTATCGGTGTAATGGGTTTGTCTGAGGAGTGGTTCAAGTGGTTTCCTTAGCCTTGCAGTGGAATAAAAGCTGTCGGCCAAAGGACAGTAATGTTTAATGCTCTCATAAATCCCCCTGTGCACCTGTGGCGCTGCCTTGTGTTGAATCCCTGAGTAAACACGTAGGACACACAGGAGAACGGATCCCTTGGTGGCGCTGGGCTGCTGGCTGATCCACATGCTTATGCGGCGGGGACAGACTGCCTGATTTACAGAGCAGTTGCCTTTATGTTCAATGGGATGTGGTGTAGTAGATGTGGTCTCTGCTGTCTGCAGTGTTTTCTCAGCTGACAAACACTGGCAGAATAAAATGTTCATAAAGATTGTAACTTGTTCTCATAGCAGTGACAGACTTTGGTCTTGTAGTGGATGTCCTGGATATTCCCAGGGTGATGCTGGTTCACCTTGATCAATGTCTATCTCAAAGGTAACTTTGACTTCACCTTTGGGAAGCAGTATCTTCAAATTGTGAAGGAGGGAAAGAGCTGGAAAAGTACTAATAGAAAGGTCTTATGCCATGGCAATGTGCATAATGCTCTGGCCTTATTGCTTGTTAAAAAATCTGGAAATAAATATGGCTGCTATCCCACTACAGTTCTATTATTTTGAGCTTAGGTGGCTTCTGCCTGCAGGTACTAATATATACTGACTGGAAGAGCTCTATACAGTACAATTCTATTCTACAGTTCAAATAAGACAGTATAAAAATCAACAGTGCCACTTGGATTGCGGCCGCTTGGGAGAGGCCCCGGCAGGTACCAGCTCTGCTGTGAGGCAGCCGGGGCTGGGCCGGGAGKGCTGGACGAGCCGAGTCCTCCGTGGCGGCTCCTCAGAGCAGGGCCCGCGCCGCTGCGGCCACCGAAGGGCTGCAGTAAAACTGCCTAATACAGAGCGTGATAAAATGATAGCACGTAATTCCCCCTGCCCAGAAATAGATGTTTAACAAACTGCTCCCTCTAGGCTTGTTAAAGATGAAATATTTATTACTATATGTTAATTACACATTTTAAAGAGTACTTAAGTAATCTGAAAGCAAGACCTAGCCAATCTCTTTTAAGTATTTTATATGATTAAATCTTACCTCATTAGTGTTTTTTTTTTTTTTGTGCTAGGACAGTTTGTTTAAACATTTTTAATTAAACAGTGTTTGCACTATTGATCCTGTTTATAGGATGAGTATTGGACAAGTTTCTCTGAATTTCATGGTCCAAACAAGATCAGACTGCATCAGACTTAAAATTTGGTTGTCTGGGCTGAAGCTTAGTGTCTTTTCACGTCTGGAAAAGTCTTATGGATACAGTAAAATTGCATGTTACCCTTGGGATACTAGTTGCTGACACTAACAATCAGTTTTAAAAACTTTGTGCTTTTTTTTTCTTTTTCTTTTTTCCTTGATGGCACTATATCTAACAAATTCATATCCATAAAATACATTGTAAGAATTCTGTCCCCTGCGTGGCTGAAAAAAATTAAAGAAAGACACCAATACTTTGCAACTTTGCATTTTAAACACTGTTTAATGTCAGCATATACATAATTATGTTGAGGAATATCATTGGATTATCAGAATTTCAAAGTATTGTTGACAAATTCTATCATATAAAGGTTGATTAAGAGCTGAAACTTTGTGTTGCTTTGGGACTGCCTTCTGAATAGGCAATAGGCTGTTACTAATGAAGAGATAAAGCAAAATAAAGCAACTTTAATCTTCAGTGATTCTAAATGGTACCTCATTATACAGTTGCATAATTAACTTCTCTTGTACTGTGTTCATTTAAAAATTATCTGGTCGTATGTGACCATGCGTATTGAATGTACTGTGCAATAGCTAGATCACGCTGCTCCCTGYTCATGAGGCAAGAGACATTCTTTAATATATTTACACACACACATTCCTATATCCTGGAGCTCTTGGACACAGCTCTATAGGCTGGAGGCGGGCACGTCTGAGTATATACATTAGTATAGGCCTGCATGTAAAGAGCCTTCACGGATGCAGTCTACAAAAGCTCTCATAATCTTTCCTTCTCTTCAGCATCGCTCTTGATAGTCACATGCATTAAGAAAATAGGGCATGCAACACTAAGTATGATATTCTTAGGCCYATATCAAAGCCCTCAAGACTCTCATTAGACTTACGAGTAAAAGTGTGTTTGCTGCGGTGAGCACAATACTGTGCAGCTCACTAAACTTATGCAGAGGATTCTGACTCGGTGGTACCTGCCTCTGTAAGGAAGCTCAAAGGAGAATAAACGATTTCTCTAGCATAGGTTGTGCCTGCCCCAGAATTAATCCCAAAGTCCATGTGAAAGCCACTAACTTGTGATGTTTCTGGCTGTACTTCATACGACCTTGCTGGACACTGCCTTAGGTATGTTTACATTGCATGTATATGTGAGTACTGATTTATGTGTGTGGGTGCAGAACAGTCTTGTCCTTCTTTAAAGCTGCCTTACAGATTTCAGTTTTGGTCAATTTTGTAGCAAGTAAATTCAAATTCATCTTAAATCTTGCCTCTCTATTGAATGAGTCTCTGCTGAGTAGTGATTCTTGTAAATGTGCCACAACAGAGCAGGAGAATTTTGCATGTACCTTCAGCTATTTTTCTGCTTGCAATGTATATTGGTTACAATAGGGAATATTCTAAATATTTTAACCAAAATATTTATTAAAATAACTCAAAGCCATGTGGACAGTTAAAAGGACTGTCAAAAGCAGAAATGTCCAAGTTTGTTAGATTTTTTCAGCTTAAAAAAGACCCTTTTAAAGAATACGTGTATTAGAATAAAACATTCCCCTGCACTATTTGTGGAGCGCAATGCAAGTAGTTGTTTAGTATTTTTTAATCAGAGATTTGGGAAATACTTTGGGGACCAGAAGATCTCAGTGAATCACAGCAGTTATCTCCATTTCAGATGAAGGAGAAACAGAAGCAATTTCATCCAGACCGTAAAGCAAGCCTGTGACAGACTCTATGGGTAAAAACGATAGACAGAAATTCTTAGTACTACCATTCAGCCGTGTTTAATAGTACCTTGCTGAAGGTACYGTTTGCATGGACAACATGCAAAATGAAGAGGATAGAAATTTAATTCTGTTAAGTCTCACTGATTAAAAAAAAAAAAAAACTATTGAAGTAATTCAGTATCACCCTACTAGTAAACTTTGAACTCCTTTCTATGAACCACACTGACAATAGACAGTATTTTTTTATTTTTCCAAGTATATGATCATTAGTGCACCTCTGGGATGTTAATTACCATCATACTGTAAGTTTTAAATGGTATCTGTATGGAGTGAACTCCCTCCTAGGTAGCACTTCTGTCTCCCTGAAGCAGTTCCCAGGGGCTTTGATCAGTCTGAAGATTGCAAAACTTCACCTCTCTCCTAGTGGTAGCTGGGTCACTTTTGCCTTAGGCTTCTGAGAATAAACTGTTGGAAAACTAAGTGGCTGCTCTTTCTGCCATGAGAATACTTGGGATAACTGTTTACAGCTCTTAGAAGAAGAAATGCTCTGCTGGAATGTTTAGTTTGTGCAGCCACTGTTAGTGATGGCCAGGAGTGACATCTCCCTGTTTGTGAACGGAGCAGATGTCATGTCTGTAGGATGGCAGGGAGCAGCAGCTTGCTCCTCCTAAACCTGCTCCTCCGCTGCAGCAGCAGCTCCATCTCCTTCTGTTGTTGTTGCTTGGATGCAGACACTATTAAAGTGCCTAAATTAAGAGATGAGCGGTCACCCTGTGACTGTAGCGAGCAGAGATGTGAATTGCTCTGTGGAGATGCCTCTCTCCATCACTTGCAGAGGTAGCCTTGGGCAAGCCAGCTCCTAAATTAAGTCTCTCAATAAAGCTCCTGCAATTCGATGGGACAAGCCCATGCTCTGGGGTTGGGCTGTGCAAGCGGAGCGGCCTGGGTGCCGCGCAGGCAGTCACCGTGCCGCGTGCCCTGCTGCGCCTGCCCCTGCAGCTGCTTCCTGCTTTCTCTTTCCTCGTAATGCTTTGACTGTGGTTAATCCGTTTCTCGATAGCTGCTTCCTTGAGTTTTATTGTCCCCTTCTCTTTTGAAGAAATTGCAGGAAAACTCACAGATTTTTTGAGGCAATTTGCAAAACACAAGGAAACGGGCCTGACAGAGTTTAATCATGTTATAAGAGATTCTTAGTCTAAAAGGCAAACTATTTTAGTTATATTGTGTTATTGTGCCATTAGTGCCATTTGACTGCCAACTGTGCAGCAGTGGGGCTCCAATCCACGGGGGCTTTTGTGTGTTTGCCCTTGCAAATAGCGCTGAGGATAGSAGGGAGAGAGGCTCTTAGTGCTGCAGGTTTTTCAGTGATTAAAAATACTTGAGATCCATTTCACTGATCAGAAATGTGTCTTAATGAGACAATTAGTCAAACCATAAAGGCTGCACAGCAATTTAGCAGGAGTTACTACTGCAATAATTTGCTGCTGTTTTCTTCCTCCTGGTTTGACTCCTTCACAAYAGTCTGGATGAAAGTTGCTGCAGAGAGGATCTGTGGGCTGGGTCAGGCGTTCTCRAAGGGCCATGGTTGCTCTGGGGCACGTAGTGCTCTTAAAAATGAGGGAGACTTCGAGAGAAGTGTAGTTATTTTACATGTTAAAAAATTATTAAGTGTCTTGGCCCAAGTGGCCACTACAGTGACTGCAAATGCCTGGCTGCCTGTGAGTGCCATGGCAACCAGCTGCAGGGGATGGTGAGCACACSGGTACCAAACCGAGCGGGCTGCTTCCTTCTGGAACACACAGCAACGGATCCCAGAGCTTGGATGCCTTTTAGCCAGCGCTCTTCAAAATGCCTGGTGGAGCCTGTGTTTCACCTCACCAGACCAAAGTAGCCTGTCTCATTAAAAGGCTTCAGGACCTGATGATTAGGTCGTTTTTTTGTTAAAACAAAATCAGAGCTGCTGTTCTCAACCAATACTTGCCTTGAAGTCTCCCACTCCTGTTTCAGAACTGAAGCCCTGTGTTCCTCAAAGGTTGTATTTATTGCAGCTAAATAAGTTGATCTATTAAGGCTTCACATCTCCCTAAAAAACTTTTCTCGTTCTGACTTGGAGGTAGATCAGAAATACCCTCAGGTTGATATTACACAGACAAYGAACACAGTAGAACTTTAAAACTTCTTTTTAATAAATTAGTCACACTGCTGAGTTCTTTGCCTGGAGCATTTGCATTGATGTTCATGTCATTCTCAATGCTCAAGTGGTCTGGGGAGTTTAAGTCTCTTGCCTTTTGGAGTAAATCCTGCTCTAGAATTACCATTATTTAAMCTAACTAAATCTAATTAATTTGCATTTACCTAGGAGGGCAATAAGCAAGGCAGCGCCAGCGGGAGCAGCGATCCCTGCTGGTGCTCGCGCGGCTGCGACCTGGGGCTTTGGGGGCTCTCCCGCTCCGCACGGCGCGTGGGGCAGCCRTGAAGCGGCCGCTGCTGCCGCCCCGCGAGCAGGGAGGGTCCCTYTGAGGCGCTCCGGGAGCGGCCGCCTTCTGAGCAGCCTCTCCGTGCTGCCCGCTACGGCTGGAGGCTGGAGCGAGGCGCAGTCCGAACGCTTTCAATTCCTACTCTTGTTTTACGAGAGTTGAAGGAAACAAAAATGTTTCAGTCTTCTGACTGAATGGGGTGCTAGCGTCTCTGCCTTATTCAGTTTTAATTACCGGTATTTTTTTCCCCCTTACTGGAGGATAGTTTTTTTTTATTGCCTCTGACATCTTTAAGTGATTGGAAATAATTGGAAATTATTTAAATTATTGGCATGGCAATAGCATTATTTTGACAACGCTGTTWTTGTGTTGGTGCTGCAGTAAATGTGGTTCATTTGTGACAGAAGTGTGTCCCTGCTGATTGCAGCTGACAGGCGATACCATGGATCCGAACTGCTGAAAACTTCTTTACAGTGAAGTCAAGGTTAAGAATATATGTTGGTAAATCAGGAGTTAAACAAACAAACAAAAACTCTCATACACTAGCTATGGGGGAAAAAAAAAAAAAAAGAGACTGCAAAAGGAATGTTATTTTTGAGATACCTGGTGGAGTCAGTGATGATAACTTCCAGTCAGCTTTAGCCCTATCCTTGTAAACATGCCAAATTCCTTCACTGTGGAGCCTTGTGCTTTGTCTGRTGGCCCAGGAATACTCTGGAACATTTCTGGCCAACAGAACAGCAGAATTGGCCCATCTTCTGTCTGGTTAAGAGTGGGGAATTCTAGTCCGTAGAATTCTAGGTTGTAAATAAGTACTCTGATAACTTCTTTGTCTGTTTTGTTTGTTTGTTTTGTTTTCCACAGGAAAGCATTAAAAGTTAAAGATAATACAGCATCTTTGTATTATACTTCCATATAATTAAATGTTTGGGTTGATTTGCAGTTGTGAATAACTTCAAAATGGCATCTTTAACACAGGAAACTTTCTGAAAGTGGAAAGCATGCAAGATATTCTGTAGTTTGACTCTTTTAATTAAAATCAAATGATTAGAAATACATGCAACTCAGTTCTACGTGCATCTGTAATATTCAGTTGGTAACATATGAATAGTTCTGAAGAAGATAACATWTTGGTAACAGGTTCACACATGGATACAACAAATATTCTAATCTAGAGGCTTACTAAGACACATACAAGTTTTAAGAACCACCATCTTGACGTTTCTAGTACGTTTGTAATGTAAGTTAATTACCTAAGGGATAAACAGGGTAAAAGAAAAGGTGTCCCTGTAAATCAGTAAGCATTCAACACTGCTTTTCTGGCTTCTTCACAAAGCGGATCCAACTTGCCATCACCTCCTAGAGGAGAAAAACACAATTTACGCACAAGTATATTTATTCTTACTGTGCATTAGTATTCATTATTGTAGCATCCAGAGTCCTTTACATTCTCCCTCACGGTATTTTGACCCAGATTGTCTCTCTTGTTTTAGCTGTACGATCTGAGATTGATTCAGCTTTGATTTGGATTGGAAGCAGAGCCAAGAAGTGGATGCAGCCCTGCAGGRGACTCCACAGATAGGACAGAGGGAGAGGCAAAGAGAAACGTGACATGACAATGTTGACAGAAGCTGGAGTGTTTATGCTTTAGGAAGGGCTCATTTCAAAATCTCAGTCTTTTCAGTGAGCGACTGCTCCGATTAAACCTTGGTACTTACCAAAGTCTAGGTCATTGATGTCGCAGCGAAACACGATCTCCCCATTAACTATGAGTTCCACAGTATTCCAGTCTGGTATCTCTTCTAGAGTGACTTCGTGGCCATCTGCTTCCAGGACAGCTGCAAGCGAGCAGAGAGCAGTGCTGTCATCACAGTTTTACAGCTTATGTGACCATGGAGCAAATAACAGTGCTCGCGTGGTTAAATGCTGTACAAAACTCTCCACAAATCCTATCAGCTCTAATCTCCGGCTTCACTATTATTACATTAATGGATCTCCTTTGAATGAAGCCTGTGTCATTTCTAGTTCTAGCAGTTTCATAAAAGGCAAGAAATTCATTATGTACTTGTATTTGCTATTAACTGGCTCAGCAGCTGTAAGACACACAGTGTATTTATTTGTAAGTACCAGAGAATAAAACTAAATTCAAAAGAAATCTCCCGTAAGTGTTAAGATGGTGCTATAAACAGCTGGAAGTCTAAGCCCACAACCTTGATAACCCAATTGTTCATTGACGCATAATTCATTTTGCTTCCCCTTAAAGAATAATTCCTCGTTACAGTTAAGAACTTGAGATTTTGCAAAGCTTTCTGAGAATCAAACTAAAGGGACAAAATCCTCCCTGGAGCCACATACCTTTTTAGATACATTAGATGTGTTTTGTTTTATATTTTTTATTCTTTTTACACTACATTGTATAGCATTGTTGTAAATTAATCAGAACTGTGGAAGCAGAAGAATGGTCTGAAAATGCAACTCCAGCAGCACACAAATACCATCTGCTTCTGCTCAGGCCCCCGAAGGTTTAAATTTTGATTCCTCTTATTCTGGAGACTTGCTTTACTAGGTGGAAGCAGATTTCTGCATATTCCTTCCATCTTTTTAGGATTTTCTATCAGTTATTTGTCAAGGCTGGGTCAGTGTGCTGCCCATGCAACTCGGTTGCTTTGGACCATCCTTTTTAAAAAAGCWGGTAGTTAGCGGCACTTTCCTTATCCGAGCTCCACTGTGGCTGTGTGACGTGTAAGGCTGGCATTGCCCCTCTGAGAGAAACATGTAGCTGAAGTGCATCCATCTGCAACAAATAATTGCAGTATTTAAATTTCACTTACTGAAAACTCATAGAAAGTGACTTGGTAAGGAGCACAGGAACCTGATTTGAGTTTCCAGTTTCCAGCGTTAGATTTTTTAAAATATTTTTCGGACAGTTTAGCAAAACCTACATTGGAGAATTCTGACTGCCTTCTTGCAGATTTTAAGGCCAACCTCTGATTATTAATTCACATGTTTAAAAGGGCTGAAAGATGAAATTTATCCCGAAGGGTGGTGGCTCCCACACGCTTCCTAGTTTTGCTAGTTTGCTAGTTTAACTGCTCTTTCCTAACCCACACCACACGCACGTTCAAACGACCCCGTCTCGCCACGCGCTATGGGATACGCAACGTGCCGCGCACCTCGCAGCCCCCGCAGGCGCCAGACGCCATTTCGCGGCGCCCCGCGGCGGCTGCGGGCCGGCCCGTGCCGCACCGTCACCTGCGCGTGCCGCGGCATGGCGGCCGTTACCCGGCGGCCGTTACCCGGCGGCCGTTACCCGGCGGCCGTTACCCGGCGGCCGTTACCCGGCGGCCGTTACCCGGCGGCCGTTTCCCGGCTCTGCTCCGCCCCGCCAACAACAGGCAACGAGACGTTTCTTGCGACGGTTTTTATTTGCTCAGTTCGCAGTACTGGCGTATCCTTCACTCCAAGTTTTATATATCTATATATAGGAATATAGAGGCAGATAAATACCATATTTTAATAGAGCATGAAACAAAGTCAAGTGTGCTATAAATACACGTTTACATTTGTCATAAATCTAGACTATTTTACAAAAATAAAAGTATCACTAAAATATTTTTATTTCTGTGTAACTCCTATAGCAGAAGTTCAGCTACATTGTCGTAATAGGTTCTCTTTTACTTACAGATAGCATAAGGACTATATTCAAAAAAGCACGATCACAAAGTTAAGTTTCTTTTGCTTTTGACTGTTCATTGTAACTGCTGAGGTTCACCAAAGCTTGGTTTTAAATTAAGCATCCCAGTATCATGTATACCTGTGTATAACATGAAATAATCTCCATCCTAGTCTACTGAAGTGAGTTTCTCTCAAGTCCAGCCAGAGTATTTTTTAATTCATTGTAGCTTGTTACATTAACATAATTATATTTAGTCCATCAATTAGGGTTTTCTGCCTATTTAATATGAGCAATCCATTCTATAGCTTACTGTTTAGAAGCATTTCTAAAACCTTGCATTTTATTTCCACAAGTGTGCACAGATTTTAAAATCTCAGAGCTTAATTTGGCTAATGTAATTAATTTTAGGTAGATACATACGAAAGGTATTTGATAATATCCTTAACAGCTACAGCAATTTTAGTAACTGAGCCGAAGCAGAATTCCTCACGAAGCTCCTACTGACAAAGTGAGGGTAAGTTTGTAATGCTCTGCACTTTAAACTTCATCCATCCTGAATTTATTTGATTGTTGTTTAAATATGCGTGAGCTGCTTCTCGAGTTTCTTGAGCAAAGTACGATACTGTGCATATTTTACTTTTACTGTGAGTAATGATTAAGGTTATGCGCATGCCTGAATGATTTCCTCTGGAGTGACTTGAGTTCAGTGAAGCTGCTCATTTCAACAGAATGATAAGAAAAGTAGAGTTGAGTGCAAAAAATAGTAAGTCTGTGAGTATGGAATGTTTTTTCTTCTCTAGTAAAATACATGATATCAGTATTTTCTACCACCAGTTACAACATCTGAAATGTCTGTTGTTGCAGGTGTAGATAAGTAGGTCTCTTGTACTTAACAACAGACTGGTGTAATATCTCACACACAGTCTGAATTTCAGCCTGAATTTTCAATGATCGTATGTTGAATACACTGTGTGTGCTATTTTTAAAATTCCAGCCAAAAAATGTATAATGAAAATATACAGGTAATATTTGCAAACAAATATTCAGTATCTGTCAAAGTAGAATACAAAATAACTACTCACAGTACTTTTATACATGCAAAGTTTCATCATCATTTCAAACATAATTATTTGAAAAAATATTGAGATTGGAGTGCTACATTTGTGTTAAAAGTGTAGAATGCCTTTGTAGTGACATAAGACAAAACAAAGCAAAATTACTTGGAATATTTCAAAATAATTTCCAGAATTACAGTACAGGAACAGAATTTAAAGTTATATCTTGAACAGCATATTTATCAAGCAAACACTTGGTTTGAGTAACAGATTATTTTCTTTTTATTCATTTTTGGAATAGCTTTTATGCTATATTTTCTATGTAATCTAAGATTTGATTCTGAGTTTAATATTGTTTGAACTATAAATAAAGGGAGTAATAAAATAGATGTATTTTTAAATGAACACATTAACTTTAAAAGCATAAACCCAGCCCTCAGTTACTGTAAATCAACATAGTTGATTTGCTCCAACTCAGCTGATGTGTTCCAGCTGACTATCAGGCCCGCTGTGCTTTAATATAAGGGGTTAATATAAGGGCTAGCCTTTGTCCTTCAGACAACTCCATTTACATGACTTCAAAAAAAGTTAAAATAAGCAAGGATGTATATGCTGTACCAAATCACTATCTAAACTTCTTTAAAAAGCATCCCTGCATCTCTCTGACTAATTTATTGTCATTATTCTGATAATTAGATATGAAAATCTCTAAGCAAACCAATGTATGCCAGCTTGAGAGAAAGTAATTGAAAATACTAGTTCTTGAAGTGAATGTGGGGAATTAAAGAGGTGATGAGAGAAGGCTCAAGAAAACACTCCCAGATTGTGGAAATTATCCAGCTACTATATTATTTTTACTGTTTAATAGGGTTCTCTATATCTAATATTAAAAAATATAAAGTATGATTCAAAATTGAAATAAGCAAACTTAAACTGTTACCTGTAGTTCTAGTTTAGAGCCTTCCATGTCTTTCAGGCATCTCTTAACTGCTTGCCTCTTGATTCTAGTTGCTTATTGCTGCTAGTTGCTTATTGTGTGGTTGCATACAGTGTGTTAGTCACAGTGACTAAATTAATTCCTGTGCAGAATGCTCTTAAGTGGGACTGAATTGTACTTTTGCTTTGTGCTCTGCCTCTCTGTCAGGTTGAATTTTGCCCACTTACTGAAAATAAATGATTAAGTTATTTCATTTTGGACAAAAAAATTCATAGCTCTCTCTGCTGGGTCCTATCTCCTGTATGCTGCTTTCTGCATGGACCTCCTCTAGTGCAAGGACAGCGTATATTATCAAGGTGCTTGGTTTAGCGCCAGTGCAAATCTGAATAAAGGCTACCTGTTTGCTGCATCATTTTTGAGCTGGGAAAACATGCAGATACCCATTTAATTTTCCTAAAATCTGTTGCTGTTTGTGGAAACGTATTAGAAATGACCTGTATGTGATGTTTTTCGGGGTATGCCTCTTGCTTGTAGGAAATAGTATATAATATAAAATACTCTTCATGCAGAATTTTAAGATTTAATGGCATCAGCCTGTTATTTACAAATTACACTCAATATTCCTGATTGAGGTTTTTTTTTTTTTTTTTTTCTTCACATGCAAGCCTTGCAAGATGTGAATGTTTTAGTACTATTTGCAGGAGAGGTCAAGTCAGTGTGCCTCAGTGTTTTATTCCCATCATATACAAACTTACTCAATTTATTTGAGATTGTAAAATGGCCTAAGTCAATTATGGTTGGAAGTGGTTGTACCACATGTTCTTGTGTTACTGCCCTCTGCATTTCATTCATTTCAGCCAATGAAACAAACCTTTTTACTGAGTCATAAGCAAGAAGTGGAAGTGTTAGTATTTTATGAGGTTCAAACATGGCCACAACCTAAAACAAATTATACTTTTTTTGCTATACACTAATATATTACTGATTTTATCTTGCYAATATCTTTGCTTTCTCACAAGATGCATTCAGGAAAACAGTTGCTGCAGCTTCATGGGCTAGGGTTTGTGGTCGCTCGGTGACTGCACGGTTGCTTCCTGTTTAGCGGGTGGCTTTGTCGCAGTGGAGTTGCATTTGCTACACAGGTCGTGCATTTCTAGGAGGCTTTCTTCCACAGCTTTTGCAAACATGTCAGAAGAGGTTTCCTTACAGTCTTTAAAGCTTGAGATGCAAAATAATATATGCTCTGGCTGAGGGTTATAACATGCTCCGTAACCATTGGGCACCACAGGCCCATAGCAGCAGAACATTTCCGTGGTAGTTGGAACCTGGTTGCAGGGAGAAGGTAAGGAACAATTTCTGGTTAAACGGGGCTTCTGAAGTGCTGGTTAGGATTAAGGCAAAACCAACAACTCCTGCTCTCCCTCCCCGCCAATGCTGCTAGTGTTTGAAGTGCTGTGAAGCACCCTATAAAGAATAAGGGGAATAACATCCATCAGCAGTCCAGACCTTGAGCTGATGTTTGGAAGGTAAAAACTCATCTCAGTGTAAAATTTGATTGCCAGCATTAGAAAACCGGAATCATTTGAAGTAGGTTAATGCGTTTCTTTGCTCACTGTATATTTAACAGCTATGAGCTTTATTTACGTATGATGGACTTTTTAAGGCTGTATGTAATTAGGTATTTACATAGAACTTCTTTGAGGTTTTTCTTAATTTAGCTTAATCTTGTTACATTGAAATGGTATGTGAAGGCAGTAATCAATTACAGAATGTAGTTTGTCCATTTTTTAATAATCATTTATAATTGTGATCGTGTCTAAAAATATATTTTAGTGTCCCTAGGTACCAGCTAAAATTGCATTTCTATTACACTTCAGTTTAATTATGGCATAATATTGGAGTGAAACACTTTCTGCTAGAGAAAATAAAAGATGTGTTAGAAATCTGTATGCTTCAGACTTTGTGTACATGGGCCTTCAGAAATGACATTTGTTTTTTTTAATGGTGTAGAACAAGCCATTAGTCCTGCTAATAGAGCCATAGAATTGTCAGATAAATTTGCTGTGCAACAGCTGAAGGCCATAGAGCTATTCAGGAACGCTCTTTGCTCAGGGATAGTTTCTTGCAGAATTTATGTAGCAGTATGGTGGTTACACTCACTCATGTCTGAAAGCCTACAAACATTATGACAAGATCAAATTACTTATTAAGGTTTTATGCTTCAGCATGGTATTATAAGTCTTTGCACAGTTCCAATCTATGCAGTTGAGTTAGTGTTTCTGTAAATGAATTACTGCATAGATTTCTTCTTTCATTAGGATTGCCACTATATGCAATGAAACATTTAATTTTTAAGCTGTATACTGCAATGGGCTTCTCCCTTCTGAGATCATCAAATATAGAAAGTGTTGAGTCTTAAGAGTATCTTAGTATAGTTGAACATAGCTGTAAATCTGTTAAGTGTCTGTAAATTTGAATGTCTAAAAATGTCTAATACATCTGTAAATCCAGATGCATGCCTGCAGAGATTACAGTCTGACAGGGAAGAACYGAAGGCTCCAGAAGATTTTAGACGTAGATACTTTTAAGGAGAAAAATTGTCTTTCCTCACTTGAAATGGCAGCCTGTCTGGCTTGTGGCTGTTCTGTCCTGAAGAAAAGAATTCCCACTAGAGCTGGTGCCTGGTGGGGAAAGAGGAAAAGACTGGAAAACTGAGGATATGTAGTATGGAAAGCAAGGAAGGACTGGAGCCCATCATTAAAAAAAAAAAAAAAAAAAAAAAGCTGAATTCATCTGTATGCATTTCCAGAATTTGAGGGAAAGGCTTTGAGGTGTTGCAGGGGAACTAACAACTTCAGTCAGCATTTACTGTGCTAATTTGGATGAACCAAAACTGGAAAATGTATCTGGAGAATTTTGCAGACCTCTTAATGAATCAGTGTTGTTTGTTTGTTTTTCAATCTATTGTTCCCATTGTGAACTGCAAAGTCAAAAGGACAAGTGTGAATTAGCTTTTGCATAAAATACGAGTGAATATGAAAAACTCACCTGGCTAGTTGAAAGGATGAATCGATTGCTTGTCAAATACGTCTCATCAGTAAATATCTCTGGCAGTTCCTTCAGGTGTTCCCGTGCCACCTCTCTCAGTCCCAGCAGGTGATTGTCTATTGCCATTCCAGTAATCGCCTGTGTACAACATGACATACATCAGCATCCAGCTAAGCATGGAGGTGTGTTCCTGGCTGTTGCTGCCCAGGTTTCTAATTGTAGTTGAGGAACTTGACTGAGTGGTGCCGCGTGTTGCCTCAATTCCGATATTACTCCAGGTAATATCTGCTGCTTGACAACCAGCAATCCATGTGGTTCTTTGTAGTTGTAAGTATTAGGAAAGAGCTTATTCTTGACATATGTCATGTCATGATGTTATCAACAGTAGGATGCTCATAATTTCTCACAGCTGAATTATCATGGATTGATCTTTCAGAGCTGCTGATCATCATCATCATATGGGGCACCAGATCCTCCAAGTATTTTTGGAATTGCCTGTGCATTACTAGAGGCTGCAAAACCCCTCCRGGTTGTAGTTAATCTTTTATTGCATTGCTGCCTGGCACTGAGTCCTGGCAGGTAAAATGCACGTGATTCCATAGAGTTAGATCCAGAGAGGTCTGCTACAGATCTACTAGTGATCACTGAATAATTTAACTTGGAGGGGGCCTCTGAAAGTCATCTTTCTGGTGCAGATCTCTATCAGAGCAGGACTACCTTCAAAGTTAGATCCAGTTTCAAGTACAGAACAGATCTACCACAGTCTACTAGCAGTATGCACCACTTGAGAAGACTGAGAGTAAGGATAAGGATGCATCTCTAATTCACTGCCTGAGCACCCGAATTACCCTCTACCAGGTCTATGTGCTGGTTTCACTAAAGAGCTCAGAGGCAGCTTTTGTTTCTAGGAAGGAATTTGAAAAGAGTAATTGTAGGACAAGATAGCTGGATATGTGGTTGCAGGTTACAGAGCTATCCAGCTCCATAGACTTAAGGAATTCCACTAGATTGAAGATCTTTGACTTGCTAGTGTATGTGATTGAAGATGGCTAGCAGGATCAAAAGCCAACAGAGTGAATAGATGGACAGAGAGCCTATTTACAGGTGTTTTGTTTCTTTAGGAAACCAATCAAAAATTAGGCAGCCGAACAATGGGACTGAGCTGTTCTGACTGAAGAAATTGCCTCAGATGAAAAGAAGCATTTCAAGTCCTTCTTTTTTCCTTCTGTTTATTCCCCAGAAGTGGCCCAAGGGCTATTAGCCGCCTTCTAGGTGGTGAGTGCATTGATTATAGGGAGGCAGAGTTGAGGAAGGGAGTAATGAACAAGGAATTTTGCATTACACCGCAAATAGAACTGATATCCCTGTGGCATGACACAGGCCCCTTTTAACAAGGGAAAGAGTCCATGAGAGAAGCTTGAATTTACAAAAAGCGCAAGCTTGTTTTTCCTCTTAGAAGCAGGCCACTAATAAATGCCTGAAGCAGTGGGCAAGGAGTGCATAATCTTGTTTGGCRTATTAGAGAATAGACACCCATGGGTGAAGGGGCTATTTGTTCATCATACCAAATGGAGCCAGGAAGCTGCAAAAAGGAGCATACATCAGGGCAGCATTTACTTGKTTTTCCCGCAGAGGCAAACTGACTTGATAATCAAAGGAATGTTTTGCTATCGCACAAGATTTATAAGGCTGTTAGCAATGACATTTTTGCAACATAGATCAATGTCATGTCTGAAGAGAGGCCGAGACAGGCTAACTAAATAAACTGTGAGTCAACAGATAGGAAAAAAAATGCTAAATTAAATTTTAGGGCTCCGCACTTAAGATAGCAATGCTACTAGTAAGTCCTAACAAGGGGAAATAAAATCATTAGATTGCTTTTTGCTTTGTGAAGTAGATTTTTTTTTTTTTTTTTTTTTTTTAGGGGCTATTACATTGCATTGCACATATGATTTAGTCAGACCATGCAAGTCTTACCCTCTATTTTAAAGCCACATCAATTAAATTCTTTTTCCCACAGAGATTTGATTTTTATTTCCTTTCCCCATGAGCTAAACGTTGTAACATTTTCTTGGACTGACATGTCTTGAGGAGAGAAAGACTGCCCTGAGATAGTTCAGGTGAGACAGTTTCTCTGAGGTAAGACTTCCTTTAAAGAATAATTTAGCCTCAGCTTCTAAGATACATATCCCAGCATGGTGCTTGAAACGCAAAATTTTCTCCCCATTTATTTTGTTTAATAGCCTTAGAAACAAATCCTGCCTAAACATGACACTTTGCCTCTTCAATGCTTTGAGCATACCCAAGGAAACAGCCACTAGAAGTGAATAATTTCTTGAATATGATGAGTATTTGAACAGTAATCATCAATGATTATAAATAAGAGTTTTAGTGGATTTGTTAGGCAATAGTCTGAAGCAGAACCATGGGCAACAAATTCTCTTTACATAACTAGTTATTAACATTTATTAATTTCCTGAGTGGTTTGAGGAAGCTGTTAGTAGATTGTGTGCTTTGTCTTGACRCAGTCGGATATGGTGTGTTACTCAATCTGAGGCTGTTTTATTTAACAGAAAATGTGTTGTATTTAACACCAATCTATTTCTTTTTCCAGTGGGAGGAATCCCACCCTTTTCTCACATACTGCTTTCAGGCCTTTAAAGGCRAGTTTCTACAATCCTTCCCTCATTGTTAATGACCTGTATTTAACGGCGACTTGGATCAGCTCTGTTCAGTACCTGTCTGTCTGAGGAGCTGTATTCTCCACTGCTGGCAACAGATTTAAAGAAACTATGTCAGCTGAAGATCAGCTCCAAGATAAGGACCTCTCTCCCCTAGCGAGAAAGAACATAAGAAATATGCCAATGATGGTTTAGTAAAGGGGGGGAAAAAAGCTTCCTATGTGTTACAGATTTTATGCCTCAGGTTTCAAGTTTGTGTAATGTTATAGCTTATAGATCTAAATACCTGTAAACTTTGTGAATCTAGATTTTCCRGTTAGAAAATCTATCCTTCATGCATGTTACAAGGCTGCTAAATTAGTTGCTTTTGAAGTCTTGCCTGCTTCTTTTCCTGGTAAGTCACTCTGTTGTCTACTTGCCACTTCATCTTAGAATGCCCCATTTCCCCTTTTCTTGGCTTTCTGCATGGCTAACATTTAATGATGATCACAATCATTAAGCACAGAATAAAGGGCTATTGCATCTTGCTAGTGTTCTACTTTGCAAACCTTTCAATAGTAAGAAAAAAAAAACCCTTGTTATATTTTGACTGCAGGCACTTTAAGGCACAGGCCATTTTTGAATTGTCAACGTGTACAGCACCAAGCTTAGTGGAATCTTAATTCCTGGCTGTGATTCCTAGTTAATGACAGCAATACAGTCATGATACATACATACAGTTTAACAGATTCATATTTACCATGAATATGTTGTATACAGTGTCATGTTCCATGACAGTTCTGGTTGAGAGAGGTTATGCCCAAGAGTGATGCTCTAGCCACTGATGTCTTATATGCAGAATTTTGTCATTTTGCCTTCAGGAAAATAATTTTTCTTAATTTGGATTAGTTGAATAGGGCTATATAAAGGATGTTTGAGTCTTTAGATTTTTTTTAAATATGTCACAGTAAATACTTTCCTATTTAGAGCTGAGTCCATTTTATAATGCTCAAATACTTGAAGACTGCCTTGCACAAACTAATTAGTCTTTATCCAGATAAAAGCATGTTTTACTTACCAAAATAGTGTAATTAGTCTGAGCTGCAATTGCATCTTTAAATCTCTGCATCTTCTCAGAATCCTGTTAGGGAATAGAAATATATCTGTTGAACTGTCTTTCAAGGAAATTGCATTTTCCATCAATTCACCAGCAATCAAATAGGAAGGAATGTGTCAAATACCCCTTTCTCCCCGCTCCTGTGTAGGTACTCCAATGAATGCATCAATGCAAAGCTRTTGGAATTAAGTGTCTTGATCAGCTACAGCACTTGGTGTGAGGGTTGACCAGGCTCATTGGTCATGTTCTGTTTGAAGTTAAAGAAAGATTTACAATTTGTTTCCATTGGTCTTTGGTGGTATAGATTATTGCTAATTGAATCACTTCATTTCAAGTAGGGAATGTAATTGCCAAGTGYAATTCAGCATTTCAAAACAGGCAGTACATCTTCTCCAGAAAGCTTTATCTGGACAATGAYAGTGGTATTAATGAAAACCATTACTGATGTTTTAGTAGCTGGTCAAGAAATAGCACCCCTGAGTGAAAGGTCATCTAGAATTTTCCATGACTGCTCTGCTCTCTTCATAGATGCTTCTCATTTCAGAAAACAAACTAGCAAATCTTGAGTCCTGTCAAATATCAGCTCTTCAACATGAAAGGAACAATCCTAAGAAGTTCTGCCTTGCTGTGCATGAAGTGCTYCAGTTTTGGGAGACCCTGAAACAGCCAAGGATAACTAGGTCTGCAGATGAACAGGGAATCACCTTGAAAGAGTTCTGTCAAGCCAATTCTGTTTTCAGATGATTCTACAATCACAGTATATAGTGATTTATAGTATATAGTGTAATTTGGATTGAAAGCTGTTTAAATTTAAGCAAATATTTTTCTACTTTAAATGTTTGTCACAAAGACAGTCACAGATCTGTTTAGATGCCATTTGCATCTGTCAGTGGATAAGAAGGCAGGAAAATTAGCAGTGGACGGGTTTGCATTCTGCTTGCAGCCTTTTCAGGGGGAATAAAAACTTATTTTCTCCCATTGTGTTTGTTCGTGTGAAGCAATACAGTTCAGGATGCCATTAAGATGGTCACAATATCTGATCTAAGTCATAAAATAAAAAAAGAGAGAAATATTGAAGCCTGGGGAGAGCTAGAGAAGTCAGAAAGTGCTGGACCAAGGAAGGTGGAAAGGAATTGTTGGAGAGAGTAAAAGGAATGTCACYAGGCAATGTGCAAGGCCAGGCTGGCTTGTCCTAGCTCTGCCCCAAGTCCCTGGGGAACGTGTTGGGACTAGAGGTTTGCCAGGTGCCTGAATCAGGAGGGGCAGGTTTGCATGGATGCATGGAAGCTTCTCTTGGAATACTGTTAAGACCCATTTGTAGGCAGCTGAGCAGCATTGTGATAACAGATCGCAAAAGCATCTTCTCATCTACGTGTGGTAGTCACTAGTGTATATAGCAGTATGGTCATCATTGCCTTGAGTTACTATACCAAGTAGAAAGATACTTCAGCCTTCCTTTGAGCTATCAGTTTTAATACAGAACTTCTTCRAATCTTGTTCGTTATGAAGTTCTGCACTTGGTAACTTTAAGGGGATTGAAAAAGTGGTGATCAAACAGAATACTTCTCTGCACAGTTTTTTCCTCATCTTCTGATTTTAGAGCCCTTTTTACAATGTTTCGTTGATTTACACTTAATTTACAGCCCAGCAGTAYTTCTGACAAGCTTAGTCTAGATGCTAAGGATCATCTATGTGGGCTGTTGACACTATAGTGGGCTTTTTGTGTGAAATAATCTATATGGCAGCAGTGTGTTGCAACTAAACATCCACCAGGAAAATGCCCATATGGCRGTGAAGAGCAGTGCGTGGAAGGGGCACACAGAGGCATGCCGGGATACGTGCTCTGAAGGTGCCAGGCGGGCCAGTGGCACAGGTCTGTGCAGACACTTTCTGAGTCTTCAGCTGTCCCTCTTCCCATCACTACCTGCTATGGAGAGCATTTGTGCTGCTGGCAAACGGATGGTGGTGGCTCACAAAAGCCAACAAGATTTTTCATTTTTGCAAGGTGGCTGTCAGGATAGTTTGAAGAGCTGTTTTATTAGCTGCATAATATCTTTTTATCATAGAATCATAGAATCATAGAATGCTTAAGGTTGGAGGAGACCTCAGAGGTCATCTAGTCCAACCCCCCGCTCATGCAGGGTCACCAGAGCACATGGCACAGGGCAGCATCCAAGTGGATTTTAAAGATCTCCAAAGAAGGAGACTCCACAGCCTCCCTGGGCAGCCTCTTCAGTGCTCTGTCACCCTCACTGTCAAGAAATGTTTCCTTAAGTTCCTGTGGAACTTTTGGTGCCTCAGCTTGTGGCCGTTTCCTCTAGTCCTGTCACTGACCACCACTGAAAAGAGGCCGGTCCCCTCYTCACTGCCTCCCTTGAGGTATTTATACACACCGATCAGGTCCCCCCTCAGCCTTCTCTTCTCCAGGATGAACAGGCCCAGCTCCCTCAGCCTTTGAAGCTCCCTCAGCCTTATCATTAAGGTTCAGCTCCCTTGGGAATCCCAGGAAGATAATATTTGTCAAAAGCATATCTTTAAAACCAGAATACTCAATCAGAACACTTCCACCCAAATCAAAGCATGGGAATTGGATTACTTCCCACGCTGCAATGTGCAGCCCAGCTATCTGTTGTAGGGAGCTGGCAGGCAATTCCCCTGCCATGGCCATATAATGATCATCAACTTCACTTGCTCAGCCTACATCTCTCCGGGGAGCAGAATTTGTCTCTTATGATGGATCGTACAGAAGATGATAGTAGGTCGAAACTCAGATGTGTTGTTTCTTATAATGTCATGTTTTGCCACATCTTTTGGATGCTTAAATAAAAATGAAAAGACATAAATGTTTAGCTTAGTTGCTGGTTTGCATAAAGAGCAAAATCCTGTAGGGTAAAAAAGCTAAAATCCTGCTAGCCTGCCTTAYGCCTTTCTGTTCCTGGTTAGTTAACAGCTGATGAGATTGGGGATTGTGAATGCATTTATTTGCTTGGGGTTTTTCTAGAGAAGGTAGAGGAGCCAGACCAACGTACCAATAGAGCTGCCTTATCATCAATCATTGCTTTTACAAAAGCAAATGCTTCTGAGGTAGCAGACCTAATATTGTCGACTCTGCCCTCATCAAATCGGCGTATGGAAGCACTTTCATAGGTAGGGACAAGTCTTCTGTGGCATCTGGGAAAATGAAATAAGAAAAAAGGAATGGTTATTTTCAAGGAATCATAAGGGTAAAAAGAAATATAGGCTCACTGTGTTTCATTGCTAGAGCCCTGATTTTATTTTTTTGCATAGTATTCATCTTAATGTTAATAGAATTCTATAAGAAACTTAAAAAAGATGGATGCTCACTCCTCTAATATGAGGAGCTGCACGCTGCCGTATACATTTCAGTTATACGGCRCTAGTAAAAAATGACTTGCTGTGTGAAAGCAAGTCTAGTAAAACTAGAATTTACTGAAAGATCTCAAGGAATGTTTTATTTGTGCTGCATCATAAAATAATTGTGTAATTAATCATGTACTTACAGGAGTGAAATATGTTTTATTTAAAACAAGAAGAAGAAATGTATGTTGTGTGTGTGTTAATACGAAAATGAAAAGGGGGAAAGGGTGCCATTGGAAACTGAGGTGGACAAAAAACCCACATTGCAAATGGAACAGAGCATATAGACTGTAGTTATAATTTGCATCCAGGTGTACTTAGCTACCACCTCTCTTTCAGGAAACCTACTTTGCCTTAGATATTTCCAGTTCAGTCAGGGATCTGAATTCTAACTAGCTGGCCCCTAAGCTTTTTGTTGCATAAATGGGATTTGTATGATGGCTGAGATCCAGATGAAAATCTTGGACCAGGTCATTGTTGGCCCTGATTAATGGAGTATGCAAAATGTGTTGGGCATCTGTTGGTTTTGGCTAGATAAAGACCACGTCAGGATTTAATTTGACATGATAAAGTTTAAGAATTACTGGTGTAATAGGCCATTCTGCAGGAAACCATGCAGCTGATCTCTATCCTGGAGCATTAGCTCTTCTGACAATATATAAAAGAGATATATAAACTTTGATAATACCATGGAAATCAGAGGGTATTATCAAGTCTCGAGGTGCCCGTGAAGGGAGCAGCAGTAGCTATTATCCTGTATAGGAACCCTGATACAGCACCTATGTTGTTCCCAGCAGCATAGGGCATGCGTGCATGCGGAGCTCTAGCTTATTGCCACCATGCTCCCACGCTACCCTCAGGGGCAAAGGAGCTTTTCTGCCCCATGTACTCAGCCCCCGTCACAGCTTTTGATGCTGTGGATGATAGGACAGGCTGCCAGTCTCTGCCATGTTCCCTCACCCTCTTCTCTGTGTGTGGCACAGTGAGAGCAGCATGGAGGGGCCTGGCAGGGAATGGTTCATGTGGGAGTAGGGTGTGGGTCAATACAGCAAAGTGTCAGAAGGAGCTGAGTGCAGGGAGGACTCTGCTTTGGAAGCAGGGGCAAAATCCATCTTGGCTGCTTTGCAGACTTTGGGTACATCTGCTCATTTCCATGCAGAAGGGTTGTATGCTGAGGAAAATCTCGACCATTTGTATAAACAGCTAATTGAGCATCTCCTTTTGTGCTGCTTTGTTCCTGAGATTTGAATTGATCTTACCTGTAAAATGCTAGCTGAAGTGCTACTTGAATGTAGGCATCTGGGCTAGTCTTTTGTTTTTTGATGAATTCTTTTCCGTAGTTCTCAAACTTGTAGACAGTGAAGTCCAGATTTGTTACTAACCTGGAAGACAAGCAGAGATGGTTACTGTGGGGGACAATACAAAATCCCCCTGTTATATTTGGTTTGCAAATAACCTCCGAGAACATTTCATGCCTGTACCCACTCTGAGATAAATGGGCTTCTATTCTGCAAATGGTCACAATGGTCAAACTTATTCCCACTAACTTTTACTCTTCCAGGTTCTAGACTGGATTTGCCATCTGCAACCCTGACATGAGCTGTGGCTCTCAGATCATTCACTTCCTTTCAGTAGYCCCCCCCGCCCCCCTTTTTTTCTTTTCTCTCTGGTGTTTCTTCTTCTGAAGCCTAAGACAGGGATTTCTTTGTTCTCGACCAACTTCTGAGAAATTTGCAAATGTAAGAAATAGGTGAAGSCACTAAGCTTCTCTCAGTGCATCTATTTGAAGGAATGACTTATTTAAAAATGGCAAAAAATTACTCCGTATCCTGAATATTTTTATATTCTTATACATGCTTTTAGTCACTTTAAGGCCTCTTTTAGGGTGATCCTAACTAGGATGATCACATTGGACAGACTTAGAGTTGATCGTGTGTATAATGTTAATTCTTCACAGAACATTATAACAAAAAAAAAAAAAAAAAAGAAAAGGCCTGAGTATCAAAATGAAATAATATGGAAGAAAATCTTCCATTGCCATGATGCCCATCCCCAAAATCATGCAAATCTGTTAGTGTTGAAACCCAGTCAGAAGAACTAACCTTTGTAACAGCAACATGGATGTAAACAAATTAAATAACTGAATTCAAATTGTTTATTCAAACCAACTGTGTTCTACTTGTCCTGTGCATGCGTTTCCATTAGCCTGACTTCTGCTTTAATTGGATCAAACTACATACCCATAAAAACAGAGTTTGCACCCCTGCAAATAGGGAAGGTCTTTTAAACTGCCTTTCCAGTAATTCTTAGCTCTCCTAGTATTAAAGTGGAAGGAACACAAGGCTAGTGGAATTCTGGAATACTGTGCGTTAATTCCACAAGGACCCTCTTCTGCAAAGAACTGCTGAGTAACTTCTACTTTCCGAAGAATCGGAAAAGTGGAAGGGCAATGGGAGTGTTGTAGGAGGGAATGTTTTCCTGAACACGCTGTGCTGGGTAGTTCCCGGTTCTCAATGATCCTTCAGAAAAATGAGACCTCTCTGCTACCTTTGGAGTTTTTCAGCTGATGATGCCAGATGTGCCTGAATTTCAGGGCAACATTTCCATCTCAGTCTCCGTGGAGCAGGAAGCTCGCTCACTGAGTCAGCGCGGACTAATTTCTTGGAGCTTTCTTTCCTATTAATGTGTGAGAGAAAATACATTAAGGTCATAGCAATTTGTTAAATTGTGCTTTCTTAGCAATTTGCTGTTTAATGACTGATTTCTAATGCTTGAATATGGATTAGGGTGGCCCCAAGCCACTGGAGGAAATTGATGCTGGTAGAGGATTCCCTGGGCTCAGAGTGGGCACAGTAGCTGCAGGGAGAGGGGACTCACATGTGCTTGAGCAAGTGTTCCATGCACTGCACCAAGACGATGCCGTCGAACGGGGAATGCTCACACACAGTACCGCATACTCCATCTCTTCCTACTACAAACTAGGCAAGGGAAAAAGTAAATGTAAGATGTGGTAGTGAATGTATCACATTCTGGATAACTCATCTGTCTTAGCAACCCAATCTGACAAGAGATATTGTCAGTCTCCTATGGTTTTCTTATTGGTCACATCAGGAACTCCCTTGACTTATGGATCCAGATGTGTAGATACAAATGACAATGGGAGAGTCTTGGATCCTTTTTATGCTGTTATTTGGGACCCACTCCTGGGAGGATGTGAACTTTACCAAGGYCCATTTTGCAGTCTGGAAATTGGATTTAGTATCTGCCCTTACAATAGATAAGATTCCTGGCCTAGAAGGACAGGGAAGGATTCTCCTTCAGCATCTGGGAGGGAATGGAAGACTTGTATCTGACAAATTGCTTAGGATCACGTTTTATTATTACAAGTGTCCTATAAAATGATCAAGCTGATCCATATTCAGTTTTTGTACTTTCTCTGGTGTTTTTTTTTTCCACTTCTTTTAAACTGCCTTTGGCTGGACTTCGCCCACTCAGCTCACTGTACATTTATATCACCCTGATGCATCCTGCCTTGATGGTTCCTAGTAGATCTCATGAAGATTTTCATAGGAGATGAGTTTTATGTGATGCAAAAGATTTTACCTGGACTTTCTTTATTGTGCTGCTTCACAGAAAAAATAGAGAAAAATGTGGAGGGCAAAGACAAATCTTATTGTGGGAATACAAGTTTTACTGTGGGAAATACTTGTATAATCTGTGTTTGCATGGAGAAAAACAGGATCTTTCCCCTCCTAAGAATGTCCCTTTGACCTGTGACTAGCCTGAATACATCTGGCTGGGTGAATCCCTCACGTACCCCATGCAAATGTATTTGCTTTCTGCTACCTTTTGACAGTGAATAGGAAGAAAATGTTTATTGCCATTTGTTTGAAACCTCTCTACTAGTGGCCCTGCAAATAACAGCAGGTTCTGTTTAAAGACAACTGGTTCATTCTTTAAAAACATAACATTTGAGTTTTCTAATAATTCATTTACTGTGGCATAAATCAAGAATGACTACTGAAATAGATTTGCAATCGGGTAGCTAGGGCTAGTAAAATTAGTTTAGCATGTTGATGCTTTTAGGTACAGCGAGAGCAAAAAGCATTGCACAAGCAATGTATCAGTCAGAGGTTTTTTCAATTTTTTATGAGGTGTCACTGGTGTTGACAGTTGGAGATTAATACATTGTTYCACCCTGGGTCTATTGCAAAATGTGAAAATAACAGTGTGACACTTTCAAATCCGACAATCAAAATGTGATTGGGAAAACAGCTTGAGAAATCAGCACTTCCAAGAGAGCTTTGACAAGAATGTCATTAAATGAATCAACAGTCTGTTAAGTGAGAACCTAATACTAGCTTAAGCACATGCTGGATTGTAAACAGTAGTATTTCTAGGGTCTCAGGAAGGGGTGTGAGGAGAGAGAACAGAGAAAGCTCTTTTGTTTAGTTTCTTTGTTTTATATTCCTAGTCTAGCTTTTTTCTTTCTTTTAATTGAGCAGAAGTAAATGCCTGCTGTAGCTCTCAGCTGTCTACCTCTCTGTCTCTCCATCTCTAAATATATCCTGCTCCTCATGTGCAAAGGTCAATGTCACAGAAGGTGGAGGTGTTGGAAAAGGCCCCCCAGTGCTACTGAGGCAGCAGGTCTGCCTGCATCCCCTGCCTGCTCTGGGTAGTAGCCATCCAACAGCTCAGCTCTCAACGCCAGTGCCTCTGTGACTTGTTCTCCTGCCACCTTTCTTCTTTCTCCCGCTTGAGTCACAGTGCCCCCAGGGCAATGGAAGTCCCTTGTCACATGCAAGTAGTCTAGCAGAGTGAGGTTGTTACCTGCATAGGTTTGTCATACCAACGGTTGGCCCCGTTTTTGTGGTAGCCTCCCCCGTGGAGCAGTTGCAGTGCCCTTTTTGTGTCGTTGAGCTCCACGCCGCTTGGGCTGTCCAGGCACACCAGGCATATGCACCGTTCGATCATGTCAAGAGAGTC
Organism: Nothoprocta perdicaria; assembly: GCF_003342845.1. Classification (NCBI taxonomy): domain Eukaryota; kingdom Metazoa; phylum Chordata; class Aves; order Tinamiformes; family Tinamidae; genus Nothoprocta; species Nothoprocta perdicaria. The sequence goes on along the minus strand of NW_020455555.1, from coordinate 1,597,752 downwards.
GCGGTTAGTGGAGTCTGGGGACAGAATAGCGAGATGTTCACATGCTGTTATTCGCCATCAGCCCAGCCCAGGGAGTCCCGCTCACAGCCTTTGAGAGCTCACCCTGCCTCTGCAGTGAGGCACTCTCTGGGCCTGGCTCTGCCCAGAGCACAAAGCCTGGGTGCAAGGAAATGTTGCACCAATTCCTTGTTGCGTTAACTCTCACAATATATCTGCGTCTCTTTCATGTAATTCAATAATGCCCACTTTCTTGTTCTGCCTTTAACTTCCTAAAGTAATTATATTGCAAAATAGAGCCACGTTACTTTGAAAACATTGACATTTGTATTTATATGGAGTCTTTTCACAGTGTGCATGTTTTCAGGTTTGCAAATGTGAAGAACAGTTGTGTCCTCTGAAAAAGCAATCATTTTCTTTCATTTACCTGTATTTTTAAAATAAGAAAAAATGTTCCTCCTAGAAATCAGTAAAATAGGTTAATAAAGAGCTAGAAAAGTTAGATGCTTGTCATCCAGACTAGTTCTCTAGGTGCTCTGCAGTAAAATTAAATAAATAAAAAAGCAAGCAACAAAAAGGAAGGCAGGAGAAGGAGAGACCTGGCTGAGAAAGAAGTGAGCTGTGGGTTAGCATAAGGCACTGTCTGTCTCTGTCCATCAGCTCCTGCAGGGAAGTTGGCAGCGGGGAAGCTGAAGTGCCAGAAATATAAGGATGAAGAAATATCCCCAGCTCCWTAGCCACAGAACCTTTTTAGCATATGGCACTTGCAGGGCTGGGCACGATTATGGTGTATTTTTCATTGATGCTCTGGGTATGTCAACACAAAGTCTGAGGAGAATCTCGTGGATGGAAATGGCCACATATTGCCCAGATACTTGGCTTCAGATACTTGGGGATGGGCATCTTCAAGGAAAGACTGCWTGGATAGTGATTTACACACTGCAACACTTTGCTTAGAGTTCTGCTTTATGTTAACAAATAGATTTATGTGTGTTTCGTTGTGGCTGCTCCCCACACAGACAGGATGCCCTTATTCTGACATATGGCTTCAGAGCAGCTTGAGTCTGCATATTGGAGTGAATAAAGTTGAGATCTGTTGGAAATAGAAAACTATCACAAAGATACCAGGAGGAGGGAGGGGAAAAAAAAAAAAAAAAGGTTGATTAAACACTGACAAGGATCTCATGTAAAGCAGACAGTGAACTGCACAAGGTTTGGTGAATCATGACTTGGGATGAGAAACAAATATTTCCAGAAAGAGTTGAAACAGAGGGAGAAGCACCAGAAAAATCCTGAAGTCCTTCAAGGTTTTGGTTTTTTTTTTTCTTTATTATGTAATAGAGGGCCTTTGCTAAGCTCAGTGGTCCACAATGGGATCCCTACTTAGATTATGGAAGATGCATCACTGTTCTGTGATACTTGGTAGTGCAGGAATTTTTCAGCCATACAGCAGAGCTGATTTCCTTCTTCACTGAAATGAATATTTTGACAAATGCCAAGTAATCTAGAAATAACTATTTTAGAGCTCTTTTTGCTAGTTTTGTCTATTTTTCTTTTTTTTTTCTTTAAGTTGATCTAGGATTACTGATGTAATTTTTATGCAGATCACAAGACAGTCACTGCTTCATTTAAAAACATGGCCTGGAAATAAATTATTAGATGTGTATCTCAATTTTCACTAAAATATAGGCATCCATTTCTCTCCTTTTATATAAAATGAAAGGATGCAGAGGGGGAAGCCTAAAACTCGGACAATGATATTGTGTACAGGCTTAAAGAGTGAAAAGCAAGTATCTGTACTGTTTAAATCCCGTGTTTTGTTTTGCTTTCTGCACATTGAGAATGACTCACAGACTTGTATTCAAGTTAGAAGACTTCCCAGGTCAAAGTAAGTGTTAAGAAAGTGATGGTCTGAAAATACCACTCTTTTTTTTTTTTTTTTTTTTTTTTTTTTTGGCATTGGAATTGCTCTGTTGAATTCACTGGCTTGCAAAATTGAGCTCACTGCCTGCAAATCTGGTACTGGTTATAAGAGCCGATGTTATTGCCTTTTGGAAGTACATTGTGATCAAAGGATGAGTTATTTGTTGGGGGAAAGAGTATCCTTTGCAAACATGCAAAATAAAAGTGTACCCAGGTGCAGTATGTACAGTATGTACAGTATGTACAGTATGTACAGATCAACAAATTAAGTTGAATGAGAAACGGATATGAAAGCAAAAAAAAGAAAATGAAGCAAAAGTGATTGTGATTTAAGCCAAACATGCTTTTTTTTCTCTTTTTTTCTATGAGTATGATTTTGAACAAACTTTTTTCTTAATGAAATTTTCTAATAGAAGTTCTTTGAAGCTGGTGATACGCCCGTGAAATTCAGCAAATTCTATAGAACAGAGTGATCAGATCTTTAATATGCCAAGCATTTTGGAGAAATAGTGTCCAGTGCCAACCCAGGAGAATCTGTGAGCAGTGGCATTCTTAACATAAGTAGATTTTAGCATTGATGAATTGAATCAAACCTGACAGTCCCTGAATATCTGATTTCCCTGTCCACAGAGTGGATCCCATTGCTTTAAGAGAGGCTACAAGGGTCCTTGGAGTCAAGTCTCTTACAGAGACAAGGTTTCTGAGTGCTTTTAGCTGCGTGGAAGTACCCTATACCAGAATTCATCAGTACAAACATTAATTGGTTTAGGAGTGTCATCTGCAGCAAATTGCTTTGGGTTGGGAGCTCGTCATTTTACTGGAATAACCACGATATTTTCTCAGTTAACTTCCTTTGAAGTTACTGCTGTATAAACTGACTGAGCATGAGAAGAGTGCTGTGGGTTATGTGCTGTGCAGTTCTTCAAATAGGTACATTTTAAGAAGGCCAGAGAGTCTTCTGGTTTATGCCTTGTGCTGCCTTTTATCAGTGAGAGATTTAATACACACACTAATTATAGGCTMTGCAGTCTTTACAAGAGTAATATTATATCCAGTGTCTATTGTTAAAGTAGTGGTCAGAACTGCRTATGTATGAAGTATATATGAAGTAATTATAACCACAGATAAATTTGAATAAGAAAAGGGAAGAACTTCTTTGGGATGCTCAAAATATTTTGAGGCTATTGGCAGCTCACGTATATTGCGGGGCTTTGGTAAAACAGCAGTATTGTAAACAGCAGTATTTGTAAAGCGTGGATGAATTTGGGATAAAGTTAACATTTGGAAGTTAACATTTTTCTGAGAAGAAAAATTAATACCYAGGCCATCTGAAGTGGCATAAAAGAGGGAGTTTACATCAGTTAGCTTCAAGGTGAAATATTATAAGGTGTGAAGTAATAGGAGGAGAAAAATCCCACTCGTTATCATCATCTGTCCTCCAAGGCATCCAGGAGGGCTAAATGCAGCCTGCTATCAGAGACAGGTAGTTGTCCTCAGGGGACAGTGGGTTCTGCCTTTCTTAGATACTTGTTTATGGTTTGGATGCATCAGTTTCTATCTTTCTCCATGTACTACAGAGAGTGCACTACTAGCTTCAATAGATGCTCAACTTATAGATAACTTAGATGAGATGAAAAAAGTCAGGTAGTTGCTAAAATCTAAGAGGATGTGTCATTTCCATTGGTACATAATGGCTATGAAGAAAGAGACAAATCACAAAATCTGATGTAATGTAATTTATGTGATGAAAAACAGAGAATGGAGCAAGAGGCATTTACATGGCATAACACGTGAACATGTACAGCCAAGGGGGCAGACCATGTCTGTTGCTTCTCTGTAAGCTACAGCTGAACATTTGCAGACATTGAGTTTCTTCCTGCTAGAAAAATTAAATGGTGAGGCTGCACTTTCAGTCATATATTTGCTGTAAGGCTCACTGCCAGCAAAAAAAAAAAAAAAAAAAAAAAAAAAAAAGGCAATGATGGTGAGGGGGAAGAGGAGGAAGAAGGTGAAGAAGGGAAAGCTGGGGTTACTACTGCTAACCTTTCATAAGGATCGTCCTGGCCTGTGCCCATTCTGTTCTTCCATCTGTCGTCAGTAAGCCAATTGGAGGCAACATTTCCTCTTCGTTCTCTGCCATTTTGGCTATCTTTCGTAACTGAGTGAAAAGGTCTCCCTCACTGAGACGACGGAAATTAATGACAACATCCAAAACAAAAAACTGCAAAGGAACAGCAGAAGTCAGCAGAACAGTCACACACTGGCAGAATGGAGCCCCTGCACCAGCCTCGGTCTGGATCTCTTCGAGGTGCTGAAGTCCTGCCAGGAGAGCTAGACCTGAGGGCAGAGGAGGGCCCCAGCTCTGAGACTGGCTCAAGCCTCACTCCCCCACGTTTACACTGGGGAGCTCCAGTGGCTGTAGAGGATTTACATTGGGTATCAGAGTCAAATAAAGCATACATTATTTGAATAAGAATTAAAACGCTTGAGGAGATGAAGTCGGGAAGCATGTAAATAATTTCCAGGTTGTTTAAAAACAACCTAGCAAAYTTCTACGTGAGGTGAAGAAGAAACTTTTGTGGAGAAGGGACTCACCAGAATCCATCTTTTCTTTAGAGGGGTCTGTAGGTACTACAAGTACAGAGCCATGTGCATGTGCTCTGCCCAGGAAATACGCTCTGCTGCCTGGCAGCTTTAACTGCTCTGGCAGATTCCCCCTCTACTGCTTCAGTGTTTCTGCCTCTACTTGTGTGAGCTTGAGCAGATGTAGCATAGAGACCCCTACAAGGGCTAGTGCTGCATGTGCCATGCATTGTATGCCCATACTTGACTGTCAAGAGATGAGCATTTCCAGCAAATGCACTCTAATAGGCTTTTCTTTTCTTTTGTGGTTTTCTCCCTGTTTAATAAACATTTTTGTTTGAATGAGAAAGCAGATGAATTCTGCCACATTCCTCCTTTCTGCATCAGTGTACTCAGAACATAATGTGGGCTAAGGACAAAAATGCTGCAGAAGCATCTTTTGGAAATGTTGACAGTGAATTGTTGGCAAGAACCAAACAAGGCTCCAGTAAGCTCCTATGYAGCACGCTAATCGTGTTCCTGGGCAGTGATTGCATTAGGCTGCTCCTGAGTGAATTTAAGACAACTGAGGAACATAGGAAGGTATAAAAAAAAAAAAAAGAAAAAGCACCCATTTACCTGATTGTTACAAGCAACAATGATATGTTCAGGCTCTGGCATTACACTGCTTTTCTGGGCCACAAGAGTGTCTTTGGTATGTCCTGGAAGACGATAGGAAGAAAAGAGTCCATAGTATTGCTTCATACAGAGAGGATGACCAGACAGCTGTCCACGAGCAAAATCAACAGGTAAAGCATGGCTGGAGAGAGAGAGAAGGGGAAAACAAAGCCAGAGGAAAAGAAGGGAGAGAGACAGAAAGGAAAAGAAATCTAATCTGTCCTTTGTTCTGTTACAATTAGATCAGGTATAACACAAATTGAATAATAAAACAAGATTACAGTTATAAGAGAAATAGATGAATTCCCATACAAAAGTTAAATACATCATTCCTGGCAGCCTCATGCATATTCATTAAGCAGTTGCATTATTGTCTCGTGGAAATGGAAAGAGTAGCAGGTCATGAACCGCTCTACAGTGTGAGTGGGAAGCCTGCTGGACGGGACCCCTGAAACTTGGCCCGATGGAAATAAGCAGAAGCACTGGAAAAGATGTAGCACTTGGGCAAAAGTGCTGGTGAAATTCCTACAAATCGCAGAAGACTTGCACTGCCGAGGGCAGTTAGAGGGGGTCATGCCTGGTGGATGGAGCAGGCTGGACAATACAGAGGTGTTATAGCAATTATGGTTATGGATTGTACAACACRCTGCTGACACTGTAATAGGAAATAATGCGGCTGTCGCTCGGGAGAGGCTATGGGGACATTGGATGAAAGAAGATCTTGTGGTGAAGTTTTCCTTCAGCAGAAGAGGACTACGCTGGCCGCAGACTAGAGAGGGATGGGGCAGTCACACGCCAGGAGGGTTACTGTGAAACAGCTCCTAGTGGAACCTGCTTTATAATAAAGTAGGTTATCTTGTTAAACTATTAAAATTTCTAAAACAGGAATATTTACACAGTTCCTGGCCCTGTGAAACTTTGTATCTCTTCATTTTAAAGTTACTTTTTTGGTTTGTTTTTTGTTCCTCATCAACAAAATAGGGCTATTATTGTTTCCTTTCTCCCACATTTTACATAATGCAGACATCCACTTAATTTATGGTCTCAGATCATAGTTGGGAAGGGGCATGGTAAAAATCATCTATGATGATTGGAAATAGTGAATTAGCAGGATGGATTTAGACAATCTATGATTATAGCAGTCAAGGAATGGCCAATTAACTTTAGTTGGTCTCCCCAAATTGTCAGTGATTTAGTATATGTTTGTCTAAGTTTTTGTTACGTGAGCAAGTTAGACTTTATTTAGAATACTTAGTCCTGGCACTTATATGGAGTATCTGCACAGGTGGAGTTTTGGGCTAACATTTTGTGTGTACTGCATGTTGAAAGGGCCMAGAGAAGCTTGGAGCGTAGTAACGATTAGGGGCTTTAACAGTGACATAAGGAATCAAAAATGTAATTATGGTGAGGAAATAGAGGGGTCGCAAACAAGCATCAGCAACTATGAGCACATTGTAGTGAAGAGTTAAACAACTACTGATCTAAGGCAGACAAATGTAATCAGAGGAGTCTTTGGATCTAGATCAATGAGGTCAAAGTAAGAATGTAAAGTATCTTTTGGTTAAGCAATGTACTTTCTTATCTTGGATGCTATCATATAGAGAAGCAATGAACTACATTAGTATGCAGAAGCACATCATGGTATGTCACTGGTGATGGGCTGTGCAGTTCCGTGACGTTTCTTGGGCCAAAGCAAATGTTCTTGAATATGTACTCAAATATGCCCCTCTTCTCTGCTTTCTGAGGAGATGTCAGACTTTGAACTGAAAAGTTGAACAGCCCCTTCCTATTTATTTTATCAAATTCATATACTATTAGAGCTATGTTATTTGATAGAGACTTTGCCTTCCGTTCACGTAAGTGTTGTCTGTAGCCTATGATGTAGGTATCCTATATTTCAGAGAGGAAAGCGATGCCTCCCCCACTCAGTTCCGTGTCTGTTGTGCCCAGCTCCCCATTATTTTTTTTTTCTTCAGACAGTGATGTCAGCAGTAATTTTGGAAGTTAGTAAGTGAAGTTTCTTAAATACTGTTACAAGCTACATTATGCAGGCTGTTCTTCTGCCCTGTTTATGCCCAGAAAGATGATAATTTTTTTAAAAAAAATATGTATTTATTGGTTACTGAACCTGAGTGCCTGTCATGAGGTGTTTTTCTGCTGGCATGTAATTCTTTTTGGAGGGGTGGGGAGCTAATATGCAAAATACAGGGTGTAGCCTCTCTGAGGGAGTGCCCAGCCTGGCAGTTCGCAGGTACCTGGGGGCATTGGCTTTGTCTGGGGCCAGGGAGCACTCCTTCATCAGGGTAATCTCCGTAGGTTTGTAGGCAAACTCTGGGCTGAACTGCATATTCAAAAACGATGACTATCACCCACCAGAAAACCCTTTTCTGACCCACTAGGCTGCAGTAGTAAAGCGGGAAGCCGATGCAAAGGTGCAGAAGCAGCCCTGCTGCCTCCCCAACCTGGCAGCGCAGCCCGCGCAGGCCCGCGACGGGCAAGTCGGAGCACCTCGGAGCACCTCACAGCCAGCACAAGCCGTGCTGAGGCTCCAAACAGCCGCCAGCCTGCCAAGTTACTTACGTGTCCAGTAAAGCTTTGTAGTCTTGCACTCCCGAAATGAGGTTGGCAGCAAACCTGCAAGCATGAGACAGAAGTGACATCAGGTTTTTTGTCATTCAGCAACATTGAGTCRTTTCTGAAAGATGGAGGAGAGCCTGAATGATTGATTAGGCAGCATAAAGAGAGAGTCTTTAGACTTGGCAAGAAGAGCCCCCTTCGCCCCCTCACCCCAGATTAATTTATGTCAAGAGAAATATGAAATGCTAGAAAACATTCTAGCAATGGTTAAACAAAATTACCACATGAGGAAGCCTGAAAGCAGTTATTTAGAGAATGGGAACAAACTCTGAATATTTAACAGGATCCTCAACATGGGTTTTAATATGAACACTCATAAGCTGTCCAATTTATGAGAGTACTTCCTGTCCTAAGCAGATACTGTCTGCAGAACTGTCGRCAGGTGTATTATTTCCTGGCACTGCCCATTTGCACTGAGTCTGAATGGGAAGCTCTAAGAAAAATGTTTCCTTATTATAGCAGGTGCATTAGAAAATGCAAAGCAGAGGTTTTTAGAAAGCTATGTGCACAATAAATTTAGTCAGTAATGAATAGAAGCATTTATAGTTACATTTAAAGTAAAGTGAAAAGATCCATTGGCTTGTCTATGTAAAATGTTAAAACAACACATATCATCTTCAAGGTTCTGACTGTTTTGTAATAGCATAAATTCATATGCARTTAATTCTTTCCGTAATGAGCAGCTGGAGAGTGCTAAAAGCAAAGAGAAAATTGCACTATATGCAGGTAGATTTGATCTGGTTTACTGCTTAAAAGGAGAAACTATTTTGGCAAGTGCTAAAGAATTGAATCCTTTTTTAAGGATGTCTTGAGAGGTGTATAAATATTCTTGGCTAGTTGTTTACCTCRTCACTTTTAAAATGATTGTAACAGCCCATGACGTTTAAAAGCATAAAGGCCAACCCAGGGACTGGGAACAAGGGGTCTGATGGAGGTGATGGTAGACAGGAGGGATGATTTCTGAGTTCTCCCTTCCCTCCCCTGTTATTTCTGGTTGCTTTTGAGGCGCCCCAAAGAGACAGTTCCGTGCTAGTGTGAGCTTTCTGGTTTGCAGGGTGAGCAGGAATCACAGTGATGGCATGTTARAGATGGCTTTTTAAAGAAAACACTGTGCCAGGAATTTGCATTTCTTTTTCCCAGCAAGAAATGGTTTACTTTAATTACACAAAGAATTGCTTTGGAAATATTTCTTTAAAAAGATAAGCTTTCATTTATTTTTTTTTCCAATGCAATAAATGTAATAGTAATGACGCTTTTTCTTCTGAATTTCAGTATAAGTAACCCCATAAACACTGCCCTCAGCCAGCAGGCCTACTGGGGAATCATTTAACGGGAATAGCCCTTATTTTGTAATGACATTTTGTTGTCTCTTTGCCAAAGCAATGTATTTAAAATATCCTTTAGCTGAGAAAGCTGCAAAGTCTTAGTATGTTACCTCAGCTGGTCGTTTACGTCCTTGAAACACTGACGAGCAAAAATAATTGCTGGGCTAGAATTGACTGGAAGAGCTAGCCGGTTGTTGAGGTACATGTCATCCAGCCAGTAGTTAAACACCTAAGGGAAGGGACAGAAGACGTTAGAGCCACGGGAAGGCAGCCTGTGTGCGGGGAGGTGCCTTGTGCCCCCTCTGTCAGCACTCTGATTAATGGAGCCACTGAGCTTTTCAGCCCAGGCTTTCTGACCCGAGCTGAAATCAGCTGCAATTCCATAATCCTGTTGTTCAGTCGATGGCAATTTACATTGTGTTCCATTAAAAATGAAACAACTCCCATAATGTGGTGGTTTTAATTTTTGTTGTTGTTATTTCTCTCTGCAACAACAAAAATGTTTGAGCACAGCATACTAACTACTGAGTCCTGAAGAATATTTGAGATATATCAAGAGGTGGACAGAATTTTACTAGTGGTGGCTAGTGGTTTCCTTATGGGGCTACAAATATTTATCAATAATGCTCTGTTAGCCCTCAAATACTGTCACGGTGTAGCTGAACACCGAGCGAAAAAAGCATTTCCAAATGGCTTGGTCCTGCAGACACAGACATGTGGAGAGGGTCTCCGGAGGATCCACTTCCGTGCCCACTGGTGCAAATGCAAATCACTGGCGCTTAACCCAGGCGGACGCACATTAAATTTCTAACCACTTTGTCTTGAAAGCATAGAGGTATAAAGTGTTTCTGTATGTCTGAGCAGAGTTTGAAGAATCGTTGTGTGAAAAATGAAGGATTTCTTAAAAAGATCACTTGATCTGAGGAGGTCTATCTGAGTTTAGGAGGCAAGCTTTGCATGTAGTAGCTATAAACAACAACCAAATTATGCAAAAATAATTATGAATGCATGCATCTGTTGGAAAAAGTGTTCCTCTGAGGTATTTCATTGCTGTTAGAACAGATGCTTCCGCCACATTCTCTGGAGTCTTCAAGAGAACAGGATAGAGCTTGACGAGTTAAAATCCAAATTATAACACTTAGAGTTTATCTTAAGGAGCAGCTATTTAATTTTAGTGACCATAATTTGAACTGGAGATGTTTCAGAGAACCTTTTATACATGCTTCCTCTGTGAGTTTTATGCTCTAAGCTGTTAAATGTACATTTCTCTCCAGGAGCTCTATCTTATTTAAGATATGTTTAATTTAGTCACCAAAACCATGAAGTTCTCTAAGCTGAATAAYAAAAACTAGTGGGGTGGTATCTAGTAGGCCCTCAGCCTACAGCAGCAAGTAGTTCATAAAATAAGCGCTGCTTCTAAAATAAAAGCTCTCCTGTAAACACTGTAAACTATTTTTTCTGATTATAGCAAAAATGTGATTGTTTGAGGTTTCTTTTGGGTCCTGCCCCTGGAGAGCTAAGGGAGAGCCGCACTGATGTCAGCAGCAAGCTGCARGATCTCCGTGAATCCATGAAACCACACGCGTGTCTCTTCCTTTCCGGCATGTGAGGGCTTGAATAAAGTCAGTGTTTCTACCTTTCACCTGCCATATTTTAACAGGGTCGCTATAGGCAGGATGGATTGTGATGGTAATTATCAGAGCTGTTTTATTTACAGATTTAATTTTCCTGTCTTAAGAGAGMGAATATATATCTTGGGAAGTAGGATATTTTTTATGTATAGTGTATGTATGTTTAATAGCATATAGCAGATACATATATTCTATAAAGAGAATGCTTTGGGGGAAACTATATTGTATATTGTGACACTGAATGGCCAATTATATTTCTTTAAAAAAAATAGTTCCTACTTAGTTATAATCCAGAATAATTTTACTGAATCAGAGATTTGGCTAGAGGTGTATGCAGAGCACTTTTTATAGACCTGTCACAGTGTATTTTTCTTTTCTTTTCAAAAAAAAAAAAAAAAAATCTGCATCTTGTAATTCCAGATTTTCCATTAAATCACATCCAAACCATTTAATATAGCAATTCTTGAAGACAAGCTGGTATTTGAGTCTGAGGTGCATGAATTCCTTTGTTTATCTCAATGAATTGTTTACCTGACTTAATAATGATGTGGATTTTGACATCGTTTGCAAAGCTGGCTTAATAAGTAAGAAATATATTAATACAATAATTCCTTTATGTAGAGTCTGATATGACCCCTCTTTTATAATGACCTATTAAAAAAATCACTGTGGAAAGCAGTCATCACATCTAGAACATCAGCAGTAGCTTGTAAATGAACATCCTCCAAGACAAGGGATTGGTTTTCTAGTCTGCGTTTGCTTACCCAGTTTGCCGTCTTTTCCCGTTTTTCCTCAAGGATTTGTTGCAAGGATTCCCCTAGGCCTCCTGCACCTCCAAATTGTTCCACGATAGCCTTGGTCTTGCTGAATTGCTCCTCTGGCACCAAGTGTTTCATGCAACGTAGGTACATGTGTAAGGTTTGTTGCAGTGGTGGGACTGGAAGTTTTGACACTGTCTAATCGTAAAACAACAAAAACTAATTATAAACAGTTTCCAAAATCAAAAACAGATTAGTACATAGTTTCCAAAATGTCCTAGTTTTTGTTTTGCTTTGTTTTTCTGCAGGTAGGCAGAAAGAATATTATGAATACAGTATTTTGGAGTAATATATTGATTCACATTACAGGCTGATTTTGATTGCTGCATGTCAGGGCCAACGTGTATGAAAATGGATGTCCTAGAGGAAACCAAAGTCTTACGTAGGCCAGCAATCTCTGACAGCAGTCAGCAGTGGGTACCTAGGGAAAGAGCAGAGCAATCTGGGCAGGTTCAGAGATAGTTCCCACTCCAGTGGGCAAGGGGGAGGTGGTTTGAACAAAAAGTGTTGTAAAATTATTACATGATATTAATGAAGATGCAAAGTGAGTTTAACTTGTAATGCGTCCTAGAGGTGAGGAAAAAAAAGTTTATTTTGCAATTTCAGCTTATTTTTAGTCAGGACATATCTCTTCTGTCATTGATTTGTTTTGGTCAGTGGAGATAAATGTGCCCCAAAGTGTTTKTGTTGACACTTTGTTTTGACCCTGTGTTTCCAGGCAGGCTTACTGTTAATTCCATGGCTCTGCTAAGGAGAAAGGCTTGAAACCCAAGCAGTTTACATGACTAACTTTAGCTATACATGAGAAATGAATCCTGTGGAATGGTCTGATATTTTTGCACTGACAAGAAATAATTATATGCTGTCTCTSATTATGTAGTAATGCATCTTTTGTTGTGTAATAGTATTTCATTTACTGGAAATCCTCATAGGATGTTGGGAGGATCAGTGAGTGTATTCAGATGTGAGAACTACTAATGTTAGTTCAAAGTGCCCAGTTTTAAAATACTGCAAAGTAACTAATGTTCCCTGAAATAAAGAAGTTAGCTCTGGAACAGAGCTTGTTTTACAAGTCAGTTTTAAATTAATTTACCTTAAATTTACAGCACTAAGCTATTTTACTGTCAGCCATCAAAAGTAATTTATCTTCAATCATTTTCTTTCTTMTTTTTTTTCTTTTCTGGGAAATGGTCACTTACCGTCTCATTTTTACCGCACGTGTCTTTCTCCTTCTGCATGGACTTTTCTAGGACAGGCATTCTTGCATTTCTTTTGGTATCTTTTGTTGAAGACAGAAATTGAAGCCACTTGGGGGCAGTTACAGAGCCTCACGCCTCAGTTCTGGAAAAAGAAAAGATTTAAAATCCAGTCAGTCCCCATTATTTATAATCAAAATGTACATGGGGAATATTCCCTGTGCAAGCATACACAGAAGCTTCCAAATGCAAAGCTGGAGAGAAATAGAAGCATTGCTTTCAAAGCTACCAAACTAAGCCCTGTGGAGGTTACTCTGACATTCTGTTTGTCTTATTTCACTATAAATTTCTTTATCCAGAACTATCTAGTGCTCATCAATGTTCCCTTCTCAACGTGGTTTATTTTGTCACTCTAATTTACTTTGCAATGTATCTTGCTCTGCTCTGCACATGGGTTTGTCCTGTTCATTAGCTGGAGGAAGGAGGTGYCTTTCCTTTGGATGTCCTTATGTGAACACAGGTCATAGCAAGACTGCAATTTTCTGTCTAAGGTCCTTATATACCCTCCCTTCACCACCGAGAGCACCGATTTTTAAATGTATCTATGACTGCAGGGTGGCACATAAGGCAGCACAGRGAAGCCCCATTCGGCACCAGAGGGAAGCACAGGGGCGAGGGATGGGAGCTCGGTGGGGATGAGCCTCCCTATGCGTGCAAGGGGCTGGCAGGGCATGCAGGGACCCAGGAGCTGCCTAGGCAGCTGCGCCCCTCTGACAGCGGGGCGACGGGAGAGCCAGGAGTCTGGGACCGAGCAAATCTGTCCGCTTGTTCCTCCCAGGGATTGCGCTTACCCTCCTTGTCTCTCTAGATGCGTTAGTCCTTTCTCGTGCCATAATAAGCTGCACTGGTACATGAATTTCTTCCGATATGGTAATGCCCACACTAAGAAATTGTCCTTCATTTATGGTGGTACAGTTAATGCTAAATAGCTTCTATTTGTGCAGACAGATTTTTTTAATTACTTTGCACTGTGGATGTGCAAAATACAAAAGTGAATGTCTGTTGACTAAGTAGGAAAGAATGTTACATTTCTTTTATGAAACCCTTRGGACTATAAAAGCAGGGCATTTGAATTATTTCTACAGTGCTTTTAAGAAGAATTTGTATGAAAATGCCAAGTGTATGAAAGCAAGGTGAACAGTTCCAGTTAGAGAGGAGGGTTGTGCATTATTCCCTTCTCAAGGAGCCACCTGGGCTATTTCAGTGTTTTGGACTTGGCACTGCAAATAGGTACATGGCCACCGAGCATCCTGTGTAGTTCCTGCCCTGTTCCTGGCCTGATTTGGCTGCCAGTGGTGCCATGTGTTATGAAGTGTATTGTATAAGGTTAACAGATATCCCCAGGGCACCACAGTGAGCCACATACCAAATTAGTGTTAATCTGTCATCTGTTTGGGATTTCAACATAGGTGAGGGACTATTTCCCTTGCTGAAAGGCCACGTTAAGCCACTGCACCGCTCAGCTCCCTTCCGTGTAYTACATAAATCTCATCGCTTATCAGTGAGTTCCTAACAACACACATTCAAGGTATTTCAAATAATGGGCATGTCCTGTAACTCCTAGAAGACTGAGACTTGCTGAGTTTTGAGGTGCTGGCCTCAGCTCCTGTGTTTGAATGCAAAGCAACCATTTGTCTTTAGAGTCCCTGGAGCCTTTTCCCCTAAAGTAATCTTGCTTGGTAATGTTTTCACTGAGACTTTTGTTCTTTCCTTATCCTTATTTCCTTCATTCCTTCTTTCTTTCCTTATGTTTTTTGGTCACACCACTGCAATAATTATCACATTAACCCAAAGTCCATCTTAGGTTCTGTTTCCCTGGGCAGTGCTATTGATAACAGCCCTGCATGGCTGTATCATAGCAGCACAAAGAGAGTTTGGTGGCAGTGTCAGTCTAAACTCCGCTTGTCTCTATCAGGGGATGAGCTGAAGCTTTGTCTGTGGTTCAAGCACTGCCGGCTTAGTGCCAAGCCCAATCCCAAATTTGCCTAATACCGGACAGGGAAAGAGCTGACACAAGAGAAAATCCTGGAGGAATTCAAGATGACTTCAAAGTTGCTCACTCAGATAGCCGCGAGGTGCATTGTCAGAGTTATTAGGGCAAAGAAAAAAATATAATCCTAGCTGCTTTTCTTTGCAGCGGGCTTAGTGAGAGGGCTGTGGGAAGCAGCTCAGCGGGTGCTGAGAGAACCACGGCTGTGCCCAGCTCTGGTTGGCAACACAAGGGAGCGRGCCCCGCACAGGCGGCAGAGGGGCTCCCAGAG
Organism: Nothoprocta perdicaria; assembly: GCF_003342845.1. Lineage (NCBI taxonomy): Eukaryota > Metazoa > Chordata > Aves > Tinamiformes > Tinamidae > Nothoprocta > Nothoprocta perdicaria. The sequence continues at coordinate 1,582,664 of NW_020455555.1, read as the reverse complement.
CCCGCCCAGGTGTGGGGCCCTGAGCCCTCCGTGCCCTGCAGGCTGTCCTGTCAYGCAGCTATCTATCCCCCCGTCCCTCTCTCCATTCTCCGGCTCGCTGGTGTAGGGAAAAGAGCCTTAAAGTTGTGGGGAGGGCGCACGTAAAGTGCGTGCTGCTGCGCCCTACGGCGCTACCTCCGCCCGCTCCCGCGGCTCGAGCCGCGGCCGGGACAGCCCATCCGCGCACCGGCCGGGCCGAAGCGAGCGGAGCCCACGGTAGCCGCCGCCGCCCCCGTGCCGCAAGTGCGTCCCGCGCCGCCGCTTCTGGCCGCCTCCGCGGGCKCGGGCGGTGGTGCCGCAGGGCGAGGACTCGACGGCCGTCGGGGCGCCCGGCAGTGCGGGCAGCAAGGGCGCGGCGGGGCGCGAGGGCTCCGTGACCATCGGGGCACCCGGCAGTGCGGGCGGCGAGGGCGCAGCGGTGCCGCAGGGCGAAGGCTCCGTGACAGTCGGGGCACGCGGCAGTGCGAGCGGCGGGCAGCGAGGGCGCGACGGGGCGCGCGGGCTCGGCGGCCGTCGGGGCGCGCGGCCGCTCTCCAGCACTTACCTGCTCGGCGCGGCGCTCCCGGACGGGGCTGCGCGGGGCCCGGCGCCTCTGTCCAAGGTACCGCGTCCGCCGCCTCCCTGCCCGGCCAAGTGCCCTGTGGGGCGGGGGGCGTGCGGAGCGCGGCTCGTCCCCCCGCCGCCGCGTGGCTCCTCCCCGCCCGCCACCGGGCCGGGCCCGCCCCGGGAGTGCGCGCAACAGGCGCCACCGCCCCGCGCCGCGCCCGCCGCCGGCCCGGCCCGCAGCGACCCCCGCCTCGAGCGGCGACACTGCCRCCCACCCGTCCCTGGCGCTGCTGTCCCGGAGAGTACGGACCCCGCGCCCCTCTCACCGCACGTCGCGGTTAGCGCTGCCCCCCGGGCGCCCGGGAAGTCGAGAGGTGCAAAGCTCCTGCTGAGTGTCTTAGCCCAAGCTGGGGCAAGTACCGGGTTTGCCTTCTGTGCCCGTGGGTGTCACGGCGGGAGCCCTGCCCGCCCGCGGCAGCAGCGCTCCCGGAGCGGAGGCGGCGGGCGAGGCGCGGGGCGGCCCCGGGAGCGGCCGCGGAGCCCCGGCAGCCGCGCTCAGCGCAGCCCCGCGCTTTGCAGCGAAACGGGGTTCGCCTCCTACCGCACTCCTTGCTGCGCTTCTTCCGCTGAACTCGCCGTGCGTTTTCTTTTAGTGGCGTTTGCACTAGGTTTATACATTTTGAGCAGAGATTCGAGTGCCCCCTAAAGTGACTGTAACAACGTGAGGTCTGTCCGCCCGTCGTGCTTAAATGCGGTTGATGAAGGATTTCTCCAGTCCTCGTTCGCGGCGCTCATTTCCCTAGAGAACTGAGGAAACCGTTTCATAGTTGCTATTGCTATTTTTTCTTTTAATTGAGAAAATAAGTAATTATTTTCCTAGTGAGGCTGAAAATGAAACAAACGATTTTATTTTACATCAAAGGAAACTTCCAGGATAAAACCTGCACAGTGGTTCCGATGTGTGGCTTGATACGGTTTCTGCTTTTTGTGTTTTGAGTGAAGCACCTCGCCCATCGTTTCTTTGTTTTGTTTAATTCCTATTGGCTTTAGTGTGGTGGACATGGTCTGGGGCAGCATAAAATACTGTAAAGCACTTTTCTGGTCCTTTATATCTACTTGCTGGAAATATAATTTCTGGACTATTTAAATTTCAGAAAAAAWTAAATTTGCTATTGGAAAGTATGAAAACGTCGGTTAGCATCAAAATGCTGTTTTGGGGTGATCAATAAGGGAGTGTTTGCAGTGCCACGTTGACTGCTGAGATTTGTCAACATAGATTTTGAGGGATGATAAAATAAACATACCGGGGCTTTTTCCTGCAGATTTTGCTGAGATGGGGATGCTAAGGAATTCTCACCATCTGGGTTACACACAGCCACCTCCCTCCCCAGAGCAGCTCCCAGCAGGGAAACAAAGACAATCGATCCCCTTCAGTTCCATTTATTCAGCTCATGTTATTGTGGTAGTTTGGACTTCAACATAATACAGCGTATTGCACTTACCGGAGAGCAGCACAAAAGAGAAAAAAAAAAAAAAAAAAAAAAAAGTACAATGCTTCAGTTTATTTCTAATGAAGAATAAGACATTGTGAGAGTTGTTGCTCTTCTTAAATATATGAAACCCACTGAAAATCTAAGTATATGTACACAAGATTTAAGTCCCTGAATATGCCATTTGAAATTTATTACACAGACTTTTTTGCTTTCCTTATGTTTTTACAGAGATGTACAGTATATCACACACAGTTTGAGCTCAAGAAAACTTTGCACAATTAGACCCCAGCTATGAGGTTGGGTTTCGGTTTTGTGTTTTTTGGGAAGGACCACCACAAATTTATGCCAATGGTCAGTCAGATAATCTTCTTTGGGATTCACTCCCCATTCCCCACCTCTCTTGCCACAATGTTGAAGGAAATACAGATTAAAAATAAGTCTAGAAGAAGAAAGCCATTACATCATGACAGAGGTTAAAATGTATATATTGCACGTTGATACATAAACGTATGGCAATAATGCTTTCATCCCCCTCTCCCTCCTACATTGCGCTTCTCGTTCCCGGGGGCAGGCAGCTCGCAGCGACCTAACTGTATTCATAGTCCGAGCAGTCCTCCTCCAAGCCTGCCAGGTCTCTGTGGTAGGAGTCCACACTGTTCTCTGACGRGTCACCCGCGGCCTGGGGGCTTTTGCCCTTGCCTTTGCGCTCCTCCATTTTAATGGTGTCGTAGAGTCCTTTAGGTGCTTCTTCCAGGAGGATGTTCCTCTCTGAGTGAGAGGGCTTCATCTGGCAGACGTTTTTGAGAAAAAGGAGAACAGGGGCATAAAGCACATTGGCGAGCCCCATTCCCAGGTTCAGCTGCACGAAGCCCATGGTGTGCACGATCTGGCCGGCCACGATGGGCCCCAGCGCGTACGCCACCGAGTAGGAGATGTCTGCGATGGCGTAGATGCTGCCATAGACAGACACGTGGCGCACGTCCACGAGGAAGGCCAGGGTGGGCAGCAGGGCTGTGTCCACCAGAGCGATCCCGAAGCAAATACCGCAGAGGGGGATGACAACCTGCCCGAAATTCCTGCAGGCTGGCACCATACAGGAGCTGGCGCCGATGATGGCCATGCCGAGGGCCCCGTAAAACCACTGGAGGTGGGGGTACTTGGCGGCCAGCCTGACGGTGACGTAGACACCCAGCACGTGGGGAAAGAAGGCGGGCARCCAGGTGAGGCCCATCTCCCACTCAGTGGCCCCCATGGACTCCTTCATCCAGTTGGCAATGGTGGGCTCCAGGAAGGCGAGGGGGATATTGCAGGTGGTGAGGGCACCCGCCACCACGGCGATGTAGGGGTCAGCCATGAGGCGGTGTATGGGGGTGCCAACGGGCATGTTGGCCCGCGCACCGCCAGCGCAGGGCGGCACAAGGGCGAGCAGCAGCAGCCCATCAAGGAGGCAAACGCAGGCGAGCACCAGGAAAGGGACCCGCTTGCCTGCAAACTCATAGAGGACGCCGCCGAAGGGGGGTGCCGCGAGGCTGCCAAAGGAGATGAAGGCGAGCGCTGTGCCCAGCGCGCGGCTGCGCGCCGGCTCCTCGCCATAGCGGTCGGCGATCATGGCAATGCCGGCYGTGTCGGCGAAGGCCGAGCCCAGCCCCTGCAGACTGCGCGCTGCGAACAGCGTCGCGTAGTTCTCTGCGAAGGCGAACGTGGCCGTGGAGAGGAACATGACGGCCAGGCCGATGAGCAGGGGTACGTCGTAGCCCACGCGGTCGATGAAGGTGCCGCTGAGCGGGTTCACCAGCAGCTGCAGGATGGCCTTGGAGGCGAAGAGCACCCCGATCTGCACATCCTCGTTGCCCGTTGCCGCCGGGTACCGCGGGAAGAGGYGGCTCCGGTTGCCGCTGCCGCCGCCACTCTCGTTGCCCCCGGCCGCGGGCGCGGCGCCCCCCCCGCCGCGCATCGCCGCGATGTAGTCGGGGATGATGGGCACGATGACCATGTAGAGCATGTTGTCCAGCAGCAGCGCCACGCACACGATGACCAGCAGCAGCCGCCGCTGCCGCCGCGCGTCCTGCATGGCCGTGCCCAGCCGCCGCCGCCGCTCGCCCACGGCGTCCGAGAGCCGCGCCACGGCGGCGCGCGCCCGGCCCGCGCCCCCTGCGCCGCCCGCGCCGCCGCCGCCGCTCACCTCCCGGCGGCCGCCACCAGCCCTCGCCGCCGCTCCGAGGCGGATCCGAGGGGCCGGCCCTCCATCATGACACTAATAAGCGCCGCGGAGAGAAACCCCACCCGCCCCCCACGCGCCGCGCCGCACCGCGCCGGCCCCGCTCCCTCCCTCCCTGGCTCTGCCCTCCCTCGCTGCGCGCC
>NW_020455555.1:1497743-1577828 GCF_003342845.1 Nothoprocta perdicaria | reverse complement strand
CCCGCTGCCTCCCCCCGCACTGCCCACAGCGAGGGGCTGCGGCGCCGCGGCAGGCGGGGCCGCCCGGGGCTGCCCGCAGAGGCCGGGCCCCGGGCAGCCCGCACACCCTGCACCGCACAGTGTGCCCGCACCCTCTCCTTTGGCYATGTCTGAACCGCGCAAGGAGACGGCCCCGGGGGTCGGGGTTTCCCAGGAACGGGCGGTGGGAAGGTGAGCACCTCAACCCCGGGAAAGGAGAGCGGTCCTTGGAGGCGGTTTAAGAGTAGAAACCAGAGGCTGGTGCAGTTAGCACTGGTGTGTATATAAATAACACACAGACAAACACGCAGGGGGAAAAACAAGCATGTAGGAATCTCGCCACGTTTGTCCAACCAGCCACTCCAGCTGCAAGCCTTCTGAAGCAGAGATGTCACTCATTCAGGTGCGCTGCTGTTAGCAAGTTACTTGGGGCTTGAATAAAGGGTAAAAACCATTACACGGATAGCAGAAATGACACGTGGGYTGCTCCAAGGAATGTCTTTGCAGACTGATGTATGAAATAATTAGATCTTGAAGCTGAAGCATGAGTGAGTGGATGAGGAGTTGAGGCTCCTTCATTTGCTTGCGTAGCACTGCGCTGGGCTGCTGTGGCCAAAAGGGAGGTAATTTATTCTGTCAGTTGCTGTAGCCAGCTCGATTGAAAGAAAACTGTCCAGATGACCAGAAAGGCTTTAAGACAGATCTCTGCATGGAGCAGCATACAGATCTGATCGCACTTGCGCAGGAGTGGAGGCCTAAGGCACACTTAATAATACTCCTGGACATCCGTATTGTCATTACTAACATTAGTTGTTATTCATTCCTTGCCCATGATGTAAAACTTCAGGAATACACCACTGGCCGTAGGGTTGAAGCTCTTGAGCTGGGACTCTAAAGAGGATAATACTCTAACTGCTTAAAAAGACTGTTTCAGAGTGCAGATGGAAAGTATCCAAGAGAAGAGAAGAGTCTTACTTAAAGGGTACTGAGATGCCCAGCACATGGCTGCTGCATTGGCTGCATGGTGTAGGTTACTTGTTATCTGTGAGCACCTTGTCTTGTTGGTAGTGGGCAAAAAATAAAAAAGCCAAACYGAGCCCCAAGCCTCCTCCTCCCAGAGCTCCCAAAGCAGACCCGGAGGGAGCACGTTACGGAAGTGTTCCCAAGAGGAAACATGAGTGGAGGAGGAACAGCTCTTAATAAAAAAAGAAAACTGCTGATGGATGTTCTTCCTTCTTTGGATGGATGTCACGTTTRTGAGAGATGGTAATGGGCTGGGGGGAGATGTGACTTTGGATTATTGCTCYGTGGCAGGCAGGAGTATTGGAATCTTGGCTCTTGCTTGTTGAGGCACTTTATTTGATTAAAGTTTCCCTTTTAATCAGAGATATGGCCATTTCCCGTCTCTAAAATGGAATCTGGCTCWGGGGGTCACGTCTGGATAATAAAGGGACTGGTTCTCTTGTCTCAAGGGAGATAATATTGAATTTATGCCATCAAGGGAAAACAGAATTATACTTGTAAAATGTTGCATAATAAATTTAGCTTTCTTAGTAAATCAAATCAGCTGATATCGTTATCTACAACAGATGCGTCATCACTACGTGTCCTTCTTTGACTGGACAGGACTAATGGGGAGAAGATGTACCCTCAAATGTGGTTGGAGCTGATGGATGCACAGAAAATTAAAATAAGACTCCCTGGTGTTTGGCTTAGAAAGTCATAATTATCTTTGGGATAAGGACTTTTAGGGTGAGATGAGGGAAAGTGACTTTAAATTTTGTTCTGCTGTCCCAAAGTGCAGAAGATAGGACACTGATTTTGGTTGGAATGCAGAGAATGCGGAGGAGGGAATGTACTTCATTTGTCCTGCGGTGCAGAACAGTCCATTTTGGAAACCCTCGTTTAATGTCAAGGAGACAGAGAAGGTCTGAGATGTGTGTGGAGAGGGAATTGGCTGGAGTGGGCTTGCTTACTGCTCGCTTTGTGCTGAAGGCAGGTACCGGGAAGCTCACAGTTCTGTCCTATTCAAGAATTTATTCCAGAAAAAAGGCTCTGAAATAGAAATCACATTTAAGATATCCAGGCTTTCAGGAACAGATAAYATATAATATATGTGTAATCATATAAACTTATCCTTCTGTTTGTGGTATCAATTCAAGTGAGACATGAGTGGGGTTTAGCACTACTTGATAGTTCTGTTGCTGACACTCATTTTAACTTCAAAAGAGAGACCTAACTAAGGAAGTTTTGAAAATGAGATATGTTTCTATCTACATATAAAAATAAATATGCTTGTAGCTAAACAGAAAAAATGACTGTGTGCAATCTGCACTTGCTTGTCTTGCTTCGTACTGAWTTGATAGTCCTTGTGCTTTGGAGTGACGGTTATTTTAAATGTTCTGTGAGGGTGATCTTAGAGCGATGTGATGCACCCTGCTGTCAAGAGGGACTGAAGTTAATTGAGTGTCCCTAAGACATGAGAAAAACTTTTTGATACAAGGAGTCAAGTCCAAATGCAATGACTCAGGGAGTGAGAGTTCTTCATGTCTGCAAAATACTAATTTTCTTAATAGCCTTAGTACTTAATGTCTGCAATACACAGCTTGTCCTCTTAAGGATATGGCAATATGTTTTAGCACTTAGTGCTGAGCTATTTCTGTGGGTTTTTTTCTACCTGATTTCTGATTAAAAGACTTGCACATCTGATCCTGTCAAACAGGAGAGACTCACCTCACTTAACAAGTACGTTATAATCTTCAGAGGAGCAGTGGAAGAAAAGAGAGTAGAGTATAAAGTCTATTTTCAGAACGTGGCCCCAGCGTGTGACTTCTTCATGTGACTGGGAGCCTAGGACAGACAGAGTCCCTAGGTGGTCAGCATTAGCCCATCAAATCGACAGTGCTGCTGCCACGAGCAGGAACAGCTCCTCGCCACAGCTTCAGCAGTGGGGAGACCTTGTCTGTTGTAATTCTTCATCAAAGCTTCAGATGTGATAGAGAGGTAACTGGGCACGGGGACTGTGCATTAAAGTGTGCCCATCCATTTCTGTAAAAGCTGTGTCTAATAAGCAAGGCTTTCTTTAAAAATGGTTGTCATAGCATCTTTTTTAAGGAATGGTAAATGATCGGGTTCTTTTACATTGTACCCATATTTCACATGGTTGGAAAACTGCTGTCATCTTGCCTCAGTCTTTGGCAAATAATGTTTGCGTGAGGCAGAAAAATAGATGAGAAAGAAGAGAAAGAGAAAAAGCAGTCTAAGCTTATGTTAGCTCTAGCAAAAGTTGATGTTCTTGTTAGTTGTGCTCGACAGTTGTGCAGTTAGAGTTAAAAGAGAACTATTAAATTATAATGTTATTCTCTATRATAAGCTCTTAATCCTTTTGGTTTTAAATGGTTAGGCCAATGGCATTTCCACTGCCTCTTTGGAGAATCATTCTCTGTGCACTGCTTGAGCAGTCTCCTAATTTGTTCAGCTTGACATTTCTTCTCTTGTTTTGTTCCCTGTATGCAAAGGCCCCCTCCACGTGTCACCTTAAATCATCCCTTTCTCTTCTTATGTGTTTGGATTATTTCTCTGTCAGTCACAGACTAGATGGGAACCGCAAGCGATGCACTGATATCAGTTTTCTTTGAGATCTAAGGAGCAGGTCTATGAAGCAGGTCTGTCTGTAAAGATCCTGCCCCTCCCAACAACTGCGTCTCAGAGCTTTAGCATCATTCTTGTCCTGCCCTGTCTTCCTTTACTCCCTTAAGGAAGCCTGTCCAAAAGTTCTTGAGCCAGCCATAGAGAAATGTTTTCAACTTGTCATTTGTAAAAATACAGAATCTATTGTTGTTCAATAAAAACTCAAAAAAGTTAACCTGCACACTCATTTGTCATCTGGTTTTGCAGTGAACAGGAACTAAAGATATTTTTCAATGGCTTTGCTTCCTTTTTCTGCACTAGTCAGTTGTGTGCACCCTTCTGTGCTTTGCTGTAGCCTGTATCAAGTTCCTTGTTTGCTTTCTCTTAGTTATCAGCCTCCCGAAGCTAAGGCAGCACGATAGGTATCTTCACACCCCCACAAATGCCAGCAATATTTTCTATTGCTCTTAGAATGGTGTCAGATTGACAGTCTGATTTGCTGACTGCTTAAATGCAGGTTTTCATTATGCTGGACACTCTCATCATGCCACCTGCAGAACAGTGCTTGGAATAAACTGGCAATGTTCCCATTTGGTAGTATGTGAAGGGATCAATGTTGGCCCAAGTGGAAGGAATCGCTGTTTTGGAAAACCTCAGATATCTGGAGATTTTCTAGCACGTTACTACAAAATTATCAGTGAGGAGGCAATTCTGAGCCACTATTGAAATAGTAGGTGTAGTAGTCTTCAGGTGTCTCCAGTAGGGTCCTGGAGACAGAGTAAATTTGTTTTGGATTCGGTTTTCTTGTACGAATTACAGAAGTCAGAAAAGGCAAATCTGAAATAATTACCTTTGTACTTAGATATTTACTCATGTGCATTTCTTACAAGCACATTAGATGCATTTGTAACAGGATTTATCACAGGATTTGCTCATTTATCATGTTGCATGCCTTTATTCATAAGAAAGTATATTTCTGGAACTTTCCTCCTCCCACTGAACATGTTGACTGGCTGTGGTATTTCAAAATATTGAAAACACCTGAGGATGGGGGGAGGTCTAAAATTTTCCTTTTTAAGGGTGTAGCTGAGTGGTCCTTGAAGCCAGGTTGTAGGTAACTGCAGGTGTGTAGGGTTAGTATCTATGCAAATTTAGGAAGTGGTATCAGGTGCCTAGAGGCCCTCTGCTCTGGGAGAAGAGGAGGAGGAGGAGGAGGAGGAGGCTGAGACTTGGATGGAAGATGGTGGTTGGACTGCAAGTGAGGTAAGTGTTGGGTGAGGACAAGATGGTGTTGATTTGGGGTTGCTGCTGAAGGGAATGGCTGGGACATACCATGGGTAGAGGCAGGCTAGCCAAGGCACTGATTTCATTGTGTTGTTTGTTGAGATCCCTTCTGCCTGTGCTGCTTTGGAGCAGCATATGGTCATGAGCCTGTGCAGTTCTCTCTGTCTGGGGAGCCCTTTCTAGGGAGGTAAAAAGGGCAGAGGTTCATGCTGGTTCTTTTAGATCTATCAAAGCAGCCTTTGATATTTTTGAATAGAGCTGCATGAATAATTCATAATTAATAACACATTGAATGTGTGTGTGTACGTGTAGGGAAGGGAGGGGATCCTGTATGAATTATCTAATAGCAYTTTTAGAATTACCTTACTGTTTTTTGGTTTGAAAGTAAGAATTAGCTGTTCTTAGCAGGTAGGTTATTGGTGGGGCAGCTGCTGTTGGRCTCCTGGCAGGGCTGAGCTGGTGCAGAGGCATCTGACTGCGGAGAAGTCAGGCAGGACAGGAGAACTGTGAAGGGGGAAGGTGTGTTCCTGTAGTTGTTGTTTTATTCAGGAAGCTACCGAGTGGCTCTCTGCAGTTTCCTGTGCAGAGCTGGGGGAACTCTCTGCTTTCTGTCGCTGGTGCTGCGTGTGGGGCTCTTGCCCGGGCGGCCAGTACCAGCCTTGTGGCCAGGCAGAGCACAGCCCCTGGAGCTGTTGGAGGAGCTCTGCCGTGTGGTGGACACCAGGCACCTCTCTCCTTTCTGCAGCCTTGTGTCTGCTGGGGGAGCTGGTGCTTTGCCCCCTGCTTCGGGAGAAGGGGTTGTCTGTGCCTTCGTCTGTATGGTGTTTTTTCTGGCCTTCTCAGCAGGTYGCTTAGAGTGACTCTTCCCACTGGATGACAGGGACCCTGAGGCGTTTCCCTGCCAGCAGCCCCCTGCGTTCACTGTCTCATCTCGGAAGCCTTTCAGCTGTGGGATTTGCCTCTGTTGCTGCTGTGGAGTTGGTTGCTTTCATGACTTGCAGTATCCTCTGTTTTGCTTTCTTCTAACACCCAAAGTGCTTTCCATTTGACCATATTTGAGGGACAAAGATGGGGCTGAAATGTAGCTTGAGAGAGTTTCTGTGTTTTGAATTTTTTTTTTGGTTGCACAATTGTTTTCTCCCATTCCCTTTGAATCTGCAAGCACTAGGCTGTAAGTGGTGGGAGTTGATAACAAGTTTTGAGGCTTGTCAGCACATCAGTAACTCCTTTTCAAAAAAGTTGTATAGACAGCTGGCTAAAGAATTTGGGAATCCGGGAAGGCTGAGATGTGCCGGCTAACGGAGGCAGAGCTGAGCAGTGGTGCCCAGGGGAGGCTGCTGAGCTGGGTCTTGCACTGAGCCCCAGTGCTGGTGGGAAAGTGAGGGACTGGAAATGTTCTCGCTGTGGTGGCAGAGCACTCGGCTCTATTGGGTAGAGGCAGAATCACAATGTGCCTGTTTGCTTTGGCAGTTGGGCAAGTGGGCTGTGTGCTCAGCAGTGTCTGCTTGTCTCTTTTGGTAGAAGCATGAAGTTGGGGGTCAAGCTCGCCCACAGTTCAACTTCTTTCCTCTTACTTGGATGTATATATGTATATATGATTTATTTTTGAGCCTACACAGTGATAGTAGTAGCTTAGATCTGCAGTTCCTATCTTATCTGCAGTTTCTGTCTTTTCCTAATAACTACCAGTTTGTACTGGTAAGAATTGTAATATAACTTCTATTTTTCAACTACTTCTACAGCATATGAACATTGTTTTCTGAATTGCATCATCTAAACTGCATGATCAGGCAGGAAGTCTGTACTGTGCAGGCTTCTATGACACACATTCCTTAAATGAAAGGAGAATTGCAGGGAATGCACAGCAGGGAGGTAAAGGACATTGAATGTCTCCTGTGAGGGACTGACCCTTTAAGCAGAGGCAAACCAGGTTGTATTTTCAGATATCTCTTTCTGACGGGGTTTTAGGATTTTAGTGGGCTCCAGTAAGTTTGTATTGGTGAACTTTTAATGAGACTTTCCATTTCCTTGATTGCAGCTGTACTTAAAGAAAATGGCACTAGAGAATTGCGAGCAGGAGACAGTGACCCCGCTTTGCACAGTGAGGCCGGCGGAAGCCCTTTTGGTGTAGCCTAATTCTGCCCTTGCTGTGAGGCTCTCTCTGCTTTCAGTGCAGAGGGCTGGAGCACCCATGCAGGAGGCTCTTGTCCAGCATTTCCTACAGAGCGCATTAACTGGAGAGCTGGCATCTGATTAATGTCCCTCATGCTGGCATAAATCAATCTGGGTATACTTAAACAAGTTACATCAGCCTAATGGGAAAAGATGTGCTGAGACAATTAAAAGAATTAACCCAGAGCAGGGCAGGTCGATACAGTGGGATAATCTATTGCTTAAGTGTTATGATCAGGCATTTTGGTTCTGGCAGCCAGGTTCTAGGAACCAAACCCAGATCTCTCTTGTGAGGAGGCTGATGTGTTTTCAGAGGACCTGACAACGGGCCTCTGGGGCTTCCAAATGCTTGAAGACTGCAGAGGTTTAATTATTTTTATTATTAATTTTTATGGCTCCAAGGTGGAAAGCAGCTGTGTGTGAATGAGTGCACTAGCGCGTGTGTGTAAATAAGGCAGCTTGTGCCTTTCATGTCAGTGGAACTGGAGCATAAGCAATGGGGTGGAATCGCCTCTAGTGATACGGTGCGGCTTAGCTAAGCCTTCCTCTGCCCGCTGACTCAAGGAGGCTGTCGCCCAGCACTCCCTGTGTGCTTTAGCGAGCTGCCCCAGGCTTGCAGTGCAAGTGAGTACCAGTGGAAAAGGCACTCATGCTTCATACTAGATTTACATTGTGGTGGTGTAATTCTGGTGAATTTGATTTCTGGAATATAGGGAAAAGGAAAAGCTTCTGAAAAGATGAGTAATAGGGGCCCCTCTATTTTTATATTTTTGCTAGTGAAAAGTCAAAATGACAATGTGTGCCTGGTAGGCTTATATCCCAAGAGCGTGCAAGCAAGCTCTTATTACAGTTCAAGGGAACTGCACGTGCATTCTGGAGAAATGAATCTTCTTCTTTCRCAGCCAATATTCATTACCTTAATATAGTTCAATCAAGTCCTGTACAAATAAATAATAGCCCTTGTTCCTCCCTTATTTCCCCTGAGTTCGCCTGAGGTTTTCTTGAAAGATGCGTTCTTCTGTTCCCTGGGAGATTTTCGTTCCTCCCCTCGCTCCACAGAGGCTGACATAGCTGAAAAGCACCATCTGTCTGCAAGTGCAAGCAGTGTAATATGGATGGGTACAGCAGGAATCTTCTCCTTCTCTGCCACTTCRATGTAAAGAAAGGCAAAACTGCATGTTGAAACTTGGCAAGTCATCAGAGCCTGTGTCACTTGAGTATTTGTCAGGAAAGACACAGAAGACAGGAGGTTAGTGGCTGTTACAAGTGGGTGCTTTGCACAAATAGAGGAAACGTTTGCTTGCAGGGTCACCTCTCATCTCTTCCGTAGCATGTCTCTTACTCCCCCAGTAGTAATGTAATTGGAATGGAGAAACTCCCAGGGGAAGACTCTGTGGTTGTGTAGGAGGAGACAACTCTGCCATGTGTCAAGAAATGTGTGAGGTAGGTATTGTAAGTCTGTCAGTCCCCCAAAGCCTAAAGGGTGAGCTAAAGGTGTAATTCCCAAGAGACAGAGGCATCGACTGGCGGATCCTTCTTCTAAGTGCCYCTTGTGGCCATGGAACCAAGTCAGCTCTGTGCCAGCCTCTCCTGCTGTGTAACGGGGAGCCAAGCAGTGAAGCAGACAGGGGTGCTTTGCCCTCCCTGTTGAGAGCTGTTGCAGTGATGGTCACAAGGGAGCTGCTTGCTGCAGCTGCTCCACGTGGCCAGGGGTATCTTGGTTTGCAGAGGAGCTGCCCCAGGCTTTGAGGGTGAGAGGTGAACGGGTGGGTGGCAGCAGCAGAACCAGCATCTGGTCTGACTTCCCTGGGGTAAAAGGATGGTTCAGAACTTCCTCTAAGGAACACAAGATGGTACCTGTATGTGATGCACAGTTAAGAACCTAGGCTCTTCTAAGTGTGCTCCTTGGCAGCGTACTTGTAACTGCAGTGCACTGGAAGCTGAAAGATCATGTTCTCCTTCCTGTGGCTATTGGTCATGGCAGGGGGTGAGGTGGGAGAGCAGAAGGCAGCCTGRTTCCTGTTCCAGATCATAAGTTATGCCTTTCTCACCTAGCAGGTACTTGCAAATTCACTTACATATTTGAGTTCTCACAATTTGGTAAGAAGAAATGGAGCTCTGAGGTCTTCAGCAGCTTCTAGACAAACCTTCAACCCTTACAAACCGGTCAAAGAAGTCCTTCTCTTGCTCTCAGGCTGGTTATCTGTTTAGGAGCAGAATGTTGCTCCACATTGGGCCCATTGTGGATATCATCAAAAGCAAGTGCTTTGTTTCTACCTGGAAAAATGGGTGTCCTGCACCCTGTGTGGTGAGAAAGTGCATGTTGAAACTGGTGCTAGGGTGTCAGCTACAGTGCAAGTGCTGCTACAGAGGGAGCTGGAGCATGTCCTCCAATTAACTGCAAGAGGGTGTATTTGCAGTGGCTAATTTGAGTGCCCCAATTGGCCCCTCTGTAATATTCTACCCTCACCTGTTGATAGTTCAAGGAAGATGGCTTCCTTCCCATTCCCTCATAGATGCATCATCTCCTTTTTCTCCTGTATTTTAGGTATGATTCTTTAGAAGAAATCCTAAAGAGATCCTAGAGGAAAGGATGAGTCTTGCTGGTCCAGGGCAGCAGTGACATAAAAAGGCTGTATGGAGATCACAACGTGAATGCTGTTCCTGTTGATTCTGTGCTCTGCTGCTGGAGCAAAACTTCACGATAGTGAAGCAGAATGCAAGGTAAGCTTTGGAGTTGGTTTCAGGGCACTAGTTTCACATAAGGAACCAACTAAATTATTTTGCTAATGAAGAATGAAACGTGGGTATATTTTTGTTGACAGGAGAGACTGTTAAAGTGCTACTGCATGCCATTGTGTAACGGACCTCAGCTGGGAAGCCCTTTTAAGGCAGGGAAACAAGGGCTAGGGCAAACCTGGGTTTCTCTSTGTGTGTGTGTKTTTTTTTTCTAAGGGGTGATTCAGATGCTTCTGGTGGTGTGGTGTGTTTAGGAAAGATCTATATTCATTGAACTTTTGACCCCAATCTCTCTGAAGTAATGCCCAACATGCTCAGTGCACATACAAATGAAGTGGAAATCATTATTGGCTTGCTCACGACCTGCTGAAATATGGTTTCCCTCAGGGGGCTCTGCTTGCATTTCCTCCGTCTCTGAGGACCCAGCAGCTTTCAGTAGTTCCACGTGCTTCAAGCTGAGTAGCAGCAAGCTTTGGGTCTGCACTCGCCTGCCATCACCCTTTAACTCAAAACCTCTCCTTTGCTTAAATTCCCTCACGGAGCAGTAACAGGGCCCACGCCSTGTGTTTGTATGTTGGGTCCAGATACAGCCCTTGACTTCATCCAGCTTTTTTCCTGGTGAGAGCTGGTCTTGGTCTGCCCTCTGCTTGTCCTTCCACCATCAAGTCCCAGGGAATGAAAATTCAATTTGTGGATGTTTGAGAAGCTCTGCTAATCTGGCTGACTGATGACCYGAACAGCAAGGCTTCCAGACCTGAATTTTGGTTTTTTTTTTTTTCTCTCTCTCTCTGAAAACTGGTGCTCAGAACTGAATGCCCAGTTGGTCTAGGCTACTATGTGAATGTTGGCAAAGCTGATTTTCTTGAAATATCTGTCACTGGAGCAACCTGTGCCTTTTATGAACCACTACCACCCAGAAAAAAAGAAAAACCCTCACCATGCACTTAGACCTCTGCAGATTATTTATTTGAAAAGTGGAAATCAAAATATTACTATATCTTTCTCTTCATTATTTCCTAAGGAAAGTTACTATAGAGCTTTGTCTTATTCATCTGTCTCTTATTGATAGCTTATATTTTTGCTTGTTCTCTGTAAATACAGAGTAATCCTGGCCTCTGGTTTTTTCCTAGCTTTGAGTCTCCTTGTGTGTTTGAAAATGATCACAGCAAAAAGGAAGTCAGAGCATTTCATATTTCCCAGTCTTAACCTGCACTAGAACTGAAGTATCCCAARTATTGATGCTTCTGTTGTAAGTTCAGACTCGTACTTATTTTTTCTGCCTTTAAGTGCTTTTATTTTTTGTCCTAGACAAAAGGTGGCTAGGTGGGGTAGTATTAAAAATATAAGACGAGACTGTAAGGTTTTCTCTTTGTGTCAGTGCATGGATATGCACATACAGGTGTGGGCTTTTTTTAACTTCAAGCCTCTGAAAGAGATTTTGAGCTTTTTTTACCTATATTCCTTCCATGATATTTGTGTAAAGCCCCAGTGCTATGAATCATTTAGAGGTACATTCTCTTCTGGTAAGATGTGGGAGCTCTCTGGCCGAACGATTGATGTGAGCGCCTCCCTGAAGTTATGCTAAAGCTCTGCTTGAGAGAGAAGGGGCATTGCTGTCCTGGGGCTTGGTGGAAACTCACAGAGAGTCCAGCCAAACTACTGCTTCCTCTTGGGTTGCCTTTTTCATTCGACATAGGATAGAAGCRGAGAATATCCCAGGAAATGCAGTCCACTGAAAATAGTCTGAGTGTTTGAGGTGCCCCTCTGCAGCTGTTAAGACTGTACAGCATGTGCTGCCCTCCCTAAACCATGCCCAGTGGAAGTTGGGGTGGGTTTGCTACAGACTGTCTTGTCAGTTGCCTTTAATTGTATTCCAAAGAAAAGGAAAGACCAGAATTTGCTCTGGTTCATTAAATATAAATGCATGAGTTTTCTTTTTTTTTTAAGGTGTTGTCTGTAATGTATTTAATGGGTATTAAATGGTGCCTCTATGTTATTTGAATTGGCAGATACCCTGTGCTTGGGGTCACTGGGGTCACACACTGCTGTCTGTACTTGGGGTCAGCATTTCCAGCCAGTCCGTTTTGACGATGCCATTCCATGAAGTAATGTTCCCTGGYTTCATTGTGACTCTTGGTGCTTTGGGGTTACTGGGGCTCAGTTTTCCACAGAGGTAGYAGGCTCGGAGGGTGCAGCGAGTGGCTGCGGCAGCAGCAGCAACTGTGGGGCTGCTCTGCCTCCCTGTGCAGCCTTGAGCCAAGGACTCTTTTTCCAGGCGACTTGCAGAGCCTGGCAAATAGCCCCCTCAATGCAAACTTCGAGAGACTCCTCGATGCAGATGTGCCTGCTTGGAAAGCAGAGCTCTGTGTTGGCATGTGGGGCCCATCAGAGTGCTGTGACTGTCTGTTAGACACTGCAGAGGCCGGTCTTGCAGCAGAACCAGATGGGGGAAGAAATAGAGCTTTTCGGTTTACCATTTAGCAAGAGTTTTTAACTATGTTAATTGCTTTAATCACAAGATTACCTAGCTGAGACGATGTGCAGGCATGTGAAGTGCCCAGGGCTGCCCCATGCTCTGGCACGGCAGGCAGTGCAGCAGGGGACACAGGGAGCAGGTTTGTGGCTATTTAATGCCACCTTCTGGTTAGAACTAGAATGGAGCTGCTCTTTCAGAATGGCTTTGTTGCCATCCTTTCTTCATAAACTGCTGTAATGGACTAACTTCTTCTATAACTTGCTTGAATACTTTTCACATGAGTAACATGAACACTTCCCTGCGGCTACTTAAGTGAATAAATAATACCGATAAGGATATATATATATAAAAAGTCTGCACCCTACAATCATTGGTAGATTATCATCTACCAATAATGTAGATAAAATCATTATATATCTGCTGCTGATCCTATAGAAGRTCCAGGCTACAACAGAGGGTTTGGCTTCATAGTAAAGGTTTAATTTCAGTAACTGGCAAATGTGTGTTCTCTAGTTGTCTTATTTAATGATACATTGCTACTAACTGTTTCTATTTATTTGTGTTCAAGTATCCTGTCAATTCAGCAAAAGAGGGATCCCTCCTTAAGAGAAGCGAAGAAAAGAATGACCTTACAGGAATATAATAATAAAATAGAGAATTTAAATGCACTTTATAAGGATATTATCATAAAACAAGGAATTTAAATGCACTTCCCTTCCAGTATTTGTTAATCACATGAGTAGCGAAACGTTAACAGCAYTTAAACTCAGTAGATTGCTTGGCTAAAACAGAACTAACATCATGAATACCATGATATTAAAAAATAAACTGTTGAAGCTGAAAGTCCCTTGTCAGTAGTTAAATGTATGTGACAGCCCCCTTTTAGGGCCAGGCTCCTCCGGCTGTTTGTGACTCATTGTCATTCACCAGTAGATGGTGCAAAGGCACCRTGTATTTTTTTGGGAAAGAGGGGAGAATAAAAAAGCAAAGTCCCTTCCCGTGCCTGCGAGGATCTGGTTATCCTCTGCCTGCCACCTAGGGAGGCCTTTGGCAGTAAAGGAAGATTAACGTGCAGAAGATGTAAAGCGTAAGCAGATGGAGAAACATTCTTTGATAGAATTTAATTTTATTTCACACGTGTCGGTTGCTATAGAAGAYGCAGGCTGACACAGAATGGGATCCCTTTTGTTTACTGTAACCTACTGCTATTTACTTGTTAGTATCTTATTGTTACTGACAGGAAAACATTCCTGCATATCTTCTTGGTGTGAAAACTTATATTGCGTTTGCATTAGGCTATGGAACAGCTGCTGGTTTCTCATTCCATAACACACAGATTTAATGCCACCTTTTGTGTGTAAGACTTCCTTTACTGAGATGAGAAGGAATTTAATGTGGCATATGAAGAAATTATTTTTGCCTATATATTGATGGAGTTCACATGCTTAATTCTCTTATATTGGAAGCTTGATTATATAAACCTGTGTTTTGTACTTCCCCATTATTCATCAGTGCAAGCAGAAATTTGTTGCTTTAAGTATTGTTGACYAGTGCTGATATACAGAACTCCATACGGAAATATCAGCATTGAGCTTTCATGCCTCAGACTGGTGGCAGGTGTGTGTATGCGTGCCTGTTTCAATATTTTGTTTACAAATGTTCAGTTAAATACTTTCATTGAATCTTATCTAGCATAATGATATGTATTTAGTGGTAAAATTGTTTAAAAGATGTTAAAAGCAATTTGTCAACATACTTTTTCAGAAAAGAATTTTAGCATCCTTGAGTTCTACTTGATTTGTCAGTTTAACAACTTTTTCTCACATAGGGCTTTCGTTGAAGTTAGATTCTATTGCCTGCAAAGGGGAATTTGTGCGAGAGTCTTAGCTGTGTGTTCTCCAAACATGCTCCAAGTTCCTGGCTAAAGCTTCCTCCCCTCTGGAACAGGGGTGCAATATTTAAGATCTCTACAGTGTCACAACCAAACAGCTCTAATCTATGGCCATTATCAGAAATTTGGTAACATAAGGTCAGTGACGATGTGCTACATAATAGACTTAGAAATGATGAATTTGGTGAAGAGCRGTTATTTGAATCTTAAAAATGTAAATTTTTCTCTGGCAAGGTTTGCCATTAAGGGCAATCTGCTCAGATGCAGGAACACCATCATCAGTTATCTTTGGTTGCTCCCTGTTTGTCAAAGCCAACRCCAAGGATTTCACTGTGAAATCCTCACTGTCTGTGAGAGCACAAAATGCCCAACAGCTGCTCTCCCTGGCAGGCTCAGGATTGAGGAAGGGGCAGTGAAGTGTCCTGCTCCGGTGCTGTCTGTGGATATCGGCCTGCAGAGCTGCAGCTTCGAGTTTGGCTATAGAGCTCTGTGTTGTGTAACTCCAGAACAGCTAGAAGCCAAGTCCTGGCTACCTCCCTTAGGTAGTTGAATGGAAGGGGCTGTCAGCACTTGAGAGACTTCAGCTCTTCTCTAACTGGGGCCYGAGATGAATCTCTACCTCATCCTTCTTTCAAAAAGTACTTTCTRTGTCTGGACGTCCTTCGGGTGCCATCTAAACTTAAACACCCGTCTGACTCTGTTTTTACTTATCAAATCAAATCTTTTTCATAAAGCCACGAAGTGAGTGTTGGGAGAGGACAAGAGGACACAATTTTTTTTTTTCCAGAGAATCTGATTCACTTATTCTGTGACTTAAAATCCAGAAGAAAATGGCCTGTGCCCCTGCAAAGCTTCAGCATGGACTGAAGGAGATGCTGCTGCTCCCTCAAGAGCTCACAGAGCCATTTCTGAAAGTGAAGAAGTAGTCATCTCAGACCTGCAGTTTTCCTTTTGTTTTCTGAGGCTGTGGACTGATGCTCTGCATTCAGCTGCTTCCTCTGTGTGATGGTGTGTCTTTGAAAGAGTGTGTGGCACCAAGTGCCCTTTCTCTTTCCCAGGGGCATGCGCAGCTGGCCAGCAGTGCCCCTTTGGTGCCGTGTGTTCTGCTGTGACCTTGGGGCGTAGCTGTGCGCTGGCCTGAGCGAAGGAGGGGGCTGCTTTCTGCGAGCGGCATGGGTCTGTGCCAGATCTGGGTCTAAGTGCACATGAAAGGAACAACTCTCTGCTTAGATGTCAGTGCTTTCTCTTGGTGATAAAGTGTGACAGGGCAGGTATTTCAGCGAGATTATCACACTTCTCAGGTGACTGAAGTCCGGTGGCAATCTGAGGTATGMAGTAATCACATGGAAATCCACTGTGCCTTGGGTCTAATTGTTTAAGTAGATCATGCTGTTTTCTTTGGCAGCTTCTCAAGTTGCGTATGGTCAGATGCTCCCATAACCACAGGCATCAGCGTGTGGAGGAGGTGGGATGCCTGGAAAGCAGAGGTGCCCTCCCCTGTGCGGGGCGGGCCCCCTCAGCCCCTGGGGAGCTCAGGAGGCAGCCGGCCCAGTCAGAGCGAAGCTGTTCGCTCCTGCCTCCCCACTGCTGGCCCAGCTAACGCCATCATCCTTGGAATAAGATTACATGGAGGTGATTTCCCCTGCCTGCCCACGTGAGGGGACATAGGAAGTGACTCTTCACCTTTGGAGGCACACCCTGGAGCAGGGCTGTCACCTGGGAAAGTGAGGACAGTGTTTATCAGCTAGGAAATGTGACTGCGTTACGTGTTCCTACTTATTTTGATTATATTTTGGATCACAAATTCTCAGCTCTGAGTAGTGTTTTTTAAATTAGATTTGCTTGGCTTAATACTCATTTTAAAAGTGAACTTTATGTAAATTTATTGGTATTCAAAATGCAGCAGTAGCATCAATGTCCAGAGGAGGAAATGCAGTTTCATGTGGTACCACCTGGATGAGAGCCTGTGTTCCCTTTGGTTTACAGCATGATGAGGAAGCAAGCTTGCCAGGACACGAGCTGGAAAAATCATCAGAAATTTGTGTGTTAGGCATTAGAAGCAGTAAATCTAGTGATTCCTATTACAAACACTGGTGTTAATTATTTTGTCCGCACTGAAACTGTAAGAGTTGCCTGACACATTGCGGGGGGATAATACTGCACTGTTCTGACTCTTGGAGCAACCTGCCCTATTGCCATGGGGCATAGGAGAATAGCAGGATGGAAATAATGTAATGTCTCTTAGTGCCTTGTAAGAGATGAGCATTGCTTCCTCTTGTGCCTATGAGGAAATGGTACAGAGACTTCCACTGTAAATGTGCAGGAATTATGTTCTTTCTCATTTAACTTGGATCATGTCTGAGCAGAGCTGGTCTTTTCATATTGCAGTGGGCCTTTAAAGATGCCTGTGAATGTCCCTGCTTCTCTAGTTTCACTTGATGGTAACCAGCCATAACCCAAACCTTAGAAACACAACAGGGAATGAAGCAAGGACTGGTCCTCTCCTGGTGGTTGGGCATGTCCTCTCCTCCCTGAAGGAAGGCACTGGGGAGGGGAATTCACAGGGCTGTTGGTATTTTATGGTTTAATGAATGAAACTAATTTTGTGAAGTGCAGCCTGTTCTGAGCTTGCCTGAGATCTGTTTGCAGAGCATGTGGATGTGTCTCTTCTCAGATGGCCTTCAGAAATGTTCAGGTTTTTGGGAAAGTAGTCAAGCAGTAATGAATGAGCAACAAAGCACTGCAGTTACACAGATGGATATGGCTACATGATACCATTTTCAGTGCCTGTTGGTGAAGGTTTTGCCCCAATTTTTTCTTTGTTTCTCTTTCAAACAGTCATTCCACAGATGATTAGATGGAAAAGCTAGATTAAAAAGTCACATAAGCTGCTTTAGCAGCCATTAATTTAAATACACTCAGTAGAGGAAACATTGACATCCCAAATCAATTCAGTAAATGGAGTCGGGTCACTGTGCCAGCTAACTGCWCTTAGGAGTGCTCAGGGCAATGGATCCTTCCTGTCAGCAAACAGGGGGCTGCCCTCTCAACAGCACTTTCCCCTTACCAGAAGAAAAATCTGACAATACGGGAGCCCTAGAAACGGGGARGTGACTTATTTTCCTATTGCACGCAAGTAGATGCCCTAGTTAGGGAGAAGTTAGCCTTTGGCAGGAGTAATTTCCACAGGACTGAGTGGAGGAGGATGAAACTTCAGCCAGGCGGGGAGGGAGTCTCCTGTAGCAAGCATGGGCAGGACAGCCAGCGCTCCCGAGGTGACCCTGCATGGGGCTGTGCCTTGTTGGACAAGGTTTAAATTCCTGCATGGATGTGTTTCTTGGAGTGAGCGGTCTGTAAAACTAGCAGTGAGAGAAGTGGCAGATATCTCTCTAGTAGAGAAGGATACTGGTAGGAGAGAAGTTCGTTCTGCCTTGCTGTACTTGGTCAGCGCTGCTCAGCTGGCTGTACTAGGTCATGGTAGTCACACAAGCAGTGTGGGCAGTTACACGTCCTGGAGTCCTTGGGTAATAATGTTTCTGCTSTGTTTTGTGAATACTGGTCTTAAATCCTTCTGCTACCTACAGCAAGCCTTTCCTCATAGGATGTGGAAGAGGGCTTTCCAGGCCTTTGCAGGTTGCATATGAATGTGCACTCCTAGCGAGTATCTGCTGAATGAAAGGCAATGGAGTGCTGTGCATCTCCTTAGGGCAGTGAGAGGGATGCAATAACGGTGCTGAAATGTTGACTTCTCAGAAGAAACAACGCCATGAGATGGGAGATCATTGAAAATGAGCTGAAAGGAAAGGTTTTCACCTGAGTGCAARTTCTGTTTAGTGTTGATTACGTCCATTGCCCAGCAAATGCTTGAGCAGATAGTGTATGAATAGGGCTGTCATAGTAACAAGTTCTTAAGGACTTCAAGTCTGTGATCTAAAGTGTGCAGGGTGGAGCCAAGATGGAGCAGTATGTGTTATTCCTCCTTCAGAGGTTAGGCTTCTCTTGCATACAAATGGATGTAGTTTATGGAATAGGCTTCCTTTGCATAGCAATAGATATAGTTTATGGGATGTTGCCACTGTGTCTCTCATCCCAGTCAGCTTCTCCCCACAGGGCAGCCGCAGCAAGTGATTCTTGCAGCTGTCACATGGTATTTTTGTAAAAGTCAAAAGAAGACACCTGACAAATGATGCCCTTAGTACTGAAGGGGTTTGCCATTTACATTAGAACATAGATCTCATATTTTCAAATGTGGATTTTTTTTCTTTCCTTTTTCTGTAAGTGGAATCACTGCTAGATGTCCCTGAAGCAAATTATAGAAACCATAAGTATGAAGAAACCTGGTTTCCAAAAAACCTTTGGAAAGTCTTTCATGTAGTATGAGGTGGTGTTTCAAGTTATACTAATCTGGGTTTCATGAGGAAATGAAGATACAATGTTTAACTTACTAAACTCTTAAAAAGCACTAGTGAGGTTTTAAAAAATCACTTAAATTCTCTGGAATGAAAGTGAACAGAAAAAAATAAGACCTAGATGGAGTGTATGAGATCTAGATGACTTTCTTTTCTGGTGTGTAACGTATCTGTGACACTTGCGTGGCACCAACTGCAGGCGACTGGATCTGAGCCCACTGCTCAGATACTGTTGTAGTCAAGAGGTAAATATATTTGTAAATGCAGATACAGAGAAAACAGAAGAAATTTCTAAACGTGTGGTTCTATCTTTGTCCTTCTTTATCTTTGTGCATCTCTCATTCCCTATGGTGTTTGACAATGTCACATYCCAGTGCAACTAAGTACCGTTTGGACAGGTGACTTATTGCGTTAGGAAGTGCTTGGTTTAGCTTCAGAACACCTAAATAACCCAAGCTTTTCTTTCCTCCTGATCTTTCCTGACTTGCTCCTCATTTTTATGTCCAAAAGTAGTTGGAAATGTTTTGCTTATCCTGTTATAGAACTTGCTCAGGAGCCTGGAAGTTATTGATACTTCTGTGTGGAGCGGAGGGAAAAAAATCTGGAAGCAGCATAAGGAGRTTGTGCTTGTGAAGAGACAAGCTCTTTGTTCACAGCCAGTTTGATTCTGCTTCAAAATAGAACTGTAATATCTTTTTTCCATGTGTTTATTTTGCTCAGATTTCATAGTTTTTTAAAACAGAAGCACTCAAAGCGTTGTAAGTGGTGGTCATGGCAGTTCACAAGAACACTTTCTGACTTGATATTTTGCTATTGACCAGCCCTATCTATTCTCCCTTCTCAATCTGTATTTAACAGATGAGTATATCTGAGTAATGAACGTTGGAGAATATCACAATCTGTGTGTGTGGCAGCCTTCCAAGTGGGGAGAGAAACTGTGGGAAGAGCTCCGGAGTACTCATTTTACTGCTCAGCTTTAGGCATCTGTTTAATTGCTCACAAAAAGCTTAAGCAAAATTGAGAGGCAGACTCAATCAGATATATTTTCTTTTGCGTTTCTGTGCTATTTCCCATGCCAGGATAGGGTTTGACCGTCTTTCCCTGCAGGATGAGAATATGACAAGCTTGCTCAGGGTAGACTCTTTGTCACTACATGGTGATGGAGAAGAGTGTAATAAAGCACAGGGAGCTTGGCAGGTTCGTTAAGTCCTGTACTGTGCCTTTGAAGTGAACTCACTTCTGTAAGGGTGTTGCTGCTCATGTTTGCTTGCTAATGATGACCTGGTTATTGGGGCTCATTTGTTGCTATGCTCTTCAACAGCACTTTGTGAAACTGCTCCTGTGATGCTGGGACCATCTTTCTTCCTGAAGCAGCTACTGAGTACAGCTCAGGGTTTCCTTGCACTTGCTTTGCTGAAGTCTTTCCTGCTCTAGGTGTTCATCCTGTTTGATTCCTCTCACGGGTGACTTTGGATCTAGTGGTGGCTCAGTGCTAGCCAAGGGTTTCCCTCATGAAGGTCTCGGGAGCCCTCCTGGAGAAACTAGTGGAGAAAAGACTCTGGTGTCCCATTTTAACCATTTGCTAAAATAGCTGCCTGAGCTGTCCCAGTTTGTAGTGCTTTTAGAAGACTGTTTTTGGTAGTGAATATTGTAAGGAATCTGCCCATATGTTGCAGGCTATCAACTCAAATCCTGCTATGCCAAAAAAAGACAGAATTTGTCATTGTTTTTGTTTGTTTTATCAAGCAGTATAATCATTTTAAGTGCTAGCTTTGTTTTTTTTCTAAACGACTGTTTCTGCATAGTTAACTGGAGTCAATCTGAGGTTAAAGCTAATTTAAACTGGGTGCTATATTTAGCATTTATGGTGCTAAAAGGCTTATAGGAAAATAGATACTACCTAAGTGGCTGTAATCTTCTCACTGTTTGTGATACTTGAGTGGCAGAGAATGGGGTGCCAATCTGAGATTAGAAATCTAATTCTAGGGAGCTAACAAGAGAGGTGCATTGGAGCAAAATGGTAAAGATGGATTAGATCTACACGCAGTAGACTTTTTTTTTTTAATTGGGCTTCAGAGCTGCTTCAAAACCTTGTAATTGGAGCTTTGACCAAAGCCTGAGGTTAGATGTGGCACAACTTTCACATGCTAGTTTAATAAAACCAAAGTAGGATAAGCAGAATTCACTTTGAGACATCTTCCCCGCCCTGAGCTTGAAGGTTGACAAGCCCCCTGGGTGCTGTTATCTTCAGACTGCACCTGCAGCTGAGCAGGGCTGGGCCTCTTGTGTGTGGCCTTGTGATGCTCTTGGTGTCACTGGGTGCCTGAGGTGCCCTGTGTTCACCCACAGTAACGGGGCATTGCCCCACCTTCTTGCAGCCATATTCTGCAGCTGCCTACAGATGTGTTTTGCATCCTCAGTGTGACCAAATTAAAAGCAAAATGGGCATCTGAAGAGTATCTGAACTGGACTTCCTTTTATTTCTGCTTGTCTTTGATTTTAAAATAACAAACCCTCTTAATGGGATTTTTATAGCATATACTGCCTTCTCCACAGGGTGACTCTTCTGTATTCCTATTCTGCCATGTATATCTACACAGTTTTCAGCCAGAAAAGCTGTGTCCATCATTTAAAGGCACCCTATGCAGTATCTAAAGATGCCCAAACACCAATTACTGTCTCTTTGGATATTATATTAGTTGTGCAGCTTGTTTGCGGCATAGTACTCTTCCCATGGAAAGTCAATGAATCGACCTTTTTTGACAAGTGCAGAGCTCCTTAGACATGAGAAAGAGAAGTTACTGCTTGCTTAAAGCAGGATCTAAGCATACATTAATAGGTAATCGGGATACTTGATATCTTTCTAGTCCTGTGTTCATTTTTGTATGTTATACTCCCATCCTTGTTGGTAATGAGCTCTTATAACTACAGAGAGGCATTATAACTAGTTTTTTGTTATTTGTGCAGTAAAGCGTACAACAGTTTATAGTGCTACATGTTCCACTGGTGTTTGTCTTGCTCCCTTGTTCAGTACCTTCGCCCTCATGTGCAGAGCTGCTGAGGTTCAGCCAGCTCTAGCTATGGAGCTGTGTGCTGCTAAATGGAGCCTTCACTTACAGGCAGTGCTACTGAGCTGATGCTTCTGATGTCAACTGTTGGCAGGACTGACTTTCATTGGCATAAAATACCCTGTTTTGGGTTTTTTCTTTTTTTCCCCTCCCTCCAGTGCTTCTGTTCTAAACTCATTGCTGCTTGATGTATTACATTATATATATAGCCACTATATACATCTAATTGCAAAAGGCTRCATTTAGGTGATAGGCTTGACCGTAGCAGGGAAGGGAGCTGAGTGGGCCCGGTGGCCGCTGGTCTCTATCGCCACGGTGGCACTGTGTGCAGTGAGGCCTCGGCCTGCAGCGTCGCCTCGGAGCACTCCAGCGTGGGCTGCCACACTAGCTGGAAAGAGGGCTGGCAGTCCTGCTCTTGGAGGCATGTTGGTGATCAGCCTGAGATGCTGAGCTGCGACTGGGTTCAACAGTCCTGTAAAGGGAACCATCCCTGAAGGAATGCACATGGATAGTAGTGACTTTGTGCCTCTCTCAGTAGATTTGAAAGTAATAATAGAACATTTCAGGGTAATTCTGGGCCTGTCTGTGAACAGAAATCTTCCTTAGCTTCAGAAACATTGAGTGGTAGCTACTGATGTACTAGGAAAAAAACTTAATGATATGTGAGGGGGTGTGAGTGCATCTGTATGCTATGGTGGGTGTGTGGAAAAGAGTGTGGGTTGTGTTGTTGTTTTTGTCCCAGATGTCATATTGTGAAGTCTTTTTTGCTCATCTGCCCAGGTAGATATGTTAATAGCCACCCTGCTGCTAGTCCCCACCTTTACAATGGATCATATTCTATCAAACAGCTGCTATAAAAATTGTAGGTGACTTTTCAGGGTCAACTGTCAGCAATAGGCTGTGTGAGGATGGGAAAAAGCTGGTACTTGGAGACAAGCAGTTTCGCTCAACTGGGAGGGCTCAATCTATCATGATGTAGACTGGAAGTCACTGCATTTGCTGAGATGGATGGACTGCCAGGTGACAGCAGGTTAAATCTCATTCCTAGTGGGCAACTTTYTTTTTTTTCCTTCATAAACTTCTGCTCCAGTGACTTGTGAAAAGAAAGAAAACATGTTTGGGATAATAAAAGAAAGAGAAACAACTTCGGGGATTGTAAGATCATTTAGACTGATCTCCTGTGTGTGACAGTTTATTAAACGTATGACTCGAGCTCAAGTGAAGCATTTAGTCCTTCAGGGGACTGGAGAGCTGAGAGCCCCAGGAAGACACTAACTTATTACTATTGCTGTCAGTCTCTGTGGTGGGTTTAATTAGTGAGAAACGTCCACAAGTGCAACTAGCTCCACAGACCTTGCACTGTAAAGGAAAGCAAGTGTCTCATGCAATGATGTTGGGTAGGAGGAGGACAGGAAGGGATGCGATGGGAGGGAATGGACATATGGTGGGTGAATAACTGAGGTCACAGAAGATCAAGTAGGCAACTTGTGTTGATCTCCATTGAGCTAGGGCTCCCAAACTCCAGAGTAATGTATTTAAATTTCTTCTGGGATGTCTTTCACTGCACGTAGCTACTCTTATGCCTGCAGCATAGACCTGCCTGTCAAAAAGAGTAAGAAAGTTGTGGAGAAACAGATGTTTGCCCTTTCAGAAGGAATACGGTCCCATCCATCTGGTGCCTGTCTGTGGTTGTCACTTCTTTAGGAAAGGGTAATGAACTCTGCCTTCATCACCCCTTCTCTCTGAACATGAGACAAATGTGACCTCAAAACAGTGATTTGCTCCCTTGCTGCATGTATCTGAGAAACATTATCAAGATGCTATTTTACTATGCCCATGGAAGCACTGCAAGTGTGCTGAGTACAGAGGAGGCAATCTTCTGCCTGGGGCTGAGGAAATGAAGGTATGTGTGAAAGAGCTCAGACTGCTGTATTCCACAGCAAGAAAGGACAGCCTTAATCATTTATTCTGAAGCTGTACTTAAGGGCATGTCTGAAGCTGTGCTTAAGGGCATATCTTCAGCTGCGTGTGGCTAAAATGCTGCAAGTGGTGGTGGTTTCGCTAGATTCCCTGATAAACTGTTCCTGTCTTATTACTTTACTGCTAGGAATTTTTTCCTCATTTTGAGGTGGAATTTATCTAGCTTTGGCTTTTACTCATTTGATCTTTGCCAACCTGCTTGGAAAGCTCTTTGCCTGTATCTTCCTCCAAGTGCTTGTATCTATGTAGTGTGATGAAGGTGTTTGATTTCTCCTCAGTGACCTGAATATGCTGAGCTCCTTACCCCTCACGTCAGAAGGTTTGGTGTGGTTGTGTGTTTTTTGTTAAAGGCAGGGAATTCATCTTGGATGCTTACTTGAGCTCCATCCAGTGTTTGCAGATCCTCTTTAAAATGCAGACACTGGGGCATGATTCAGTAACCTAGCAGAGGTCTTGGCAGTGTTGCTCCAAGATGCTGAATCCTTTATTTCTGCTTTGTACTCTTTCTCCCTTCCCCCCCATATGTAAGAATCTCATTAGTCCTTTTTGCCACAGCATTGCACAGAGAGCTTACATTGAGGCGATTATCTATAATGACTCCTAAATCCTCATCTGAGGCCCTATTTTTTAAAAGCAAAGCCTTCCATTGTGCAAATACAAACAAGGCAGCCAGTTATATCTCAAACAGGCTTGCCAATATATGTATTGTCAGATTAGAAGTCTTTGTCCAAGTGGTTCTAGTCATCCTATAATTATGATCTGTCTCTTATTACACCACATACTTGTATCAGCTGAATACCTAACTACCAAATATAGAGAATCCCATAATGATGGATCAAGAACAGGTCGGTCTGACTCAAATTCCCCTGTTCTTGCAGGAGACATCCTGGTGTCCCAGGCTTTCCACCAGCAATGTTCTGAGATCTGTTACTGGTTACGTTTTAAATCTATAGTGTATGTTCTTTGATAATTTCATGGTTTGGAGTAGAAGTTTGTTGCATCTTACTAATCCTCACAAGTACGTTGGAGAAAGCCCAAGTGTTCTTTAGCAATGCACATGCCCTTGCCCTATTGTCCTGGAAGCAGAGATTGAGAGCCAGACTACTCCCCTTCTAGTCAAAAATCAAACCCGAAGGGCTTGCTCTGATTTTCTGCCTCTCTAGTTTGCTAAATATTGTTTCTTTTCTGTAAGGAGTGTGTTTTCACTGGGGTGATGCAAGCCTTGCACCAGTGCTAGGGCCTCTCTGGGGAGAAAGATAACATATGTTTGAGTTCTGTCAGGCTGAGAACAAATGAATTTGAATCCCTGCACTACTGTGCAAGTACGTCAGAGTTTCTCTTAGGGCYGTAATAGTGATTTTTCTGTTCACTTTTCCTGAAAGACTTCAGGTACCTAGTTCCGCATTCTGAATCTTTCTTGAAAACGGTCTAAACAGGAAAGTGAGTAAACGCGATGCCAAAGGCCCAGCAGACAGGCTATGAGACAAAACTCTATTTTCATTGTCAGTTTTAGGTGGCTGCCTCCACATGTAACGCCTGATCCCACTTTCCAGTGCACTGACTAAGGCCGGCAGACCCTATTCCAGGAGCTGGATGTACTGAGTTTCCGTGACAAGTRTTTTCTCTGTACGTGGAGGGCTGACTCAGTAACTCTACTAGCTATCTTGTCTCCACTCAGATTTTTCTTCAAAACAATGAACCTTTGGTTAAGGTTGAACCAAACCATTTGCTAGCACTTTGGCCCATGTTTAGGAACATTGACCATCCTCTGCTTCTATGGTGGCAAAACCAGCTCACTTTTCTGTTCTGTGGTAATGCAGTTCAAAACAGTCTGCTGACAGGCAGGGAGGAGTACAGATTCTTTTGCTGGTACAACTTCCAAGTCACTCTGTAGTGTCCTGGTCAGAGGTATGGGAGTTGTTAGGAAGAATGCAACAAAAAAGGAATGGAGCACATGAAGAACATGTGGCATGGCAGAGAAACTCCAGTCTCTTTTGTCCAGCTCTAGGATGATGGTACATACAGGTAGGACAGGAAAACTTAGCCAGAGCTTGGTTTCAGTGTTATTGAGGACATGCCAGCTTCATCTGGAGTTGTGGATGCTTAATAACCTTTCTTGGAGTCCTATTTTCAAGGCTATCTAAAGTGTGAGGCCTTTCTTGCTGCTGAAACAAAACCTGTGAATTATGTCCTTTGCATAGGGCATAATCTTATCTAGGATAAAAAGGGGAAATTGCTTTTGCTTTCTTTAGAATTCCATTTTTTCATCAGAACATCAAAAATGACTTCTCTGATCTGAACATAATGAGTGTCTGTTAGGGATACTAGCATGATCTGATAATATTGGATATAATACTGCAGATCAGTATGTTAAGTGTAGTTAGGTACGGAATCGGGTCACTGAAGCCAAAGTAGAGGTACCCCTTCTTTTATTTTGATTGTGACCAAGTGTCCAACCCCTCCCCAGCAAAGGGCTGCAACATCTAGCCTAAAGTAGCCTGAAATTGTCACCAAATTTTCTGCATGGCTTGAAGTCAATCTTCTCTTTAATGACAGAGTTGACATTAATCACTAAGGTTCAAGTTGGTGGTTCTAGCTTCAGCTGGGTTGCTGAATGAATCCAAAGTTTACATGTTTCTATCTGTGTTATTTATTTATAAGAAGCTAGGTGCTATTTATCAGGCCTGTAGGACCTGATGCTGTACTTTGGGTATTGCAAAGCTTGTTTCTAGCAAGCTGGGCTTCTGCAGGGTGTGGAAGCTTGATGGGTTTTTGCACCCTTCAGCACCCCCTGCTTGAGCACAGGACCTTGGCGTTATGTACGTTGGTGGAAGAGCAGCTGAGCCGTGGGACAGGACCTGGGTGATCTGTGGGCTCTATGCCAGCCCTGGGATAGGGGAGACCAACCGAGCTGCAGTGACTAATTAACACAAAACATGGATGGGGGTTTTAATACAGTGCAGCTTTTACTCGGGCAGTTTTCTGAAAGAACCATAATGCACTTGTTGATCTGCTTGTTACCAGTTGGCTGCTGGCTCCATTTAATGCGGATAACTGAAAAGTGAGAATATCTTATAGCTGCAAGAGTGTTTTGCCTTAGTGCYAAGATCCTGGAAGCTTTTATGTTTGTTTCAGCCTTTCTTTTTCCTCCTCTCCAATTTAAGAGAGATTCAGATTATCTGTGACCTCATAAACAGACATCTCCAGGAGCTGCAAGCAACTTCATTTATTCTGTCCTCTACTAGGAATTCAGCAGCTAAGAAATTATGAGCTAAGGACAATTCCAAGTCAAGTAGTCTTGTTCTAATGCTTGCTTTGTCTCACCTCAGTCAAAAATCCTTCTGTAATTTATTGTGTTAAGCAGGTCTTCAGCTGCAAGCATAAAGAAGATTTTTCACAATGTACTTGAAAGTGCCCAGGTTTATCTATTTTCATTGCGTGTTCCATCATTCTTGGGCTGTGGAAGCAGTAAGCAGTCACTGCCTATTCACATCCTCTGAGGCACTCTGGGTTTGGTAGAGCAGTCTCCTCATCAACTACCTCCCCTGAGCCAGATTCATCATTCACTTAATCCTGTTCATGTTGAAACTTGTTCCTCTTTGATCATCCCTGTGGCTCTTTTCTAGCCTTTTCTAAATGCTTGGTGAGTTGTAATTGCCCAGGCTATGCGAGGTGTTCAGCAGGTCTGAGAGAAGTGACTTTAAGCAGTGATCTGAGGCTGTTTTCTCTTTTCCTATTCATTTCATAGTAGTTGTCAGTGTTCTGCCTGAATGCCTGAGTATGGGCCTGTTGGCAAGGGAAGTGGTAATTTCCAGATCTATCCAGGTCTCTTTCCTGGGAGAGAGAACCACAGATTTAGTTTGTCACTAGATAATTCCTTGGAGATAATTTTATGCCCATACGTGTTACTTAAACTGGTTGCACTGACAACGCTAGTCATCTGCTCAGTTAATATTATGAGAAACTATGATGTAAGTCTTTGCTGTCGACCTCAGGTGTGACTCTTCTGAATAATTTTGCTTCTTCATTATTCACTACTTTGTCAGAGAGCTTATAACCATGATGCACACCAAAAGTCCTAAAACCCTTGTGTATGGGATCCTGCTGGTACCTTGCAGCCAGGTGACGTTTGTTTCATATCTGTAAGCCCCCAGAGGATGGATGTCTCTTCTTTCACCTGACAGTTCAACTTCCAGGATCACTATGATGCTTTTCAGCCTATTAGAAGGAAAAACACTTCTATAATCTACAAAAAGCTAGACATAGTGACAGATCAACTTTTTCTTTAGCTACTTTCCAAAGCTCTTTCATTTCCAATGTTTGGAAATAGACTGTATGATCTCTTGAAGCATCAGTTAGGTTTGGCTGTCTGGACACATGTTTTTTCAGTTAGTGTTATCCACATATACACGTATGTATTTGTTTTTTTGCAAATAGGTTATTCTGTGACACTTGCAGTAACAGACAAGACCAACTGACAGACTTGTATTCTGTAGGCTATGGGAGCAACGTGATCAAATATGAAAGCTTAAAACAGACATTTCTTAGAGTTTAAATATGTATTTAGTTCCCATCACAGTAAAGTAAGTTCTTTTTATTGTTCAGACCCTTCTTTACTTGCAGCTGTATCAGTGATTGCTTTTACCTGTATAGAGTGTGAGGGGAATTTAATGGCAAGTGTGAAGATAATTTTTATTTTTACACCACTTCCTGAACAGAATTTGATGTGTACATCTGTTAGTTTTTGCCTAGTGTTTAGTTAAGAATATGAGTGCTTTAATGATGCACTGTGAGCTTTTGGGTTGTCCTGGTGAGTAGCAGCTGCAGAATCTGATAGAGCTTATGTGTGACTAAGCTGAATATTGCCTAGTAATTCACTTGAATAGGAGCCAAGCTAATATTCCTTATTTATGTCCACTGAAATGTTTTGATAGAATTGGGAAGGCAGCTTCATCCTGAAAATGTGAGACCTCCCTTTTTGGGTGCATTGACAATGCATTGCTCAGATGATTAAGCTATTTATTACAGACATGTGGTATAATTCTGGATGCTCCTTTAATCTTAGCAATCCAGACATTACCATATGGACAAACCACATAAGGATTAATTTGGGTAGGCCTCGCTGGTTAAACAAACACTCCACTTCAGTTAAATTGCTGAGCTTTTATGTTAGTCTAAAGAAAAAAGCAMACCCGCACACAAATGAAAACCAGCACAGGCTTTGTAGCACGTGGTTTATTTGCAGCAACATATAAAATGAGACTGACAGCAACCAGCACAGGCTTAAGGCAGCTTGTTTGACAAGCAGCTTGCGATGGCTTGAGCAGTTGCCTGTGGGCTTCCTTTCGCTGCTTGTAGGCAGTGCCCAGCCTTTCCCACATGGAACCACCACTGTATACACATATCGGAATGCACGTGTTGCCTCTATTGCTTTGCTTTCACTGATGGGCCTGCACTTGTTTGGCTTAACACTGTAACGGGTTACTTGGTTTTGTTATCAATCTCTGCTTTCTCAATCTTCTGTCCTGTGAGGAACTGCCATATTCCTCCTCGGTAGTTCTCATTCCCCAGGGCATACACGAAGGCATCCACGGTTGGCACAGTCTTGGCTATAATGGCAGGAATCTGTTGTGTGAGATGATATTTGTTAGCAGGAAACTATCCTGAGGAGCCAGGGGTCTGGGACATAGCTCAGCCTAGGTTCAACTTCCCTTTACCTGGCAAAATGCTTCTCTTCTGGCAATAACTTGCTACCCGCAAAGAGGTGAGACCTAGGAGTGATTTGGTCAGTGAATGGCCTTAACCCAGGAAAGGGAAGTCTGCAGGAGAGAAGTCAATTGACCTGAGCTCAAACTGAGATGTTTAAATGGGCAGGTGCCTGTTTAGGAGATGTGCCCTCCTTTGCTACCCGAGAGGATGATACCCTTTAGGTGGATAAGGGGCTAATATTTATGTTGAGTATTTATGCATGTAGTGACCCAGTCTCACAATCAAGGCTCACAAAAAAAGAGGCTTGGGAGGGAAGAGCATAATCTGTAGAGAAACTTTATCAATTACAACTTCCATAGAAATAAGTATTAGAAAAAGGGATGAAACAAACTGTTTGAGGTTGGAAATTTTAAGTTGGCACTTGAATTAAAGAAACTTTYTGTATCCTTCCCAAGTGTTTCTGTGAAGTAGATGAGGCTGTGGATCTGTAATCCAGTGTTAAGAACAACATCACCACAAAAAAAAAAACCCCACAAACTCTCTAATTTTCTGTTTGTTATAAGCACTTACTAATGCCTATGACATTACTGCACTTAGCTACCTTGCTTTAAAAGGGGTAGATGCTTTGAGGAACTGATTTGTTTGTTCTCTGTGCCTATCCTATCAAACTTCTGGTGGGTAACATTTATTGAGATGAAGTAGGGACAGTGTCTCTCTTGGATTCCTCTGGGTGACCTTGACCTACCATTCGGTATTTTGGTGAAATGAACATCACGTTTTCAACTGCTGCGTAGAAACATAGAAGGCAGTAGGGACCCCAGCAAATGACCAGCGTCTTCAATGGTAAACCAGTATTAAACTGAAAAACRGGAGCAACAAATTTTTCTATTTCACAACCGCACATTGCAATAAGCAGATAGGACAGATATGTGAGATTGTATTCCTTCTTTAGTAGGAAAGAGCTGGCCAGAAGAATATGCTGCTGTGCTGTGCCTGCTTTGATATAATAGAGCTGTAGGAATGTGTTTCCCAATGGTTTATGTCCTTTCCCCTTCTCCAAAGGCTTCCAATGCAGGAAGCCAGGAAACTCCACTGAGCTGGCATTGGGAACAAGGTGACAAAGCAGCTATGCCATAGAGTGTCCGCTAAACAGAGTGGCTGTGGTCATTAATAGCCATTGAGGTGGGAGGACAATAAGTTAAAAGCAGATTGGGAAGGARTAATATATTGCTAACTTCTTAGAGGGCCTGCAAATACTAATTAATAAGGAAACAATATTTTGTGCTTATGTATTTTCTGCATTACAGCTTGTCTGTAACTACAGAATATCCTATAATGGGCAAAGCAAGCTATTGTACAAGCTCTCTGGAGGAAGTAGCTTTCTAATGTGTTGAAGAGGTATGTGGAGGGCCTACATATGTATTTCGGACAGCTACAGATTAGCCTGCCTGATCCTCCCTTTGTCACTATAACATTCTCCTCAAGAATTAACCGAATTTCCAAAGCTAAGGGGTCAGGCTGTGCCAGCCAGCCCAGTGCAGCAGCCACAGCCTCTGTGTAGAATTGAGGAAGGTGGTTTCATTCTTACATGGCACATGAGGAAACAAGTTATATGATCACCAAACTAGATTCTTACATATCTGCCATGCCAGAACAATTCCTTTGTTTCTGCCTCCTGTAGCTTTCTGAATTTCCTCAGCAGAGTGCAAGTGTGCTGCCCTTTAAAGAGAAGGAATGGGGATTTCTGTGGACTGTCAGGTGCAAACCTGTTTTTTGGCAAGGCAGTTGCAGGGGCTAGGGAAGTTTTCTTACCTTGTACTGCCCAGTTTTTTTGAACTTCTGATGTATGGATTGATAGGCTGTCAGAATGATGAAGCCCGGGATCATGAAATTGAAAATGGACAATGCGAAAAGGAACGTGACGTAGTTTCTGGAAAGGGTGGGCAAAAAAGAACAAACTGTTAATTCCTGTGTAGTGCACCCACATAGATTTAATGTAAATGCTAACTTGTATTTCAGCATGGCTGCAGCCACTCTTGTCCATAGGCGTTAGATGCAGCACGCTCCGAAGGCGGGCCGAGCTGTGCTGACTCCATGGGCGCTAAGTGGTGCCCGGGGTGGGCGCAGGGGCTGGCTCTGCAGCGCGTGCTCCCTCGCAGCTGCGGGTGGTGGCTGCTCGGGCTGCAGCTCTGTGCATTACCTGGGAAAGGCTGCAGGACCCTCCCCATGTGCCTCACCTGTCTCCTTTGCTGTAGTCCAGCGTGCAGCAGGTGCGCAGGGGCTCGTAGTCATATTCCCCCCAGCCCAGCAAGGGCATCACAGACCAAAATGCAGCGAAGAGCCACGCAAAGAGCATCATGGAGATCGCTGTGCTCCACTGCAGCTTGCTTCCTGCGAAAGGAGAAAGTTGAAGCATCCAAAAAACACCATGTGCAGCTTGGCATGAGGGTGATGTTGTCCTGCCAAATGCTGCCAAAGCCTAGGTGCAAATGCAGCCTCGGGGCCTAGGTGTGAACTGAGCAGTTTCTGTGCTTTTATGAGCGCGGTGGCTCTGCCCATGGCTGCCTTCTAATGGCCTCTCCTGCTAGCCAGGAATGGTGATATAGTTTTGTCTGAGGCTGCGAAGCAGTTGCTGCCTCTGCCCTTGACAGGAGCATCAGAATGGGAGGCCTGAAATGTTAGGTGCAATTCTGACTGTTCCTTGCAAGTTGAGGGATTGGAGCTGGCTCAGTGCGAGGCTGATCAGTCTGAAAACTAATGTTTTGTGCATATGTGCAAAAATTAGTTTTAAGAAAGAGTACATTGCAATCTATACACTAAGGGAAAAGCAAGCAAAATGCATTTTGTTAAATATTGTATGTTTTATTATAGTAGTTTCTGAATATCTGATGGTGTTTGCAGTAAATTCACAGCTGCTATTTATGAACAATTAATCATACTATGTCTTTTGTATGATCCTTGTATAGAAGATGTACTTAGGTTGCCAAGGCACAAAGTGTGGCTTGTAATCCTGACGTAATACAGCTGCAGAATGACCTCTCTGATGATAACTCATTTAAGGGTCAGAACTTGGTATCAAACTTAAAAACTTGTGATTATTCTTCAGCTCCTAGTCCAAAGAAGTTATATAGTAAGAAACCCAGCATATATATGTCTCCTTTCAGACTGAATCCTATACAACTTTGTGGCCAAGTAAGAGCATTAGTGTTGGTATTTATCCCAAGTTTCCATTTTCATCTCTGTTCTAAGTAATGGTTCTTGTAGCTTGGCTTTACACTGTAATTGAAAATCAGCTGAGACAAAGCATGTTACACAAGCTGTCAGGATTTTGGATGTTACATATTCTAACAGCTTCTTAAAGACATTGTCAAAAGCAACTACAATGAAACCAGAATTGGAATTGTTTGTTTTAAACCAACCTCGTGACAAAGGCAGCTTTGTTGCTTTAGGGATAGGATTTTGTAAGTGGTCTAAGCCTTCCTGATAGTCTGAAAAAAATGAGCTAAGTCCTTTTCTTGTTTTGCTTTCGAGTTAGAGAGCTTGTTGGGTTGCATAAAATAGATAACAAGTATCTACTGTGGTATCTTGTGGCAAAAGCTTTGCTTTCCTTCCATCCTTCTCTGTCATGGAATTTTGCAATATCATGAAGGTCTCAAAGCACCATTTCACGAGGCACTGTGGTGTGTTCAGTACTGTGAAAGCTTTGAGATACTCTGGTACTAAATTAATGCTAATAATTGGTTGGGGGGCTTCTTAGTGCAGTATAAGGCACTGCAGAGTGGCCCTGGGAGGTTAGCTGCTGTTGGGAYGCAAACCCTCTCGCCCTGCTTGGCCCAAGCGCTGCTGCAGTGGTGCCGCCCTCTCACCCGTGCCACCCCGTGCCCACCCCTCCTCTTTCTGGGGTTGGTGAAACCTGCTGCCTTCTGGCCTCCCGGAAAGCATTTCTTGGCAAATCAAACACAGTACAGAAACAGAGCGCTAAAAAGTGCATGGATGTTAAATGAAGCAAGCTCAGTATCATTTCAGTTTTCTGGAGAACGTTTTGCTGAGATCAGATGAAATATTTTAGGTTCAGGAATGATGAGAGACTCATGTTAAGTCTGAGGCAAAAACATCCTGCTCCAAGAAGGCAAGGCAGCACTAGGACAAGTAGGGAATAGGTTTTTCACGTGCTAAGTAGGTTGCTGCTTTCATTTAAATGTCTTTTCTGGCCTGGTAAATTTTAATGCAGTGGTCATACGAGTCCTAATTTTAGTTAATGTGAATGTATAAAGTTCTGCATATGCTTAAGGATATAAGTCTTAATTAGGGCCTTCTGCTAGCAATCTGGCCCTGTTAAGTCTAATCACTCTTGGACTCTGCCTTTCTCTCCTTGAAAATCAAAAGCAAAGTTTCTTTTTTCTTACATAGCCAAATATTAATACTGGGGATTTTAAACACCTTCTGTAGGACTACTTGGTAATGGAAAGAGGTCACTCTTATAAACAAAAACCTTAATCCTTTTGATTATGCTAAACTATTTTTAGTGACATAATCATATGCTATTTCTCCATTTGTAGTCTTTGAACGCTTTTGTGAATTTATTATTATTTTGTTAAGATTTACAGATTGCCCCGCCATTCAACTGGCTTTCACAGGAAGAGCAAAAAATACCCCTCTGACTTGGTGACTACCTTTCGACTAGGTTTCAGACTGATGCTGACAAAAGATCAACAGGATTTTCTAAGATGGAGAAGAAATCCATTTTCTTCTTTCTTGTGAGCAGTTCTTTATAGCCAAAACTTCCCAGAAGGTTCTGGCTTGTACCAGTTATGATGCATTGCAAATATCACTTCAAATTGGCTAGTTCTGGTAAAGACAGAAATACATGAAATAGTCTTATAAGGGGAAATACTAGTCATAAGGAAGAGAAGTGTTGGTATCTGCCTCACCTGCAGTGCCAAAAGCAGTGGTCACAGGTTCTCACAAGTGTTCATTCTCTATAGGACCAAGAGAGCTGTGTAAGGGCTTCTGCGTGCAGACTTTTTAAAAGCAGCTCTTTAAAATACCCACAAAAAGGGATTTTTTTTCTTCCATTAACTTTTTGCTGTGGTTCTCCATAATCATAATGCTGTCTTGGCAATCACCTCCTGCTTCAGTGGAAGTGCAAGAAGACCCAAATAAACACTGGCATTTGTGCAGGGAGCTACCAATACAGGCACAAGGTGGACAGGGCTGCTGCGCACAGGGTGACGGGATGTGCAGAATTAGAGTTTCCTAATTTGACAGCTGACAGCTACAACTGGGGCAAATGGTGGTTTTCTGTCAGCGAATATCGATAAAACAACTCGGATTTCTCTGAGTAAGGCCTATGTAAAACCCACTGCAGGTCTATTTCTTGGTATTGACTGCTCGTACAAAATCCCTGCTGATTTTGTTCATCTCTCTTGTCCTAATACAGAGGAAAGTACTGACACAAATCACTTTAGATTTGCCATTCCCTCCTAATCCTTAAATGCAGATATAAAATCGCCTAAATTTTTCTTTCTCTTTTAAACTGCAACCACGTGTCTTAGTTATGAAAGGGAACAGCTGACCTGGCTCTTTTCCCCTGGCCAGTGTACACCCTCCAACCTGTCCCTTGGCCAGAACCAGCTGCTCGATAGATCCAAGAGACTTCAGCAAGGGCAGCTCCTTTCTTTGGAGAGCACAGAGCTCTGCTTGCTCTCGGACTGCCCCTGAGACTTTCCTGCCTTCTCTCCTTCTG
Source organism: Nothoprocta perdicaria (assembly GCF_003342845.1). Lineage (NCBI taxonomy): Eukaryota > Metazoa > Chordata > Aves > Tinamiformes > Tinamidae > Nothoprocta > Nothoprocta perdicaria. The sequence continues at coordinate 1,542,706 of NW_020455555.1, read as the reverse complement.
TTACATACTTCCAGTAAATTGCTGCATATTTTTGTAGTCTTCTCCTTGCTCTAAAAGCAGGGTCATGTGGCCTTTTGGAAAAAATGTTCTGAGCAGTAAAAGAGTCCTGTGTTTGGGCTGTCTTGTACAGGGCAGATGCTGCCATGCTCACCGTGAGCATATTTCAGTGTCAGGGGACCACTGTGAAACCTCATATTTTTAGCCATTCTTTCTTGTGGCATTTTGAAGTAAAGTTTCTTAGCATGTTATTTCTACCTATAATGTTTTAACATCATATGTATTTTACACCAAAGACACATTGAGGGAAGGGAAAGAGTCCTGCAGTCTTGACTGGAAGAAAGGTAGAGGGAAGAAAATAAAATGTCTTAACTCTAGTTTCTATCATGTGTGATGGACATATTATTTTTTTAATGTCAGTCAATAGCAGCCTGTTTGCTCATGAGTGACTTGTTACCAACATATTTAAGGCGAGTGCTTCTTCACTAAGGCTAGTGTTGAAGTTTTTTTGGCTTCCAAATTCAAGAATTTGGCCAATTTCAGATGTTTCTTCATGTATTACTTGTTATTAGCATCTGTAATGGTTGAAAAGATCATTCCTTCCCCCTGCCCTTTTCTCCTTAATCACTGTAGCAATTCCTTTCATTCTTGTCAACTTTTTTTTAAAAATATGGTAGTCAAATGCTAATTAAGGAATGCCACACAAAAAGCTTTCTCAGAAACCACTGGAACATAGTGAAAATATTATACAAGAAGGTGCAGTGGAGTCTGGGAAGAGTACAGGTTCTTGGGATGAAGGGAATTTCATACGTTCTGTATACACACACAGCTTGCACTTGTGGCAATGTGAGTTAGATGTGTGGATTTGGAACACACTGCAGCCTGCAGGCTTGGTATATCAGCTCTGTGAAATATCACTTATTCTTCCTTGCTAGCAGCATGTGGAGGATGAAATGAGGAACTCCTTTGTCTTACTGCAATAACCACAGAGCCTGAGCTTTTAAAACCTTCTGTTCTTGTTTTACTTTTTGTTTGAAATGCTTGATAATAGCAGGACTATTTGATTGTCACTAAGTCAAAATTTCTTCAAAAGAGTTTGTGCCCTTGGGGGCCTATCTGTCCATGACCTTAATGTAATAATTCTTGACTGGAGGAGTGCATGACACAAACATTAAAGTCAATGTTGCAGAGAGCAAAATGGCTTGCCAAAGACAGGCTTATTTTCAAGCTTGTAAAATATGCATGTTCCTCTTCTATCTGTAAACATACTTTAGTGCCCAAGAGGGGCTGATGTGGCTGCTGATTTTTTTTGAGGTCCTTGTCTGGGCATGAAAAAAGCATTTTCTTGCTTGAGCTGAATTCTTGATTAAAATTTTCAGGACAATATGTTGGCAGCCTTCTGCTCTTGATGGGATCATCAGACTGAACGTGTTCTCTGTGCTCAGGGTCTGGTTTACCACTTGCTGCTTTAATAATCACATGAAGCCAAGTCTAGGAGGCTGTGTGTGTGAATGCTGAGGGGAGGATGGGATYGAAAGCTGCAGCTAAACGGGTCCTTCCTCAGCTGAATTTTGTGTTTTTTTTTTTCTTGGAAAATATTCTGTGAAGTGGTTTGAGCATTTTGTATTTGAGCACCAGAAAGGGAAGGCTACTTCCATCTGTCAACAGCCATCAAAGAGAAAAGGTGTTTGGGGGCTTCAAGGTCCCTGGAAAGGGCTTGACTTTAGCAGGAAACATGCAAGGTGCAGATCCTCATGGGAACCTGGACTTGGCCAGCTTCCTGGTGGGAGAGCTCCAGCATGACTGCCAAAAGTGACCATGTGGTTCAGATTATGGTATGTCCACTTACTGCCTGATATTTCCTGTTAGGAAGCGAGGTGAAATACATTTGTGTTGCTTGTTTTGTCTCTTCCCCTCTTTCTAGTGAGGACCACAAGTGGCCCAGATAACATGGTTGCCACTTGCTGCTTTCCTAATAACTTTTGAAAATATTGGCCATTTTGAACTAAACTTGAAAGGGGAGTGGGGGTTATGAAATAGCTGTGTTTACTGTGAGGGGGAGGGAAAAGGTGTTTGGGGAGAGATGTGACATGAATGAATGTGCTCTTAGGTGCATTCAGGCAGCATGGACCTGTCTAATTAGGTACCAGGAGGCTTCATCTCTGGGCACCAAATTCAGGAAGGCAGATTTTGCCAGTCCTGGTGCTCACAGGGCTACTAGTTTGTCTAGYTAGCACCTCTTTGCACCTCCTGATTTCCCCCATAATGGGATACAATGATTTCCCCCCTGTTCCACTCTTGCAGCTACCACACTGGTTGGCGTGCAGCTTGGGTTGGCAAACAGCAGCTTCAGGATAGCTGTGTCCCAACAAACACCAAATCAGAGTCRGAGACTGTTCTGGTAGAAGTTTCTACTTGCATCAAGTACATGTACAAATCCAGTGCTGCCAAAGTCTGGGACACAATGACAAAAGACAATACATATCTATTTCTACCAATCCATATATCCTTACATTCAGATAAATCTTTATTTTTCACCTAACTCAAAAATCTGCTTTCCCAAGCCCATAAAAAAATGGAAATTTATTTTCCCTGGTTTATGTCCATCCTTTCAAACATTAAATTTCATTAAGTTCAGTTAGGGTGTCAGAGCTACTTAAATCAAGTGCAAGGAAAGCAAGAAACTGCATTCCCTAAGAGGAGGAAGATGGCGTCTTCCTTCTCTATCAGGTCTTGGAGAGCTCCACCCCTCTTGCTGACACTTGCACGTAACCTGTGCCTTGCTTTGGAACAACTCAACTAACCTCTAGCCTCTAAAGGGAACTTGGGGTGTAACTCRGCTCCAAAAGGGCTCAGCTCCCACCCAGCCCCGTTGTCCGTAGAGGCACATGCTGCCCCATGGAGGATTTATCTGGAATCAATAAACTGCATGGTCAGGAAGATCTGCTTGGTATGAAGTAGGATGTTGGATGGAAGCCTGAGGAACATAGGTTTTTCTTTAATGTGAGGTGTTGAATGTTGTTTGAGATGCTGGTTGCCTATGTGCAGAGCAGAAGCATGCTGAGAAGATTGGGATTTGCAGGCGGATTAGGAAACAGATTCTGAGGGGGGACTGCTTGTGCTTCCTGCTCAGAAAGATGTTCCTTGAAGAGCATGTTCATCTCTCAAACTAGAGACACCACAGATGTAGGCAGGTGGAGGAGATATGATGCAGGTAAGAAGTATGGGTTTGCAGGGATTCTTAGAAATCTGAGTATCTGCCTGTTAGCAGGATTTGAACAAGGTGCTGGGTAAGCAATGGCACTTACTCGTACAGTAGTGGTGATACCGGTCCCAGGCAACTGCGGCGCTGGAGCCRATGCTGGCCAGTGCTGTCAGGAAGCCCTGGAACCCGTGGATTTGGCAGCCGTCGGAGCCATAAGGCCAGTACCTGTCAATGACCGAGCAGTGCGTCAGCAAGGTGTTAGAAAGGGGTGAGATCAATTTAGAGATTATATTAATGGAGGGGCAGAAAAACAATAGCCTGCTGGTCTGAGAAACGCTTCCTTGTGACAGATGTTCCTGTGGTYGCCGTCAGGTATTTGGCTGTATTTAGCTTGCTAAGGTCACAACAGCTGTGTTTTAGCTGAGAGAAGGAAACAGCCTTATTTTTCTGTTTTGGAAGACTGTCTTTTTACATTGAAATCTATATTTGATCCAGGTACTTGTACCTTCAAAATTTTCACCCGCTGGGAGTAGCCAATTCAACTTGTGAAAGTAACAAATATGTAATAAACTTTGGCATAATTGGGGAGCAGAAGTCTTTGTGCACCATGGGCAGGAGTACAGAAACTCCCAATAAATCAAAATTTCTTCAAAGAGCAAGACTGATGCTTCCAAATGTATTTGCAGACTAAGAACAAAAAGAAACATGAGATGTCATACAGGAGGCATCTGCTTACAAGCACATTCAATATTGCGGTCACCCATGACAAAGTGCCTTGGCCTTTTCTTTCTCTTTGTCTTTAACGTGGCTGTCTGCTTGTAAACTGTTGCTTGACTGTCTTTGAATTGGAAATCTTCAGTCATCTCCTTTTCTATGTAATTATACCAGTGTCATACATCATGATTCTGTCCCTGGAAGTTCCTTTGAGCAGGAGGCAGCCAGTTCCTGGGAGGCTGTGCAACTTAGGCTCCCACTTAAAGAAAAGGGCCAGCAGGGACTCCGTATCTTGGAGTCCATTTCTATTATGGTACCATTGGAGCCCACCAAATCATTGAATCAGTCCCACGAATGACCAACAATATTGCAGATAACATAAACAGCTGTAAAATGTTGGTTAGCAGCAGGAAGGAGAGACATGGGCTTTTGGGAAGGCAACATGAAGACTTTTCATGGTCTCACAGACCTTCYGTATTGCTACTGTCCCTGAGGCCCCCGCACATGAACTAGATCTTATTGCAGCATATTAAGGTACAAAATAGAAAACAGTAGGTCAAGATTCCCAGCAATTATTACTTCACTTCCTTTGCAGTTATGGTGCTGATGCACTTTGAGGATAAACTAGTTTTTGAAAGATTTGAATCAAGGTCATTTTTGACGTACTGACCTTAACTTCTTAGCACCATTTCAGAAAAGACACCTTTATTGACTTCAGTGAGACATGAGTCTTCTGAACATACCGGTGGTAAAGCAGTTCTTGAATAGGCCTCATTGCAGCTGACTATTGACTTGTTAATTTGTTAGAATGTTTTTATATCCATTAGGAGAGAAGCAAATTGTCATTTCTCAGGTTTGAAATGTTTCTCTTTTCTGGTAAGGGTATTTTCAAGGTTTAAATATGTGCTACTTARGTGGGATTATTCATCAACTGTCTTAAAGAGTGTGTCTTTTTGGAATATGCTTTCCTTTTGAATTGTGTGGCAATTACTTAAATGCTTCATATTATTTCTCTCCTCTCATAAATGACTGACATTCCCATGAGCTGGGAAAATGTGGAGAATTAATGTGCCATCACTGTTGTGAACCTCCTGAAAACTGTAGGTCTGCACTTCATTTTCTACAGATTTTGGAAATAAATGCTCTAATGGAAAAGTTTACGAAGAACAGGAAGGCTTGCAATTAACTTTGGGGTCAGTCTGGAGATTTAGCTGAATGAAAATATATGCTTATTATTCAGCTAGCTTTACTGTATTCACTGGTGACACTGTGGTTAAATATTTTCTATAATTAATCTTCTAGGCAGTGGTAGTAAAGTCTACTTAAAAAATTTCCCTGATAGAAATGTATTTTTTAGGGTTTTATTTTGCACTTCAATTTTGAAAGGCTGATTAGAGTCAGTGCTAGAGAGTCATTTAATTAATTTTGACCTTTTAAGGCTTTAGTGGTTCATTTTATGTGGTTCTTTTGAGCATCCTTAAGTAAAAAAAGATGTACCTTAAGAAGCTGGAAAAGGCAGCAATGAAGGCATTGATGCAGATCCCACAGTCGGCCAGTGCAATGCTGAAAACCAGCAGATTACTGGGTGTTCGGAGTTCTTTGATTTTTCGGAAAGAAATAATTGTCAAGCCATTCAGACAGAACCCAAGCAGGGCTGAAAAACAGAATTGTTTGGCATGAATCAACTGGAAATGGGAAATATCTACAAGAGCTCAGCTGTTTTCTTTGRATTAGCAATAATTACAATGGAAACTTTTAGTTACTGTCCAGTGGTTACCGTGAGCACCCAAGTAACTAAAAGGCTTTCAGGGGAAAAGTCTTGAGTGGCAGCTGAAGTCAAAGCTTGGAGGTGCACCAGAGCTTAGGGATGTAGCTGCTCGTGCAGAGCAGAAATGGCTTAATTTTATTTTTAATTCTGTTTTATTCAACAGAAACCTGTTTTTCAGGTTCTATTAAAGGACTCATTAAATGACTTTGGAGCAGAGATGCAAAGAAGGCAGTGTTGGAGGGGCCAGCAACCAGCACACACTGCTGCCRTACACCTCTTGGGCCGTGTCTTTGGTAGGGAAACAGTTCACCTTTGCTGTGGGTTGTCACGGGCTGCTGGTGTTGGAGCAGAGAGACTCCCTGGCTGTGGTTCAGCCAGCCTGCTTCCCCTCGGGCTTCTACCTAAGGCTGACCTAGACAGCGCTTGAATCACAGCAGCTCAATCTTATTACTGCCCTTCGTCAATAGACTATACATGGAAAGGAATAATCTAATTATAAAAAGCAGGCACTGATAGATTTTATAAAGTAAGTTAATGTTTGTTCAGAGAGGAGCATTCAAATAACCCTTGCATGGAGCTGTGCTACCCCTATCCATCATAGGTTTAAACTTGAGCTTTGTCCTTTCAYGTCCTTTTCTAGATGACCTGAATTAGCTCTGATGAGGCTCTGACTCAACATCACCTCTCCAATCTAATGTAGATGAGAGRCAGTGCATCTCTTTCTTTGTGTTCTTCTTGGAAATAGAAATTATGTGGCAGAGAGGAAAATCCATATTCCCTAATTCTGTAAAATAGAATAGTTACTTATGGTCATTGTCTTAATTCTGCAGTTACATAAGATGGATGATTTTGTATAGTAAGAAATCCTGCTCCTGCCTTAATTGCATTAATGGCTGATGGCATAACCATAGTAACAGCTGATGTGCTCCTCTCATTACACAACAAATAACAAAATGTTTCCAGAACTATTTGGAGCCATTTGAGATGTGCTGTTCTTGTTTCTTCCGTGCCAGCTTAACTCCCATCTGCTGCTGCYAGCTCTCCCAAATCCAGTCAAGCCTTCTGGGAGAGTGACCATATATAGAGCAGAGCTGAAGCGCTATTACTGCATCAGCTCTCTCTCTTTTTTTTTTTTCTTCCCTGGCTTTTCACTGCTTTTTGAAGGTTGTGGCTTCCCTGCACAATTCTGCCTTAAAGGCCAGTATGAGTGTGTACATGGATAAATTATTAAATTAAAAAGACAAAGCTTCACACTTCCGTTTCTAACATAGCAATTGTGTTAAGAGTGCCCCTGATTGAAGTGAGTGCCAAAAAGTTTTCTTCCTCCCCAGTGCTTTCTTGAAAGCTGCACTTACAAACTGCAGCAAAAACTAGGTGGTCATTGCCCTTGTCTTAGAGTCTTTGAGAAGGTKAATTAATCTTGAATTATTTAGTTTGATCTCTCTAGTCAGATAACAGAGATAATGTATTACTGCCAAAGACCAAGCATGTTCTGGGTAAAACCCTACAAAATACTGTATAATCTTACTGTTAGCTTTGATAGAATATAAATAGATTAGAACTTATATAGTTGTAGGTGAAGGTCTGTTATCAACAGGTAACATGCTGGGATATCAATAACTGAATCCTTTTGTCTTTCCACAGCTTRCAGCACAACATACTGTGTCTATATGTGAGCCTGGGCTTCCTCATCGGCTTCTGCAGCTATACCCTGCAGGCTGCTCTCTGGGAATTTGTCCTAACAGTTGTAGCCAAGAACTTTGCTGCTGCTTCAGTATCTACTATGGTAAGGCCAAGAGTGACAAGCCTGCATCTAAGTCATCRAAAAAGTAGAGATTGGACTACAGGATTAAGGTATCTCTAAACATTTACTGGACACATGTCTACCTGGCAAATTCAGCAATAACGTAAGGATGTTGGGTATCTACRTAGTAAATATAGAAGAAACAAGTTAAAATAATATTAGCCAACTCAAGTTTCCTTAAGTTAATGGCTAAAACAGCTTTGAGACTTGGAAAGTTCMGCCAAAAAGTCTGAAATGTATTTTATGCATCCTTGTCATCTACAAGCAGGTATTAAGCTAGACTAGGCTGAAAAAACAAACATCAAAAAGACCGAAGTGAGGAGTGTGTGTGTGTTTTGCTTAGCAGTAGTTAGAAGGCAGATAAACGGTGTGACTGACCAGTGAAGTGTGAGTGAAGAGTAGGGGTGGTYATTTTCCAGCTGGAGCAAAAGCTGTGCCTGTGTTTCCAGGGGCACCTGGCACTTGGTGCTGGGCCAGGCAGGGGCACCTGCAAGGGGAGGGCTCCTTTCTCCCATGCTCAGCGCTGTCCTGCTTTGCTAATGGGCATCGTTTCTGTGCAGGCAGCCCTGCTGGCTTCCCCTCTTCTGCCCTCGAGCCCTGCAAGAGCAGTGTCCCTGCCTGAGTGCTAGTGTGTAGGGATGGGGTCCCAGAGCAGGAAAGGGACAACAGGGGAGGCTGGGGCCTGACTCTGATGGATTTGTGGCTACAGGCATATCCTTTGATACTAATCAAATTCATAGATACAAATGGACAATTGTGATGCAGTGTTTTGATCAAGTGGCACGTGCATTGAACAGCCCATACTGGTTAAATTAATTTTGTCTCCTAATTTCACTTCTTCGCACTCTGAAAGCTTTCAAATCTCTTCCAAACACATTTCTGTTCCCTACTGTTGCCAAGCAGCCATTAATTGCAACTCTACTGAAGCAATCTGGGTGTATGCTAACTGTTAACAGGCTATTTTGGACCTATCATCTTTGATTATGAGGTGGCTATCACTACAAAYAAAATAAGCAGCCATATACTATTAAGGGATCATCAGACAGTGCAGCATCCTTCCTCTGAAGAAAATAAAACTGCATTTTGAAGTTGATAACAACATCTTATATCTCAAACTCTTGCTAAGAAACCTAAGTAGCAAGCATTGCCCCTTCACCGTGTGCAAAGCAGGTCTTTGTTGTGAGCAACTTGCAGCCCACCCTCTTTTATTCACCAGAAGCACTGCTGTTGTGGCCATAGTGGCCACACCAGGTCTGAGTCTCAGTATCCCAGACACTATTTTCTCCARTTTCCCTTCTCTGCTCCCCAACACCTCACCCTAAATAATAAGGGGAAAAAAAAATTGATTTCTCCTGAATTCCCGCATGGAACTTACCTTCTACCAGCAAGGCTGTGCCAATGGCAAACACCTCTAATTCAGTGAAGCCTTCAGGGAGAGGATATGAAGTGACCATACTTAGAACCAAAATGCCCCCCCCCCAAAAAAAAAAAAAGAAAAAAGAAAAAAAGAATTTAACCTCTGCACCCTGTTATAGCCTTGGGGCTGCCTTTTGCCTGGATCCCTCTTCTTCCACTAGTCCAAGGCAGCTTCCTTCTTAAAGGAGTAGCTCACGTGCAAACACATGCTCGCTATTATATAAAAGCTTTGGGGTTTTTWCTTCTACCACTCCAATCCCTGTGAGAATGTCATTAATGATAGGACTAGCATCAACCCACCCCCCTTGCTTCTGCAAATCGCATTTCAGACACCAGCAAAATGAAAGCATTCATTGCAATTACAACAAGTTCTTTGTAGAGATAAGATTAAGAACTCTGTCCAGTTAATTCTGCAACACTGAAAAAGAATTAAAGCTTTTGGAATGAAGGAAACACATGTAATATGTAATTGGGGAGTGACCTGAAAAACAAAGGGGCACTCACTGAATTGGTAATTAGGGGAAAAGTATAAACCAAGGACTTCTGCAGCATATATGTTTTTTTCCTTATGCATTTCTTAGAAACTGGGCAATGTCTTTTTGTGGCAATAACTGTATGATGTATATATTCTGTATAATAAATAGCATTACTCTTTAACTTAGGCTTAAATTAAGATGCACATTAGCAGAGCCTGACCAAAGGCAAGCCTGTGCTAATTACTGGTGTTGGACTCCAGACAGGACATGTGCGAGGTGCCTCTTGGCGAGGGCTCAAAGGACTGGCTGCCTTGCTGTCCTCTGGGGGCCCRGGCTCTGGGTGCAGGATGACTGCAAAGTGGCACAGGCCACGCTGTTTCCCCTCCCCGAGCAAACCTGCAGGGCCCAGCCAGTGCGTGGCATGTGTCACCACACACCTTTGTCCTGCCCTGGACAAAGACAGGGGTGTTCCTTGSAGAGGAGCAAAAAGGGAGTTGAAGCACGAGGTGCGCTGACTTTCTGCAGCTAGAGCAGTCCCACCCCAGATCTGCTTGGTCATGTTGCTGTGCCTCTGGACTCCTGCTTGGTATCGGAGAGCGTGACTGCTGGTGCTCAACCTGCAGCCATCTTCAGTGCAGGTAGCTGCTGTCACAGATAGAGGCTGTGAAATGCTCTTGGACTTTGAAGAAAGGTCYGGGTGCTTGGTTTAAGCAAAACTAAACTATGTTGCACTGTGTAAATTTGTCCTTGTCTTGCCTTTCACTCACTCTAATATCTTCTTCAAGAGGAAGGTGCTAGTGCTGACACTTAGCAGGCTGAATGACTCGGCCTGCTAAAATGGATCTGCCTGTGTTTTTAATAGGGATCCGTTGTGCATTCTTGCAAAAATTTAGTGCTAGATCTTGTGAATGTACTATAAATCTTTAGTGCAGTTTTTTTGGAGAATATATGTCTCATTGTAATGCTTATCAATGTAAAGTTAGACTGTTCTTGTAGATCAGAGAGAGAGAACACAGGTATGTGTGAACTGCCCTCCTGAGGGCTGCCAAGCACCTTTGGGTTCCTGCCACTTGCTCACCATCTCTCCCAAGCAAACACCCTAGTGCATTCCATGGCTGCTACCTTCTTTAGTTCATGTTAACACTCACTCACACTTTGCTCATTCCTGAATGATTTTTTTTCCAAAGAGGACTAAGAATGCAATCTCTTTGGATTTAACAGGCCTGATTTAGAAAGAATATTATAGAAGTTTTGGCTGTTTCTCCTTTAAGAGTCTTAAATAATTACCATGTCTAAACCTTTTTTATATTGTCGACGATGAGTAAAATAGTGCAAGTCAGTTACAAGCAACCTTTCATTTGCTTATTCAGCACCTGATTCAAGTGCAATTAAATATCATTAGAACAGTTAAGCATCAGCTCCCAATAGCCACTTCTAATGATGTGTTAAGGTGACTCTGTTAAGAGTTCATGGTGGTGATGCATGTTCTGATGCAGCTGCTGTATCCAGTTAGCTATAAAGAGTTTTCTGCAKCAAAGAGGACAGGTAAATGTGGAATAAATTAATGAGTTTGACAGAATCTAATAATCGTATTTGTTTATTTTTCCACTTGATAAAAGAAAATTGTATTATATTGCTCACTTTCCCTGCAAAAAAACAATGTCACGTTATGTACTCACATGAAGTTAGAGAAACCATGCAAAGGATAACAGATTTACCAAAGGCATTTATTAACTCTTTAATTCATGAAGTCTTCTATTTTTTTTGTTTTGTTTTCCCCTCTCATGCAGTCTTTTTAGTAGCTATTTGTGGCTTCAGAATTCAGGGGGAAATGTTCTTTGCTTGATCTGATGTTACCTTACAACCTGTTATTTTATGCTCCCTGTGATCTCCTCACTGTATCAATAAATATCCATTTCAATTTATGCTGTCACTTAAGGATGCTTCCCTGGTTGCTAATCTGTTTGCAAAGAACATGTAGGAAACAGATCTGATATGTTGTTGCCAGATTCCCCCATGGATATCATAGGGCAGAATGGATTTGGTGAGAACAGATTAATCTTTATGAAATATGTGTTGGTACAAGCACAGCAGAAAGGTGCAATACAGAGATAACAGAATACTTATAAAATTCAGAAGTGTATCCAAGCAATCAATGCAGATTGCTCATGTACTTTTTTATATTCACAGCAGGAACTGTGCTAAATTGATGTATTATTATTCCTGTGTCTTCATAATCCTTTCTTCTCAAGCAAGTTTACCCAAATTGTTTTTGACTTTCTATGTATAAAAATGCTTTTAAATGACAAATAGCAGTATTTCAGCAGCGGCAGCCTGGGAATACAGACACACAGGGCTTGAGTTCAATATCACATAGATTAGAGGTAGCCTTGGGTCTCACTGGAAATGTTTCTCATGAGGGGAAGGAAGCAGGAGACCTGCTGCTTTAAGTTGCTTAAATCTGTTTTGATTTGGTAGCAGAGATTGGGTGTTTCAGACAGTGACTAGGTTTGCATTCAAAGGAGGCTTTGCTTGTGTTAAGGGAGGGTTCCCAGCAGCTGGAACCTAAACAAGACCTCACTTAGCTCTCTGTTTCTGTCTGAATTCCTTACCAAAGCCCTCATCAAAACTTTGTTTCCTGATGAATTTCATGCAGGCTGTAGAACTAGAACTACTTCCAAGTACTGTCCTCGGAGCATCAACKTTAGTGTTGGTTTTTCTGGCTTGAGTAGGACTGTAGGAACCACTTTGCTCTTGAAAGTTTCTTTCAATTATCTTGTTAAAGGTCATCAAAATTAGACCAGTTATCTATCTTAGAGCTTAACAAAGGAGCAAGAAGGGTGGAAAAATGATCCATAAAAAGATGTTACTTTTTACACCAAAGTTTTTAGAGCCCAAGTTGGAAATTGTACCTCACTGTGGGAATCTCACTCAGTTYTGTAGGACAAGTTCTAGTGTTGAAGGGACTGAGACATGCTCTCAACTCTGGAATGAGCCCTTCAAGACTCCCCTCTTTTCTCATAACTGTCCTAAGCAATCAAATTATAATATTTGAAAAATATATATAAAATCAAGGACTAGTAAAAATAATCACAGTAGTGTAATTGAACAGGCACTATTATGACTCCACCGCATGAATAGATATATATATATACATACACACACACACCTTGCATCAGTGAAGTTAATAGACTGAGAAGAATATTTTGCTCTGAGAAAAATAACATTTAAATAAATATATACCAGAGCAAAAACATTCCTCTTCCCTTTCCTCCTACCTTTTCCCCTTCTTCTGTTTTCTTCTTTATTTTTTCCATTTTTCTTGGTCCCTGTGTGTAAGACTTGGTTGCAGGTTCCAAGAGATTTATTAGAACTGCCCCAAGCCTGTGTATATATGAAATCTGAAGGCTGTAGGCAGGTAAGGCAGAAAAGGAAAGCAGGAGATTATCAAAGTGGGAAGAAGGTAGAGGGTTGCTGGGTAAAATATATTGTGCTCCATCTGCATCCAAAAGCCAAATAAACTGTGCAGGAAGTTTAATTCTTTTTGCATGCCTGAGGAAGCAAAATAAAACAAGCACTGTTCCCTAAGCAGAGGTGACTCTGCAGGGCTTAGGGTAATACTATTAAAGTCCAAATCAGAAAAGGTTGTTGCAGTCAGCAATATTATTGCACGGCCCKCTCTGGCGAGCAGCGGAGGATGCGAAGCCCAAATTTAGCTGCGTTTGTTAAATTTCAGGGCTCCTTTCATCCTTTCTCCCTTGCTCTCAGCTATAGTGGTAAAGCAGAAAGGTAATGGGTGTTTGTYGCATGTCTGGGAGATGCTTGTTTAGAGTTTTATAGATCTTTCCATGTGGCTAGCAAAAATAACCATCATAACAAAAATAAACATCATGATCTTTTAAAAAATTCTACCTTGTGCATCTCAATTGTGTTTTTTTTTCACATTTTTGCGATTTCTTTTTTTCCTTTACTGTGATGGATAGTATTACAAGGGTTAAGGCATTTATTGACAAGGTATTATACACGTTTTATGAGTATTTATAGATTGTGGGTAGAAGCATCTCTGAACTTCCATCTAGTGGACAATATGTTCATTTTTATATAAGTGCTGAAGCTGCAGATGCCCTCCAAGAAGGAAATGTTTGTTTCATCTGGTGCTTTCCCCATGCAGGGTAGTTTGTTCTGTCATCTTGTACTTCTGACCTCCGGTGGCTATTTAGCTGCCACTGCAGAGGGACTTGGAATAAAAGTAGTACTGTCATGACCATGGTGGCTACGCTCTCCTCCCTTGGWTTTCCAGGAGAGGAATTTGTCACCTCCTCAGTCCTGGGGCCAAAGATCACCTCACTGGTGTCCCAAAGGCTTAAGGAGAACAGGTCTGTGCTTTGGGAGCCTGGTGCTCCTGGAGCTGGTGGTGCCAGGGACACCAGCATTTCCATCCCTGAGTGAGAAGGAGGCTGATGCAGGCAGCGGGGTCCTCCGGGAGCGGGGCTGTGGTACCGGCTTGCGGAGCTGCTGCAGGTCCAGCAGAACCGGCTCAGGCGCCGCTTCCGTCCGGGCACTGCGGCTCATCCCCTCGGGACAGCGGGCTGCACTGCCTTCAGCTCCCAGGGCTGCCCAGGATAACCACAGCAAACATGTACGAAAGAAGCACTACTGATAGACTTCTAACATCCTGTGGCAAAAACCATTAAAGTTTCCTTTATTTTTTCAGCACTCTTGAAGGTTTGCTTAACGAGTTAAGTCCTATATGTCTAGAGGAGCTTTCTTCATTGGTATTAAGTGCAAGATCTAATTTAGAGAGACRTAATGCATTAACATGCTCTCAACTTGCATCAGTGGGAAGGATTTTCCACTTTATGAGATGTGCCCTGCCAGAAGCTTCTTGAAGATGCATTTACCTAATGAAATTGATTTAGTGTCTGGCTTGCGTCGCCTGCTAATAAAACCTTTCAGATAAAATCGTGATAATAAGGCATTTTATGACTTTCATTTATGATAAAATATGGTGCTTTATTTGCTCTATGCCATCTTTATCTAAGTATGTGGGGATTAGAAGTAAAAATAAATCCTGTCCAATGGCCATATTAAAAAAATGACTCAGTAGAACATGCTATGAATTTATTTGAGTCTTGCTTTAGAATCCGTGAGTGAGCAGAGTCTACTAATAAAAGAATATTTCTGGGTTCAAAAAGTCTATCTGGAAAAAAAGAGTGGGAATTGTAGTGTCAAATAATTAACTTAATCGTATTAACTTTTCTCTAAATTATATCCCGCCTAAAACTGTTAAGCTGTAGGCAAGATTGCCACGTGCTGAATACTGTTGGCTTTGTCMCTGACAGTAGAATATGTCCCCATTTGCTTTGAGAGCTATTCTCAGAATGCGAAACAAATTCTTACCCTTCTGCTCAGAGACACTCCTGCTTATTATTGCTTCTTCGTTCATATTCTTAGTTTAATACAGAGAAGAAACACTTTGTAAATGGCACCAAGAGCATAGCTTTTGTGATTTGGAGCCCAGGGCTGTGCCTGTGGAAATTAAGGTCCTCAGTCTCACCGGGTTTATTTTGAAGCAGAATTTGGTGTTCTGGACATACATGTTTTTATTCTGCAGAGCTACCTTTGGTGCTTGGAAAATTTCACCTTTGTTAAAATTGAMTATAGATTTAAATTAATCAAGGTCACATTGATTTTCAAAAGTCTCATAAATATCACCTGCAACCTGAAGGGAATTGGCCCGTGAGTGTTCATTTTAAATTACATAGGATAATGTGTGARTAAGTGTAAAATATTGTGAAAAAATAATACATTTCCCCGTTGGAAACACCATGGTGGCCTAGACCGTTCTCGCACTGCGAGAGCCGCCGTGCGCCCGAGCAGAGCTGTGGCGCAGGAGTGGCAGCAGGGCGCCTCAAAACAGCAGCCAGGCCTTCAGCTCCGTCTCGCCGCATTAGGGCAGAGTGTGGATGTACCCGGGGGAGAAGCTCGGCTCTTCGGGGAGTTTCTTCAGGCGCTCCCCCTCTCTTGCCCATGTAGCACACTCTGTAGTGATCTTTGGCCTGACCTGCTTAAGTATATAATCCAAAGGGAAAAACATGTGCAGGTTACCACTCACATTTATCCTGCTTTATTAAGTTGTCAGCCTGCCATCGGGTCTTTTTCTCTCGTGTTCAGGGCGAATCTCTCATGCAAAATAACAACATCTTTAATGACAAAATGCATAGGATTAACAGCTGCTGAGGAATGCTTTTTTGCTGGCTCGTTTCTCCCGCTGCTTCTGGCGTTTAGCTGTAACCTAGATGTTTCGTTTATGAGGCAAAACTGAGATTCRTGAAAGTGAATTCTGCTATATAGTAACTGCCTGCTTCCTACAAGTCTGTTATTCCAGAGCTCTAGCTGAGGGAAACTGCTTTGTCAGATGCATTAAAGAAAGCAGAGAAAAGTTAATTGTATTGAATGGCTTTTATTTGARTAGAATTTAATGTCAATGGGGAGTGAGGTGTTTCAGTCAATGCTGCAAAGACYGAGCTGAGGAGGAGCACCTGGGCAGGCAGGCACCTTGAGCAATGAGTGCACCAAGCAAAACATTGATCTTGGTCTTGGCTTGGAGATCATTAAGGCAACTGAGAAATCATTGAAACTAGAAATGGGATCTAGTGGAAGTCAAAGAAAAAACGACTGTGGACATTTAATGAGCAGCATTACATCATGTTCTCATCTCTTTAGAAATAAAGAATGAGATACTGGAATTTCTCTTTGAACAACAATAAATGTAGGATGTGAAAATAGCATGGGGAAAAACAGTCCTTTGGGCCATTCGCTCAGTAAGTGATTTCTACAAGCCTTAATTAATTACCAGAGTTACTAGTGAAACAAGCTTATACAAAACTATGGCATCATAAAATATCTGTTTAATAGCTAGCCCCAAGCCCCATCTAAATTACCTTGAAATTCTAAGAGTTACTAAGAAATATAGAAAAATTGCCAGTCAAATTTGTTCTGCTGGATGGATTCTGTATAAAAACAGTTTTACAGCAGAAATGCTGGTAAGCATTCTTTAGTAGAAACAATGCCTGTACTGTTCCTGTAACATACTAATTAACCTTCAGGTAATTAGTATGTAGGACTCCCATGCTATTCATATACTTCTCATTTGAAACTTCTGATTTTTTGATTGAAAGCAAAAAGCAACAATTCCACAACAGGAAGCATTGTAGGAGAGAAGATGTGTCAGGTGTACTCCAGTATTGAAGCTACTTCAGCTGGCACTTTAGCCTGCYGGGAATCCTCCTTGCACGTGCTGATCCTCAGCCTTGGCAGGAGAGCAGGTGAGAGTGGGAAAACATGGAAGTGAGAGGCTGTTCACACCCCTTTACCTTCTGCATCCAACCTATTYGTGAAACTGGGCTCCCTAAATTCTATTGTCAATGGGAAGAAAGACAAATATTATCAACAGGAAACTCAGACTGGCCATGTTATGCTTGCCCTAGGAGATGTACTGTTTCTCTACAACTACCTAGGAAGCCTACAGAGATTAGTCCTTTGTTAGGGAACTGAGCTGGCTGTCTATGGTTGGATGGCATGCATGCCCTGCTTTGTAGGATCTRCAAAGATTTGAGGACTAGAAGTAACCTTAGAGCTGAACAGAGATCCAGGCAACCACATGGCTGGCACTGGACTTTTATGCTTTCTGCATGTGTAGGGAAGCATGGAGAAGATTTGAGTTTTAAGGAGTAATATCCACAGCAGCTCTTCAAAACACATCTGTCTCCTACCTTTCTCAGGTGCAAGCTTTGGATGTAGAAGTGTCTATAATTATTTTTTTCTAAATTTGTTTTTTGGTTTAGATTGTTCCTATTTCTTCCTTGAGTATACAACTGGGCCTCCAAAAAGACCCCCAGGAAAATCTGAATTTGGATGGCTGGCTGCAAGAGGTGGGAAGAACAGCCGTGGCTGCTTTGAAGCATTGTCAGAAAAACTGGGAGGACACTTTTCCTCACTAATGTGGCTATAAATTAAGATCATAGAAAACCTCTTTTTAGAGGAAATCCTTGTGCTTGTACTGTGTGGTTGCTATTGTACTTGGTATTTTTCCCCCGTCTTCTCTCATCTTGGTTGAAGAAAAGGAAGATGGAATGTGAGGTGGACATGGCTGGTGGTGAAAGGCAAATGGGAGCTCAGCACAGGAATGCCAGGTGGTTTCTGCTGTATTTTATCCTACACCCCCATTTCTCTGGATGAAGTTGATGGCAAAGTTCCTGCTGGGTTAAGGGCATCCAGGAGTTCACTAGAATTGCTCCTGTTTTAAAATAGGAAACAATAGGAAACAATAGGAACAATCTAAACCAAAAAACACAGTAGGGCATCTTCGACTCACCCCTGTACCTATGCCAGGCATTGAGGCTTTGCAGTGTTACAGAACCAGAAGAGAAACATTTTCATAAAGTATCTCTGAAGGAGTGATTTCTGGTTAGTGTTTTATTGCTAGGTTGCTCTTGTTCAGGTCCATTCCATCATTCCTCATTACCGTTACCATTTACCTTTTCTGCTTTATGTCCAATATTGGGGTCATTTTTTTTTCCTGCCAAAGCTATAATGCAATATAGCTGTGAAGTGTGGGAGAAGCAGTCTGATAAGGTTGAAAGTAATTGACTATTAGCTTCTCCAAAGACTTTGACTTTTAGAGGAGTGTTGCACAACTGCTGTGACAGTGGTTTATATACATTCTCACTCAATAGAAATAATAGCTTTTATAAGCATCAGATAGCCTTATTAGTATGAATTTGATTCTACTCCCATCTAACACAGCAATCTCTCAAGAGTTGTATTGTGCATATTTAGGCTCTACTTTTCTGACATGTATTGTGTTCTCTGGAGTTAGCTGCAGACTGTTGAAAATATATGTCTTCTGAGTCAGGTTTTTTGTTATGCCTRTCTTTGCCAATAATTAGGAAAACATTATCTCAAAGAAGTGTGGTTAAAAATAGTTTGATGCCCAGGAAAGAACGATGATAAAGACAGAATGAAGTTTTGYTCAGTATTCCTGAAGCTCTCCTGTGCCATAGATAGGTTGGGGATCCTAGAAAGTGGTCCCTTGTCTGAGATCTGCTGTATCAGCAAATGAGCCCACAGTGGTCACTGGTCAGGCATGTGCTAGACCTCAAATAAACTGGAGTATATGTGTATTTCCTATATTTTTTCATTTATTACTATACAGATGTTACTAGCAGTTAAATAATTCCTTGACTAAACTAGGAACTTAGGGGAAAAAAAAAATCTTTGGGTAATATTGTTATATATTTTCAATATATGTATTATATAGGAAGCTTAAGTTCCTGTAATGTGGGAAACTCTTTTTAAGTATTCCCAAAGTCACTGTAAGAAAGCAATTTGTTTCTAATTCCTGGTCAGATTACRTTTATCTTGCCTCTGATGCAGGTCCCCAAAAAGCGTGTTTGTTTTTGTCTCATGCAAGAGCCACAGATTTCCCGAGGAGCCCTGTTTGACGTGGCTCCCTAAGGGAAGAAACACTGTCAGTATGATTCCAGGAAGCAATAAGCACCTTCATGAAAATAACTCAAGTCCCCATCCTTAATCCCTGCCTATCCTTTTTTATCTGATGTACTCAGCGCGGGCTGGAAGATCACTGCGYGGCTGAAAACGAAAGGCAGTTAACAAGATGTGACCAGTCAATGGATAAAACAAAAGGCAAAACCGTTTGCTTTGTCTAGTATCTAGGTGTCCTTCTCATGCCCGGGTGACAAGGATGTGGATCCCGGTGGGTTTGCTCTGCTGCTTAGTCTTTGGAGGGCTGCCTCGGGCTGGCGCTTCTTGTCCGTCTCAGTGTAGCTGCACCTTCCATAGCCTCAGCGAAGGGACAAAAAGCAGGTAGGCTGATATTCTCTGGGGATGGTGGGSGGTTTGTTTATTGCTGGGTTTTTATTTGTTCTGCTCTGGGAGGATGCTTGGAGGAGACAATATTGTGGCCGGACTTCATGTCTGTTATTTTTCCAGTCGCTTTGCGCTCTAGCTTTATTTGCCGAGGATTAGCTTCTGAAAACACAGTAAGCTGATTTCAGGGAAAGCATTTGGGCATCTCCTCTGCAAGAACAGAACCACCATAATTGCTAGTGATGCAAAGACAAAAAGGAATGCAATTCAAACAAAATTTCCTTTTTTTTTTTTTTTTTTTAAATGTCCATTCTGAAAATGCTGGTTAAAATTTTATTCTGCTCTGCTGGTTTGTTTCTAAATGTAGCCATGTTTGACTTATATTGTGGTATGAAAAACTGCAATCCATTCTGTTTGCATAAAAAAATCTTCAGTGGAAGTTTTTACAATACTAGAAATAGACCCTAGATGTGATTGAAACAAAAATACAGGTARTGATAAGAAGGTAAGGTAATTCACAGAGTGGAAACTTGGAAGCAAGACCAGAGGGCATTGGTTTCAGAGTGCAGCGCCATTAGACAGAGAAGGCTGCGTAGGACTTCAATGAAAAAATCTTTTTGAAGTGTAATTGGAAAGTAATGATGTGATTTAATGAAATTTAGGCTTTTTTTTTTTTTTTTTATCATGTACAATTCATAGTAGAACAGTTTTTTTCACAGAGAGTATTTGCAAACTCCTTTGGAAGAAATACTTTTTCCAGAGAAGACTACAGGATAGGAATGAAAGGCTGTCCGCTCCGCTTTGGATCCTCATGAAATGATCTCTGTCTTGTTTTTTTCCTGCAATACTATGGATTTAATAACACATGCAGAAGCATGGTAGAGACACAGGCAGTCTGTAACTGTCAAAAAGGGAGGGCAATTGTGAGACAACCTATTATTCCTCCATAAATGTCGTAGTTCCTGGTGAAATTTCCTTTCAGTGACTGGAAAAAAAGCTGCAGTGCATTTTATAAAATACATAAAAATGCTCATGCCCATAGGTCCCCTAAGGAACATAATGTCACTATTTTTTCTGCATTATGATTCATATTTCTCACTAGAAGAAGGAGATTATCTCATAGATTAATTGTTCAGTGCTCACTGACGCAGTATAGGGACATGATGAGAAGCATTAGAGCATCCTGCCTTGCTGCAATAGTGTCTCTATTGAAATTTGGTGTTATGGCTATACACACACACACACACACACAAAGTTATATTGAAAGAAGATCTCTGGGGTTTTCATATTTTATACCTTTTGTTCTTTCTCAATATTTCAGCTTTCAGTTGAGGGTGGGCAGGACTTAAAGCCACCATAGAGGTGCTGGATGAAAGTCATGTACTGTGTTTTTATTATAAATTACCAATTTTAACTGAAGGCTCAAAAAGGATTTAAATCCTGCAAACTTGCATGAGCAGCTGAGTGGTCATGTTTATTTTTGCTGATAGAGGAACGATTGCTTTCAGCCAAAACCAATCTGGTTTTGGCAGCTTTGCAGTATTGTGTTTATCAGCAAAGCAGTATGATAAGAAAATGGTGCTTGACTGATTGCACTACATCTTTTGTGGTACCTTGTTTAGCATGTGGAGCGGAACATGCTTATCTGACCTGGTACCTTCTGCAAGGTAGTATTTTGTAACTTTGTATTTTGTTAAGAATTTGCCTTTCTGTCTTTGCTGATAGGCAAATTAAAATACAGTGTGAGAGGCCTGTTTTGTCTCCCTTCACTCCCCATGGTTATCTGCAATTCCACCTCTTGACAAAGTCAAAGTCATATTTTTGTGTATGAAGGCTGCAAAAAAATACATCATGAGATTTTTCAGAATTTGAAATGAGAAGGAACAATTTAGTCCCACAAATATACCCTGCTTTCACATAGCATTTTTCAGTTAGTTCTCTGTGCTTTCGCTCTCTTAATTATATGTGACTGCAGTGAAATGAACTGCCCTATCTCTGAAAAATGTAGACTAATTCATAGTGAAGCAGCAGTTGATGTAGTGTATTTACAGTGGGTTGTTAGTTATTTTCTTATCCTTGTTTCATGAACCAGAGATCTTGTGCTGTATTTAATCTGCGTTGCTTCCTCCCATCCCACGCTTCCGTGAGGCTTCTTTTAATATGCCACTTGTGGCAGAGTTTGTGGAGCGTTTTATTTTAACATGAACTAACATCCTGTGTTCTGTATGAATGTTATCACTGTCTGTCATAAGTGCCCTAAAAATTTTTGAAAGCAAAAGGAAGGCTGTAGAGGCTGGGCTCAGCCTCATGCCACTCCAACAGAGGCAGAGCCCTGCAACCATTTCCCAAAGGTCCGTGTATGTGCAAATTATGGCAAGTTAATGAAATTACATTAGTGATATATAGATTTTATTTGGGTGGTAAGATATAAAGAAAATAAGGYTCATGCAAAAAAAGAAAAGCAGATCTAAACGTTGTATTTAAATAAAAATGTTTCAAAATATAAGTAACTCATACAAGGTCTGTATTTGCATTTCCCCACCAGGACTGTGCTGTGTAATGATCCCGARATGACTCTCACGCCTGTGAATATTCCTGTAGACACCTCCAAGCTTCGCATAGAAAAGACAGCCATCAGGAGGGTGCCAGGGGAGGCCTTGCATTCACTCCACAACCTGGAGTACCTCTGGATGCCCTATAACTCCTTGGCCAGCCTCAGCGTGATCACCTTCAAGGGCCTCCGTCGCATACAGGAGCTGAGGCTGGATGGAAATGACTTAATATCTTTCCCGTGGGAAGCCCTCGCTGACATGCCCCAGCTGAGGCTTCTGGATCTGCACAACAACGAACTCACCTCAGTCCCCYCAGATGCTGCTCGTTATATCAAGAATATCACCTACCTGGACCTGTCCAGCAATAAACTGATGACTCTTCCTCAAACCCTTATTTCCACCTGGGCCAACCTGCAGGCAGTTCCTTACTTTCCTAATGATAACTCCAAGATCATCCTAGGTAAGAGAAATGATTGATTTTGCCTGGGCCAGAAAGGATGAGATCCAAATCTTATTGTAGCATTTTTATTGACAGTGGCTACTGTACCACATTCTGGACTAATTTAATATCCCATGCAAAATCTGCATTAGCAATTTCTCAGAATGATRCATATTTTTAGTGGGAATCCATTTATGTTTTAACACTCTCACCTTAGGCACCCTGCACAGTTCATTACACCAAAAATTTGGTCACTTGCTTAAATCTTTGTGACATAAAACTAGTGATGCTTCCTCAAACCCTTACTTATTTACTGACACTGACATTTTTAAGAGAAACACAAATCATTGATGTGTTGTTTTCTAACAATAAGTACTGTAGAGCTGGTCACTTTTTTAGCATTGTTAAATAAAAAGACAGACACTTATTACATCCAAATTCAGGTATAAAGATGTAGGAATCCTCTTTGTGTTGGCAGTTCTGGGCTCTTCAGAGTATGACTGTGGAGAAGTATCATTTTTTTTGTGTGTCAGAGTATGGCACAGATGGCTGTCTTGAATCCTCTGAGTTGCAGTATCCCCAAATGAAGTTTTGAGCATGTTTAGTAGTTTGGGGGATTACAACTGAGCCTTTTAGCCACAGTGTACTGSATCAAATTCATGTCAGATTGCTGATGGTCCAGGGTAGTTGCCATCTGCTGTCCTTGTTTGATATAGACTGACCKAGCTTTGTCAGTGCTGTTTTACCCGGGGGGTGCGTGTCTGTGTTTGCATCGTCAGCCGCCACAGGCTGGATGGGAATTCAGGCACTTGCTGATTATCTCAGCACAAGGCTGCCTTACTCTGGGAAGGCCATTCATAGCTCAGAGAAATGCTGCTGCTGCTGCTGGTTTTCTGCATAAACTTAGGGGAGGCAAAGGTTTTAAAATCACAGTGTGGTAGAGAGAGAGATCCAGTACTTTGAAAAGAAACTGCTGCCTCCAAAGCTTCTCATGTCCTAAGCAGATGTTTTTAAGGCTTGCTTAGCATTAGAAGAGGAGCAGGTGCCAAGTGTAGCATCAGACTCTATAAGCCAAAGCTTAAAGATTGCCCATTTTATTTGTGGCATGACAAGACAGTACCATAGGTCATACATGCCAGGTTACATGTAAAACTTACTGCATTCAGTATGGATTATGAGGGTATTTTGTCAGGATCATGTGTTGGTGCTCTGACCAACCTGAGTGTTTGCATAGCCAGCTGCACATCAGTAGCTTGCACCAGGATCTTAAAAAAGAAGAAAAAAAAGGTCATAAAGACAAATAAGTGTAATGTTGAGATTCCTGTTGTAAGGTAGAATCATAGAATGAATCATAGAATGCCCAAGGTTGGAAGGGACCTCAGAGGTCATCGAGTCCAACCCCCCTGCTCACRCAGGGTCACCTAGAGCACGTGGCACAGGGCTGCATCCAAGCGGGTTTTAAAGATCTCCAAAGAAGGAGACTCCACAACCTCTCTGGGCAGCCTGTTCCAGGGCTTTGTCACCCTCACAGTGAAGAAATGCTTCCTTAAGTTCCTGTGGTAGATAGAGTCCTGGTGCTAAGTCCTGTCCTGCTGCCATGCCAGGTGCCCAGGGGCATGAAATGCATATCCCTTGGAGGAGCAGAACTGGARAGCAGCTGCGTGTTTCTGTTTCTTTTGGCTCATAACTGTTTCTCATGGTCATTTAAATGGATTATTAACAGTAAAGAGTCAGCCCAGTCCCTTTCTTTCTCTAAGGTGCATCAGGATGATGCAGCCCCCCAGTCACCAGCTGGCAGGAATGGGTGCCGGGGGAGAGCCCAGCACAGCCGGCCCCTCTGCACCCCAGCACTTCCAGCCCTGCCTGGCTGAAAGCTCCTTTATTCTCCCACAAAGAGGCAGCCAGGAAGGACAGAGCTTACCAGAATGGGGAATGACAGGACAAGGGGTGCAGGAAAAGCAGAAACTAGCCTATTTTTCAGACAGTGGTAGCAAAAGAGGATGTGTCAGCGCACTGGTGGGAAGTCAAAGGGTTTCCTCCCACCTGTCTGAGATTCTCATTCTAACTGCAGAGAAAAAAGCAAATCTCAGAGGGAATATTGTAAAGTGTCACAAGGAATAGCTCTACTGGTTATTTAATCCATGATGATTTCAGCACAGTAACTAAAGCATCAGCAAAGAAGAAGTGATTATTTCACCAGCGTATCTGGAATAAATTACAGTGTTACCTAGCTTGTGAAGTCAGAAATATGCAGTGAACAAAAATGCCATAAAACAACAAAGCCACGTTCTGAAGTTTCGATCTTTATATGGTCTCCTTACATTAACCTACTCATTTATAAGAAGGGCACTGCTACTAAGCCTGCCACTTTTTCAACCCTCTTGCAAGACCAGGATGGGTAGATGGAAGGATATAAACTTTATTTTAGCAGTCTCTAGACAAGTTTACTAGAGACATCAGTGGCTTTTGATCTCCTCTACACCTCTAGCAGAATCAAGCAGCCCCTGATATCAGAGAGTCTTGTGGTGTTGCCCTGTAGTTGTGTCAAAACTCATGTGTCTTGTGTAAAAACCTACTGCTTGCGTAGCTGCTGCGGCAGCACTTCAGGTAGGAACCGGAGTGGAAATATGGGAGTGGGCGGGCAGCCTTTCCCTTCCTCATGGTGGTTAGGGGAATACGTGTTCAGACTGCTTCCCTTCAGGCAGGCTGGTCCCAGGGTGTTCCTGCCTGCGAGGAGGATGGAGCGGAGCGTCCCGTGAAGGAGCACGGCTCGTGCCAAGCAGGCCGGGCGCTGAGGGCAGCGGTGCTGTGTGCTTGGCCTTTGAGCATGTGGCTGGGGCTGGGTGATGCAAACCTCCCTCGCACCAATGCTGCCAAATYGTTGGAAACCTTTAACTGGCTGTATCACATGGGAATGCGAGGGCTTTTAAGTACAATAGCATATACGTTTTACCAGACTGCAGCAACCTCTGTTCATGGATGTGCAATGAACTAATTCTGGGTTTGCTTTTTCTCTACCGTCTTCACAGAGCTGTTTTTAGTAATATCCCTCTCTTTTTTGTGCAATGTGAGTTCTGTTGGCACTGAGACAGTAGGGAAAATGGGAAACATTGCGAAACTCTCAAAAGAAGTGTATTCTTCAATATACTCCATTTTAATCCTAAAATAGTGTTTTTTAAAAAAAAATTATTCCCTAAAACGTTTATCTTATACAATGTAAACTAACATTGCAGGAAAAACACCTGAATCCTAAAATAATGAAAGAAACAGAGTAACAGGACTGTAAGAGACTTAAAGTAGGATCACCTATAGCTATCACAGGCCTGACAATTGCCTGACTATCTGGCTAGTATTTCAAAAATCACCAATGACAGGAATTTCCTCACCTGTCTAAGGAAGAGATTCCACTTCTTTGTTATGCTGGATGGTATAGCAAAAAAAAAAAAGAAAAAGAAACAATCCAATCCCCTCCACAGCTAGCTGAATTTGCTGTCCTGCACTGTTGGAGTGACTTAATGMTCTGTTTTCGTTTGACAGGTTTGCAAGACAATCCTTGGGTGTGTGACTGCAGTCTATATGAGATGGTGCATTTCTTGAATTTCCAGTCGCCTAACATCGCGTTCATAGAGCCCCGGCTGAAGTGCTCCACGCCCCGCAGTCTGGCGGGAGTCGCCTTCAGCCAGGTGGAGCTGCGCAAGTGTCAGAGCCCCGTTGTGCACACATCGGTGGCCAAGGTGAAGACCATCCTGGGCAGCACCGTCTTGCTGCGGTGCGGGACGACAGGCGTGCCCGTTCCCGAGCTCAGCTGGAGAAGGGCTGACGGTGCTCAGCTGAACGGCACAGGTAGGTTTGGCCTCGTGTCTGTTTTCATGGCAACTCGGTGGGGCTTGTACCTGTGTTTCCTATTCACTGTACAGCACGTGGGAGCTTCCAGAAAGAAAAAAGGACAATAGATCCTTCTCGCTAAAAAGAGACCAAAAACATGGTGCAAAAAGAAGATTGTAATTCACTCTAGTATTGTGATTTTTTCCCCAGACTCTAAAATTACTCATATATTGACCTGAATGTCATCAGATTAATATAGTTGAACTGTCGCACGGAAGAGTTGTTTTAGTTTTGTCTCACAGCAATTACATGGTGGTGAGATAATTTAGATGGTTTTCAGCAAATCTGTTTGAACTGGAAAAAGGCAATATGTCCAGCTGAGTATGAAGCAACCCAAAGTTAGTCATTCCATGAGGAGACTCCCTCTTAACCATTTAATGGATTTGTGAGAGCTTCTATTAATCAGTTAGTGCTTATCTCTGTCAGAGAGTTCAACTGAGATTCAGATAAACAGTAGCAGAAAAGGAAGTGTTGCAGAAATGCACCACTAAGGCACAGGCATATTAAAAGAGAAGAAGGATAGCCACTGAACTGCTATGAGACCATGGAATGAATCATTTTTGGTGGATTCACAAGAGCTCTTTTGTGAAATATTCTGGAGGAAAAAAGTGCTGACCAGCTCCCCGTTTTGTGCTTTCCGCTTTTGTGGTGGAAGCCTTCAAATACTACTGTCTTTGTGACCAACTGTGTCTTCATTTCCACTCACAAGATTGATAAAGAACAAAATTGCAAGGTGAGTTAGTCCTTCAGTACATGAGTTGCTTAGGGAAGAAATCTTTGCTGTATTCAAGTCAGTCACCACTGACTTTTGCCCTTAGGGATCTTAGCTCAGGATATGATGTCTCACCTCACAGATGTTACAGTCTCATGAGTCCARCCATAACTTTCACAGCAAGTGTAAACCCAGCTGATTGATCACCTAGTGTTGGGTCCTAAAAGGGCTACTGGGTTCCTTGGTGCCGCAAAAACCGAGAGGGAGAGAGGGTTTTTCTTTCATAGCAGTGGACCCATTTGTAATAAACATTTTAGGGGCTCCATTGTGTGTGGAGCAACTCCTTCTAATGATAAAGTCCCATTTTCTTCAAAGGTGTATTCTAGACTTGAAAGTGAGACACAGAAAGTAAATCATAGAAAGCTTTCCTCAAAGCATTTGYTGAGTTTACTTTGGGCTACAATCAAGATTGATGTATTTTGTGCCTCGTGGAATCTGAGTTTAGTATTTTTCAATAATAAGTTGCTTGCAAATATACATAGTTTCTCAGCAACAGCAGCTTCTGTACAAGTGCTGTAATGCAGCTCTTTAAAATGGTGATTCTGAATAGAAAGAGGTGAGAAATAGTGCACAGTCTGCATGTGAAGGGGAAGTACCACAGGAAGACTGAGAGCCTTTTTTTTTTTTTTTTTTTTTTTTTTTAAATTCCTGTTCAGATAATAATTGTACTCAAAAGATAACATCTTCTGCTCTTGTATTTCGCTTCCATTAAAATGAGTCCTGATTCATATCTTGAACTTGACCTCACTCACCCAGGTTCTGGGGACGTTTGCATCCTATTTTATCTTTGCCTTTCAGGCTTCTCCCTGGTTTACCTTTCAATAGTGAAGGGCAGAGGTGGTAAGTGCTCATCCAAAGGAGGCTGGTTAAATAAAGAAAATATTCCCTTCTCCATAATCCCATCTCTTCACAACTTGTCCCCTGTGTGCGTGCACACACACACACACACACACACACAAATAGAAAATAGAAAAAGGTAAAAATAAAGCTTGATGTAGCCTCCTGGCAAACTAGGAGAGAAAATCAACATTCAACTACATACCTATAGCTCAATAGAGCTGTCTAACTTTTTAAGAGATCACACTTCCATGTGGTTGGCTTGATATAAACACCAACCATAATTTCAGAGTAAAAAGGAAACTGTTTTTCAACCACTTTTCTCCTTATAATCCACATACAATTTTTAGGGGCTTTTCCACATATGATTCACATTCTCCACTTTATTTTTTTTCCTATGATAAAGTGCATTTATTGTTCTGCTAGGCTGTGTTACATCCCATTCTCCACTGTTTTATGTATTGTAGGTACATAAGAGCTTTTCAACTTCTTTTTTTTTTTTCTTGAAAATGGAAGAACCTCTTCTGTTTATTTTCAATTTGTATGTCTGTTTGGAGCAGAAAAAAAAAAAGTATGAGATACCTCACAACCATTGGCTTTGAAGCAGTGTAAATTGCAGCATATCTTGATTTCAGGGTTTATGTTCTTTCCTTTGGTTTACTTTGATTTTGTAGCCTACTTGCTGACAAAAAGAAATAACAATTGTGCTGTATCGAGCTGATATTTGGCTGATTGAAACTTGATTTAAAAAAAAATACTAATTTTGTTGTTGATTGACTTTTTATTTTGCCCTTTTCCTTACTCTCAGTTCACCAAGAAATTTCTAGTGATGGGATGAGCTGGTCTATTCTGGGCTTGCCTGTGGTCTCCTATCTTGATTCTGGCGAGTACATCTGTAAAGCAAAGAATTTCCTGGGGGCAACAGAGGCGTTCATATCCCTCATCATCACGGATGCGGAGAGCACGGATGACCCCAGCTCTAATGCCAATGGTGTCTGGAGTGCAAAGGCGAGTGGGATGGAGGCAGCTGCCTACAACGACAAGCTAGTGGCCAGGTACGTTATCACCACCTCCACTATACCTACCTTGGGAGCCAGAGCAGGCTCTGAAGAGAACCTCATCCTCCAAAACGGGGCGCAGAACAGCAACTCACAAAACCTCCTGGTGAGTCCACCTACCGGACAGCCCGAGCCGGAGCGAATCGTGAGGTCAGTGAGAGTGTTAGGGGACACCGACCAAAGCGTCACCCTGGCCTGGAAGGCGCCTCTGGCAAAGAACACGACAGTGTTCAGTGTCCTCTATGCCATTTTTGGAGAGAGAGACATGCGGCGGATCAGCGTGGAGCCAGGGAAGACCAAGGTCACCATTTACGGGCTGCTGCCGAAGACCAAATACATCATGTGCGTCTGCGTGAAGGGGCTGATCCCCAGGAAGGAGCAATGCATCATATTTTCCACAGACGAAGTTGCCAGCGCGGGGGGAACGCAGAAGCTCATCAATGTGGTGGTGATCAGCGTGGCCTGCGTCATTGCCCTTCCCCTCACGCTGGTGGTCTGCTGCGGAGCACTGAAAAGGCGCTTCAAAAAGTGCCTCGTGCGGAAACCCAAGGAAATTCAGGACTCCTATGTCACCTTTGAAAGCCTGTCACCCGGGGCCAAGGCAAAAGGGGTCGAAGGAGAATACTTGACTAGACATACCCCAGATGAGTCTAACAGGCTGCTCTCTGCCCGCTCAAGTGTGGACTCAGAAGCAATACCGAAGATAGAGGGGCAACCTAATGAATATTTTTGTTGATTGCAACAAGGTTAGTTGTCAACTTGTTAGCTGTGAAACACACATGGCTCTATATGTGACTCTGTTCTACAGACCTAACATTGCAGGCGTTGTGTCAGTGCTAGTGTCTCCTGACACACTCTGGAGGAGGGTGCAAAGCACTGATGGCACCCAAGCTTACAGGAACATATTGGGATTTGCTGTTTTGTACCTGATCAAAACCTTGTGTGATACCATCCGTGTTCTCCTGGGTGACTCTTTATTTTGCAAAATGAGATGTGCACACTGAGTGTGAGAACAATAAGCAACATTTTTGAGTGCATGATGTCCACTGTTGTTTARTATCTGCTCTGCAGTATGCTCAGACTTTTTGAAGTTCTTCAGGTTGACGGCCTGGAGAGAATTTAATGATTTGAATATAAGTGTATGTATAAACGTGAAGATTGATGGTCTTATCTGGTACACCCACCCTCTGAGTTCAGACAAATGTGCAGAGATACAAATCAAAAGACAAAAATACCTATCCCCTCCTAAGACTACATAATAGGGAGTGTTTTGTGAGAACATTTTGATCCTAACCATGCTTTCCTTTTGTTGTGGCTTGAACAACAGTATCCCACAGGTCTTCCACTTTCAGGCGTAGCTGTCACTTGCTGCAGTGCTGTAATTAGTAGAGGATGTTTTGTTTCGGCTGTGCTAGCTAAAACCACACRGTAGGCTGTTCTGAAAATCGTGTGTGGGTGTTGTAATGGCTTGTAACTATGTTGGATGAAGCTGCATTAGGCTGCTCATAAGCAAATTCCCAGAGCAGCCCCATGGTGGCTGCCAGCTCTCCTGGTGAAACTAGCAGTGAAGACAGAAGAGYCCTCTGGCTCCCTGGCTGCTTGTGCTTTGGGCACCAAAAGCCTCTGCTCYGTGCAGAGCTCGTGCCAGTGACGCAGCGCTAAGGCCTTTACCTGCTTACACTTCAGCCTACGTCAGCCATTGGTGGYGTGGTCTCGGTGCTCACGGATGGGTTTCCAGCATTCTGTGTGTTCAAGGGCCCTAAAAATATGTCCTAGAATCAACTAAAAGTACTTTCACAACCAGCACAAACTGATCAGTGCGAAGTCCTGCAAATCTACTGGAATTTGGATGTGAGTGCTTTATCATGAAGATTTCCCAGTTGTTAATGTTCCACTCCAACCCCTGTGTACAGATGTTGAATTTAATCGTTTTCTATTTGTAATAAATAYGTTCATGAAGAAAATATACACATTCTGCCAAATGTTGAACAGGAGGAATCCAGCCAGGCTGTAATGTTAACTGGTGAAGTCCTTTTGAACTGTTTTGAAATGTGTATTTGTAAATATATCTACATGCCTATTCTGGATGTGTATCTACAATGTGAGTTAAGAAAATCCACCGTCTGAGATGGATCCCAGTACAGATTTTCCAAGTCCTCTTTGTCCAGAAAGATTTCAGTTATGTCAGGTTCCTTGGTCTGATGGGAAAAAAAATGAATCGTTCCATCTCAGCCTAGCTACCAGCTCCCTGGGATACATAATAATAGTTTCTGTATGCATTCCCTATGTTCCTTACTTTAATGATAAGGGAATTCTCCTGTGCTGGAATAATTTGTCAATTCCTGTATATAATACTTAAATCCCACTTCCCTCAGTGGACTGTATAGATTGCTAGGTACAAATAACATTTTGCAGTATGCTGTAATTTAGCCCAGTAGATTACCCAATGAAGTATATAGCAAATGATAACTCTATTGTTTATTTATACAACTGCATTTCCTGAGGTGATATTTAGAGTTTGTCTTGGAGGTAGAACGGCACAGTCCCCCAGGAGAGGCCGGGCCGACGGCAACGCTGCCCTGCGCGTGCGAGGAGGGGAGAGGAACGCGCCTCCCTGCGATGCTCATGAACGTGTGAGGTTTTACAAACTTTATTGAACACCTTTTGCACTTTGAATAAATAGTGTTCCCAAATAAAACAAATGCAATTATTTCTTTTTTAAATTTTCCCATGGTGATACTCACGCACAGAAGAAGCAAAAGACTTTAGCATCTGAACATCTGCTACTTAAGAGCAACCTCTCTGCYGGAAATGTGAAATGTGAGGCTCTGGGCCAGATTTATAGTGGAATGAGCAATGTAAAAAGAGAGATAAAAAAGAAAAAAAATGTAAAAGAGAAAAGTATTTATCTTCCTTATCTCTCCTTTCTTTTCTTCTCTCATTTTTCCTTCTTTCTTTTTGCTTTTTTCTTTTGTCCTTTCTCTTTTTCCTTTTCATTTTCTCCTTTTTTGTTTCCTTTTTTTTCTTTCCTTTTTTCTTTTTCTTCTTTCTTTACTTTTTCCTCTTTTCTCCTTTTTCAATCCCTTTTCTTTTTCAGTCCCCTTTCTTTTTCGGTCCCCTTTCTTTTTCGCCTTTTTATTCTTTTTGGGAGTATTTTTTTCTTTTTCTTGGGGGTATTTTTTCTTTTTCTTTTCATTTTTCTTCTTTCTTTGTTTCTCCTTTCCCCTATATTTGACTTCTTTCTTAATCTACTTTCCCCTCTCTTTCTCCCTTCTTTCCCCTCCCCCCCCCTCTTTTTCTCCCCTGAATTCTCTGAACTGCTAGAGTTCAGACAGGAAAACATATTTTCTTACTCATTTAAAGTCAGTTCGCCACACCAATGTGCTCTAAGAACCAAAACCTCTCCTAAGTACATTATGTACATTTTGAACATCTTTTGTAATTACTACATTTATAGCCCTGTTTTTGTTTTTTTTCTCTCTTTTGATACTTGGTTACCTTGTTTTTTCTTTCTGCTTGTATAATATTTAATCTGTTAATAAGCCCTTTATGTAAGATTTTGATCAATTTGTTGTCTTTTCAGGTTTATTTCAAATGTGTTGCAGTACTTAAAATGTATATATATATTTGAAGGTGTTCCTTCTTCCACCATTCCTTACTTTCTCACTTGAGAAATCTTGAAAAATGGTTTTTGAAGTGAGGTTTGAACCCATCTAATGGTGTGCTGGGATATAGGTGCTGTCAGCACCTGCAAAGAAGAAGGAATGGGGAAAACGCCTCCCTTCACAGGGGCTTTTAATATGGGGAAAGCTGGATTAGTATAAAATGGAAAAATCAAGGCCAAGCTGTTAAAGGAGGTAGTAGTTTTTTAAAAATGCATCCAAATAGCCTTATGAACTGTGCTGATTTTGTCTTGAAGTTATATGTATAAAACAAATACCATAGATGCAAACTATTGTCCAGGTTGTTAAACACTTTATAACCAAAATATGATTTAAATGTGTTGGATGGGCTGTAATGTTGTTAAATGAGGTCACTTTAATATTTATTTCTTTCTACAGAGAAACTCGTCTAAAAGGTCTTTGAATTACTGGAAAATGCAGGACACCACGTGCTCACGTACATATATATAGAAACCTGTGGAAAAAATCAGAGAGAAACTGAAAAATGATGAGAAATGAGATTAAAACATTCTTCAATGTATTTTCAAAAGTGAATGGACATTAAAGAATGTTTTTAGAAGTATTCAAATAGTAAAACAAAACCTAGAGGTTAAAAAGCCCCTGAAAACTTGACATCCAAGTGCCTCAATCTCAACAGTGCTCTGGGAATAGCTAGGAAGCTTCAGGATGTCATTAAACATCATTCAGTGCTAAAAAAAATTTCCTCAGTGGGAGCTGCACTGACTTCCAAGTCCTTGAGAAAAAAATGCAGATTGTTGCCCGGAAGAGAGCAAAAGAATTGCCCCCAAATTATTTTCCTTTGAGTTAAAATTCTTTTAAAAATCGAATTTAGGTATTTTTTTATAGGCCTTGCAGGACTTGCTGTGACCTGGGCGGGAGGCCGGGAGCACCAGAGCCGGTGCCGCGCGCAGCTGCAGCGCTGCGGATGGAGCCAGGGCTCCCGTTGCTCGCTGTCACGCGGCGGCGCCCGCTCGGCAGCGGCGCCGAGCTGGGCGCTGGGCCGAGCGCCAGCCACGCAGGCGCCAACAGTGCCCGCAAGGCAGGACCGGGCCCACGGCGAGCTGAGCTGAGCGCTGCTGAGGACGTTCGTGCGTGCGGCTTTGCAGTCCAAGGTCGGGCTGCCTTCCCCTCAGGCTTTTCCAGGTGTCGGCTTTGTGAGCAACTTTTAAGCACGTTGTCATGCTTTAAGTCTTGATAGTGACAGCGTTCTGCATCACCCACTGTCATTCCAAACAGTGTTTCCTGGATAAGTCATGGCCCCTGCAGCTATTTTTCCTTTTCACTTCAGCCTGTTCTTCATCAGTGCTGCTTTTCCAGTCCTGCACTGGTTGGCGTTACATGCATCATGTCTCAACTATCAGGCCCTGCTCCAGCCTTCACCTCATTTAGCCTCCAGAGCAGGGATTTCAGATGGTGATAGCCCTGGTATGTGGGCTGTAAATCTCAATTACTAGCCTGAATCTGATTTCCTGCAGCCCTGCGTGCTTGTCGCTTGCGTCGCTCGCCATTGCCGCTCCCTCTTGGTGTTTGCTTTGGCAGTAAGCGAGGCCTTTTAAATTCCCCTTCCAGTACAGTAGTGGACAATATCTCTATGGAAATTTATTTTGACAGCTTGGGTTTTAGACAGCTTGTTCTGCATTTTGGCTTCCACCAGCATGCCACATGATGTTAAAAAGCAGCTGAACTGAGTGGACATCTGYTATCACAAAAGTGACCATTAAATTTACAAGCCGACATAAACTGGACTGAATTAAAGAGACAACTCACCCCAGTCCTATAGGTGTGGAGCGTAACCAGCAAGCTGGCGCTCTTTGGAGGGCTAAGTTTCTTTTCAGGCTCTCTACCCACAAATTCATCTGATTTAGATATGCAATTCACCATTAATTTCTCAAATTAACACTGAATATAATAATAAAGTGCACTTACACAATACATGCTCTGTCATTTGAAACAACAGCAATCACAAGCTTTACAACCCTATGTGTTAACAATGTAACATTTTGATCTAGATTGGGTGAGTTAYGTGAGCTAGTTTTCCATTTAAATAATTTCTAAATCCTGAAATAAAAATTGGAAAAATTCAGAGCTATCTCAGAAGGCCAAATGGCCATCTGATATTCACATTAATGGATTTTTTTTTCGAAGATTATCTGYTGGAATTAGCTAACTGATGCTAACAACTGGTGACCCCGACGTGATAGGGGGAGTTCCTGACGTGATCGAGGGAGTTCACAACAACTACCTRAAATTTTCTCTTGGAAGTTTCACTAGAATGCTTCAGATGGATAGATAAGAAAGTTAGCAGTATTTCACATATACCTTTGAATGTATACTCAGTGCTTTTCCCCAATCTGTCAATTGAAATCCATTGTGAGGACAGGGCGAATAGGCCTGAGGGTAAACAGAGGTTAAAAAGGCAGATTAGAAGTAATGAAATTATCAGAATCTCATTATTGAGATTATTGAAAGTCAGAGAAATGTCACAGAGAAATGTCCTTAATTTACATTTCCCCAAATATTTTCATATTTTTGTGGARTATCATTGAAAGAAGGTGGAATTATTGTGAGTTATGTCATTGAGAAGAAAACATGGTCCTTTTTTAAAGACATTTCCTACAGTATTTGAGAGCTCTTCCTCTCTCTTCTTTTGTTGCTCTTCCTATTTCGTAGCAAGGTCATTTCTGTCACCACCATCCACGTGTCTGTCCTCAGGGTCTGTCTAAACATGATTTTCCCTGTGAGCAGGGCCCTGCCCTGGTGTCTTCTCCTCCCTGTTTATTCCCTCTTGTTCTCCTCCTGCTTTTCAATGTATTTTTCTTGATCCAACTCTCTCCTTGCATCAGTTTATGAAATTCCCTCAGTTTATCTCAGAAAAGAAGCAAAGTGTGTAGGCCCCCTCCAAAGTACTGCTGTTTGATTTTTTTTTTCTTGTTTTAATTATGTTTGAATTGTTTTATGTATTCGTAACATTTGACTTAGGCAGTATTTTGATATGTATTGATATGATTGATACGCTGGAGCAGGGGCTTGGACTAGATGATCTCCAGAGGTCCCTTCCAACCTCAACCATTCTGTGAATCTTCTGAGTACTCATGGGATTTCAGAATATTTTAAAAAATGGCCTGTCAAATCTGATAAAATGGACAAATCTCCTCAAAGAAAGCCTTCCATTAGTTTTTTACTCTGTCTATAAATCCGTTACTACACAGTGATGCTCTGCTCTTTGTCAAGAAAGACTTTCTGAACATTTTTGAACGCTTTTCAGAGTCTCACTCCAGGTTTGTAGGAGGGATGTAAATGGCAGGAGACCTATCCTGCAAATCCTGGCCTACTGTTTGTGCACTGGAGGCAATCAAGAAGTGTCCCCAGTGATGGCTCCACCAGTTCACGTTGCTGATGACCCTCTTGCTGCTAAAATAGAAGCACCCCCTGATTTAGAAGCCCTAGGCGGCCTCCTACGTCTTCGGTAATTACGCTGGCCACGTTATTGCCCCGTGCCTGGAAGCCATGTATAGAGCTAAGCTGACACCAGGTCGCTATAAATATTTTTCTATCCTTGCTCCTGTAGGTTAGAGGTTAAGTAGGTTCAAGCTAATCTTGATTTGTGACCCAGCTTCACACTTATTGGCAGTGAGGTTAAGCCCATTTTCCGACGGTGTGATGCCTTCAGCAAACTGTAATAAAGCCCGTGCACACTAGATGGCCCCAGGAGAACACCCTGTCACTAGAAATTGTAAATGAAAATTGGTATTTCCGAGGAGGAGAAAAGCAAAAAGGTTACTTCAAATCTCTTCTCATGAAATTACAGATTTAAACTGAGTTTTTCAAGTGGCTAAAAGCCACACATTTTACAGAGGAATCCAGAGAACTGGAAAGAATGACACAACACCCATATTTGATAATTAAGCCATAGTTATGAACTTAAAAACATATTTCTTTTCCTAGAGAAGGCCAAACACAGAGCTGGTTACAACTGTGCCGGGTTTATTTTGTACCATTGTCTGAGAATGGGGATAGGTAGCAAGGATTTATTTTAGGAAAAAGCCTTCTCAACTGTGTTGACTGAGAGTCAGAGGATTTCTTGCTCACCATGCACCACTGCAAACGGCTGTGGTCATGTTTTGGGGACTGATCATGAAACATGGCACTGTGAAATGCCAAAATACAGCTATGAAGGCTGGCCCTTACTGTGTTTTTCTGCTTTTAGGAATGCCATGAAAACATCGAAGCTTTAAAAAAAACAAAACATGTCACTGTGCTAACTACTTGTGTGTGCTTGAGAACAGAAGCACTTTTGGCTTCAGATACCTGTTGAGATTTCCTTTCAACATTACCATCCAAATGACACTGTCATCAGAACCTCCATGGCTAGAGAACAAATGCAGAGAGTGGTCCCAGAGGTGATTTTTAGCACTTTGGCACAAGCTACGAACCATATTACATGTCTTCTTAGGGTCTGGTCCCTGGCAGGATTTATTTCTGCGTCAAGGAAGATTACAGCTAATAGGATTTGCGCCTTGGAGGTTGTGGGCATGTTTGGTGCAAACCCTGCACAGTGCTTTCTTAAAGGAGAATATGGACCCTTTTTTTCACATTCTTCTTCTTCTGTCCTTTCTCAAGATAAACCCATCGCTATCGTCTTGCGTCACAGGATGCTCTTGTTCTGCAGACAGTTTTGGAAGGTAAGAAAGCTAGATATCGAATCCTAGCTCCCTAATCAATGAAGCCCCTTGGAAATTCCCCATGTAGCTTCTCTGCTCTTGTGAGAAGTGAAACCAAACAGATGGCTGCATAGTATGCTTCCTGCTTCCTCTAATACTTGTGTATTATAAGCTTGAGCAGATACTAAGATTCCTCAGATATGGAGTTGCATATTAACTAATTCTTATGTAATAATTGCATTCTTTGTAAGAAAATGGATGTAAAATCAAGCCAAAGGTTGTATTGGTTATGAATGACCCATATGTATCTTATTGAACTGTACAGAGTACTGGTTTGTTAGTCATGAATAACAGTGTGTGACTTGGTGAAATTTCTTGTTTCCTCTTCAGGAGTTTACTCTGCATGTCTGCGCTGCTGACCAAGATCCCTGAAGACATCCCTCAAGACATCAGAAAAATTAGGATAGAAAACTCCCACTTAACAGAACTGCCTCGTGGTTCATTTTCAAATGTGAGTGCCTTGGAGTACCTTTGGCTCAATTTTAACAACATCACGGTTATGCACCTGAAGAGCCTAGAAGACCTGCAGGCCTTGAAGGAGCTGCGGTTGCAGGGGAACAAATTAAGCTCAGTGCCATGGACAGCGTTTCAAGACACCCCGGCACTGAAAATACTGGATCTGAAGCACAATCGGCTGGATGTCCTTCCTGAACACGCGCTCCGGTTTCTACCCAACCTGACCTATTTAGATCTATCTTCAAATCAGCTTACTGTCATTTCCAGGGATGTCTTCTCCAGCTGGCCTGTCTACCAGAGGAGCCAGCGGGCAGAAGGGAGCATGGCCCATACTGCCAATGCCGTCCTCGCCCTTCACGGCAACCCGTGGATTTGTGACTGTCGCCTGAGGGGGTTTGTCCAGTTTATCAAATCCATTGGCCCACCTATTATTCTGATGAATTCTTATTTAACTTGTTCAAGCCCAAAGTTCAGGGAGGGGAAGTTTTTCCATGAAGTGGAGCTCAACAGCTGCATGAAGCCCCTCACCTCAGCCCTTGAGACCAACCTGACAGTCCCCGTGGGGCTGAATGTCACCTTGACCTGCTATGTGCAAGCCAGCCCTTCCCCAACCGTCTGGTGGACCTATGCGCACAAGCTTCTAAGAGCATTTAATGGTAAGCACAGACATTTATTTCATTTAGGTTTAGCTATTCAGAATAGGCGGCCTTCAAGGCAGCTGGGTCACCACGTGTGTGGTGAATGGCAGGTCTGAGTGTGACAGCATCCCAAACCAGGGTTACCTCACTGCCCTCCGGCCAGCTCAGTGCCTGGAGCAACTTGAGGAGCTCAGACCAAGGGAAAAAAGACCAGGGCTTCATTTTTATACAGCTGTGATGAGATTTTTGTTTTATTCATAGATTCATGGATGATACTTGATGGAAGAATTCTCAGATCACCTCAATCATATGTGTGTATGTGTGTGTGTGTGTGTGTGTGTGCGCACTATAATAAATACATAATTATGTATTTCTGTCTGTGTGTACATGGCTGTGTGTAAATGTGCAGTGCGTATGTGTGTATATGGCTGTAGTTATATCTTGCATAAATACAAATTATTATGTGCAAACATGTGCATGTGTACATCTATACATGTATATAGCAATAGAATATGTCCACATATACACAAAAACACAGAAATACATGCATACAGACCTATATAAACACACATACACATGCACATACACATATACACACCCACCCACAAAAAATACACATATATGTACACACACATATACACACACTCCTATGCACATGTACACACACCTATAATACACATACCTAAAAATATACACACCTTCTGTATACACACACATAAGTAATACACACACCTAAAGACATACACCCACAGCTACACACAAAAACCAGCATGCATACATATACACAAAGCACACACAAACACACACACGGAGACATATGCACATACACACCAATGGGCACATACACACGCATAATACACATATCCATACACAGATATTATCCAACACACACACACAGACACCTACATCTGCACACGAAAACACAGACACAAGCTCACACACACACACATCAATGCGTGCTCATGTCATGCAAAGACATATACACACACTCCTCTGCACACATACATATGATACACATACATAGAGACATACACATATATATTCATAGACATACACATGCACATCTTCACATACACACACACCCCTATACACTGATATCTACACACAAAAACACATGTACATATATATATACACATTGATTTATACACATAAAACCCACATGTATTCCCATACACCCACATCTATACAAAAAATCCAGACACATGCACATATATATTTAAATGCACAGATGAAATACACAGGCATACACGCGTGCACACAGTGACATAAATACACATATACTCTTACACAAACACATACACATAATACACACCTAAAAAACAGACACATACACACACATTAACACTTGCATATATACACATCCACTCAGAAGCATACACACGTACCTTTACACACATACAGATATACATACACACTCCTACCCACACATACACTACATGCATAAAAGCACATACACACACATCTACACACGTGCACATATACATTGACACACACATATGCACAAAATATACAGAAATGAACACCCATATAAAAACATACATACACACACAAGCACTCCTATGCACACATACATGCATATAATACACACAAAATCACAACTGCTCACATATGTTTACATACACAGTGTGTGTGCACAAAAATATAAACACAAATGCACACTCATACATACATGCTCACACAAGGGCACATACACACACACAATCTCCTACACACACGTACACACACACACACATATGATACACATACACAGAGATATACATATATGCGCACATATTCATATACATAAGCACACACACATATTCTCATATACACTGACATCTACACACAAAAACACATGCACACACATATGTACATACAAATGTACACACAAATGCACCCTCATACACACTACAAACGTGCACACATACACATAGATACACACATATTCATATTCATACATGTACACACATATACACACACCTATCTATCTCTGTCTATATAAAAAACCCAGGCACATGCACACGTA
The DNA here is from genome assembly GCF_003342845.1 of Nothoprocta perdicaria. Classification (NCBI taxonomy): domain Eukaryota; kingdom Metazoa; phylum Chordata; class Aves; order Tinamiformes; family Tinamidae; genus Nothoprocta; species Nothoprocta perdicaria. The sequence continues at coordinate 1,502,389 of NW_020455555.1, read as the reverse complement.
TATACCCCCCCACACACAAAAAATACACATTAATACACATTCATATGCACACATGCACACACAGACACATATGCACACATACTACTACACACATAGTACACACACCTAAACCCACAGACATATGTAAACATATACACACGAAAAACAAACACATGCACACACATGCAGCATATACACATAAACAGTCCTACTCACACAGATGCACATATAAGGCACACACATTAAAACACAGACATATACATATACCCACAAAAACAAATACACACACAGCCACATCCAAATACACATGCATACACACACACAGAGGCATATATATATATATATATACATGCACACTCCTACGTGTGTTATATGCAGACATATAACACACATATAATGCACATTCACATATCCATACACAGACATACACCCCCTCATCTACACACAAAAACACAGATGCATGCACACATACAGACATACGCACACACACACGCTTATACACACATTCACATATGCTACACATATATGGAGGCATACACATATACACACAAACATATTCATACACGTATACAGCTATTCACATACATTTACACACAGACACACAAACATGCACATATACACCCACACATGTACCCATACACATGTGTATACACCCACATCTGTATAAAAAAAGACATATGCACACATACATTTAGATACACACCCACAAACATGCACATGAGCACACATTCATGCACACACCTACACACGTGCGCACACAGAGACATACACACACATACTGCTATATGCACATTATAATACACACCRACACATATACACACGCAAACACAAGTGCATGCACATACACATACGCACCCACAAACACCTGCTCATACACACTTGCACACACAGATACACTCCTACTCACAGTTACACTAGACATACATCTACACACAAAAACACATATGCACACATATATTTACACATACACATAAATACGCACAAACATGCACTCATACAAACACGTACAAGCACACACATAAACATACATGCTCACATACATGTACATATAAACACAAATGCACACACCCCATTACAAACTCTCCTATGCACATACACACAAACGTAATATACAGACATACATATATGCACACACATATTCATGCACACATGCACATATACATTGACATGTACACTCAAAACCACATACATATACACACACACATACACACACCATCATATGCACACAAGTATACACACACAACCCTACACATACACATATATTTATACACACACACACACACACACACACACACACTTTTCTATACAAAACCCACAAACATATGCACACAAACACACATACACACATGCATACACATACTGACACACTCCTACACACACACACACACACACACACACGCTCACGTGTATTTACACAACTGGGAACATGCACACATACATGAATATACACACAAGGACACACTCATACACGTATGCACACAAGTTGGCATAGACACACACACACACCTATGTACACATAAATAGACATATATGCACACAAATCCATATACATATGCACACACATATTTTCATACACACACAGATATACACCGACATCTACACACACAAAAAGAATGCACAAAAACATGCACACATACATAAAGATACAAATTCCTAACTCCCACATATGTAAATGCACAGACATAAACACACACATGTCCACACCCCCCACACATATACATATACACACACAAATATTACACATATGCCCACACATATACCTGCTCTCCTATGCATGCATACACATATCCACACACAGAAAGTCAAATATACATTTGCAGCTACACACAAAAACGTAGATACAAACACTCTCTCTCCTACACATACGCTACACATGCATGGAGACATATACATACACACACACACACATACACGCTGACATCTACACACAAAACTCACAAATACATGAACCCTTATACAAATGCACATATACATGCTTATATTCACCACAATCATGCACTTATGTACATATATATATATATATACACACACACACACACCCTCTACACATCCACATCTATATAAAAGGATACATGCACACGTACATATACACGCAACCCAAAAATATACACACAAGCACGCATCCTATACACACATGCCCTAAAAAAAAATCCCCCAAAGTCATAAACATACATACACAAACATAAATGCACAGACATAATACACACACAAATACATTCCCACACACTCCAAAAGGTATGCACATACATATACATAAATGAACACAAAAACACACACTCATACACACACACACCTGCAGACACCTACACTCCTAAGCACACATGCACATATATAATACACATATCCACACACACCTGCATCTCCACACAAAAACATAGATACAAACATCCATACAGATATACACACACACGTATGATACACATACATAGAGACATACACATATACACACTGAGTCATAGGCATACACAGACATACATTCATATACACCGACATCTACACACATACAAATACACAGAAGAGCATGCTCACACACACACAAATATGTACATATACACACAACCCTGCCTATTAAAAGACACATGCACACATTTACACACCCATAAACATGCACACATACCTATGCACAAATACACACAGAAATGCATACTGCTTATGCATGCACAGACACACACACAGAAATGCACACACACACACATATATATGTATATATAAAAAACACACAATATGCTTACACACACATTCACATATGCATGCACATACATACTGACATCTGTGTACAAACACTGACATCTGTGTACAAACACAGGCATGTGCACGCACACACAGAGGCATTTACACCCACTCACATACATATATACACCACAAATATACAGATATGCTCAGTTATGCACACTGCTGTGTGCACAGACACACTCACATAATACACACAAGAAGAACCACATTCACGTCTGCACACTTACTCACAAGCATGCATGCACATCCCCAAACACAGACATGCTCACACATTCACACACATAAAATCACAAATATGTGCACAGGAAATCACAGTCCTCACAAACACACTCTTGTACACACACACGCTCACAAAAACACAAGCACATGCACATATGCTCAGAATACACGTAAACACACACAGGCATATATACACCCTCCTACGTGTGCACACACAAATTCACATACACACATCATTACACAAAAATACAAACACATGCACACACATACATATAAGCAAAGCCATATCTGAACACAAATATACATACATATGCACACAAATGTACACATACACATTTWTATATATATATGCACACACATTACCATATGCATACACGTACACTCCCTTTATACAAAATCCACAAACATATACACATATACAGGCAAAACAAACACACACACACGCTCACATGTATTTACACAACCACATCCACACATACACAAATAAAAATCCAAGCACACACATACATACCTGCACACAAGCTGACATAYACACACACACACACACACTCCTATGCTCACATACATAGATGCACACACACATTTTCATATACACAGATATACACTGACATCTACATATAAAAGACACACAAAAAACATGCACACAAGCATACACCCCATGTCACAGACACGAATATATTTACACAAAATATACACATATACAGACAGTAAGACACAAATTCCTGACTCCCACATACACATAACTAAATACACACACACACACACACACACACACACACACATTCCTATGCACACACATACACATTAATGCACATACAAATATCCATACACACACAGAGTCAGATATACACAAAAAAACATAGATACAAGCATACACGCAGACATACACATACACACTGACATCTACACACACACAAAAGAAACCCTACAAATACATGAAACCTTACACACACACACACACACACACACACACACACACACACACACACACAGAGGCTCACATGTATTTATACAACCACAAACCTCCACACATACACAAATATAAACACAAGCTGACACACACTCCCCCACCCGCATACATACATACACATATATAGAGGCACACATAGCCATAGCCATATGCGCGCGTGCGCGCACACACACACACACACACACACAGATATACACTGACATCTATATACAAAAAAATCACAAAAACATGCACACAAGCATACACCTCCTCCAGACACAGATACATACACCCAAAATGTACACATACACATAGTAAGACACAAATTCCTAACTTCCACATACATGAACACACAAGTATATACACACCCACAAATATCTCACACACGCACTCTCTCTTTCATATGCACACACATACACATCAATGCACAGACAAACAGCTGTCCATACACACACACACACACACACACACACTAACTATACATGCATGGAGGCATTTACATGCACACTATCTACACACACAAAAATCACAAATACATGAACCCTTACACACAGACACACATACGCTTTCTCTTCTATGCACACAGACACATGCACAGGATACAGAGAGACATACATACATACACAGTGACATCATCACACAAAAATGCAACCACATGCACACACATACATAAACACAACCCCCCCCCCATCGGCACACAGATATACATATGCACACAAATGTACACAGGCAAAACACACACACACACACACACACACACACACAC